>NC_072010.1:91444667-91755006 GCF_027791375.1 Indicator indicator | reverse complement strand
CAGCTGTCACTATGGCCTCTAGACAGATACTCCAGCTCAAACTAAGCCATCCAGAAACTGCTTGCATCACAAATTGAAAAGGAGGCTGGGGTTCATGCCATCAGATCTCTTGATACAGCAGCTCTTCTGTACGTTACGGTCCTTTAAAGTGGACTTGCTCCACAGAGACAAGGGCAGCAGGAGTCAGCATTTTATATTATCTCAGCCTGATGACCACAGCAGGTACTACAACAAAGAGCACCTGGTCCCTCTTATCCACTACTAAGGCACCAGACTGTTCAAAACTTATGTCAAAATGCCCAGACACTGCCGGGACAAAGAACTACAATACAGAATCCAAGTCTAAACCCTCCAAGGGCAGCCTGACTTACTTCATTCCCTGCTGGAAGACAGAGTTTCTTCGGGTCTTACAAATGATCAAGTCTGCCCACTGCACAACCACAATGCTGACAAAGAAGGCTGTATGGCAAGTGAACTCCACTATCTTCCTCTGTTCATAGGTCTAGGAACCAGACAAAGCAGAGAACACTTGTTCAGTCATGCTGCCTTGGCTCTCAGGTGTCCACACCAAGTTGAACAGGCATTAGCATTCTGGCTGGCAGCCTCTAACCTGTGCTTCAAAACTTACCCATTGCTGCCCATAGCTGTCTTCTACATCATTAATCCATCGGTCATCCCACTGAACTCTGATTCCTAGCAAGCCAGAAGGCCAGAATCCATTCTCTGCCATGATTACAAAGTAGGTGAAGAAACCTCCAAGGGCCTGGATCATACCTAAACAGGTAAGAAAGGATGATAAAAAATGAAGGTGCTGTGCACTGCGGTTAACAGAAAGCAGTTTGCAGGAGACCTCAACCACAAAAAATTGCTCCTTGTGGGGTTCAGTCTTCCAAGCAGCATCTATAGAAACAGTCCACACCAACATCCAACTCGCTCTTTCACTGAGCAGCTTCTACTTCCAACTTTGCAGTTATTTCAGCTCTGCCCTATGTTGACATGGTACTCAAGGACACAAGATAAAACTCCCTTTGTATTCTCATTAAGCCTTGCCCACCCACAACCCTTGTAAAATACAGTCAAGAAGGTTCCCAAGGTCTGCTGCAATTAAGCATGAGCTCCTGTCCTGTGAACTGGGCATGTCTCTGTAGCTGCCTTTAATCTAGGCTCCTAATGCTGTGTGTTTAGGGATACACTGGAGAGAATCCTTTACTTCTAATTAAACTAACAATGGGATCTATGTTCTTGCTGAACAAGTCTGAACCAGAGGAGAGCTGGTTGCCAGCCAGTTCCTTTACAGCACTGTGCAATTAAACAAAATTACTGTGAAAGCAATTCAATGGATCAAGCTGCACAAGCCACCGCTATGTGCCATAGGGGCAGAACTGTGGCAAGTCCTTAATAGCCTGAGGTTCTGGTTTGCACATCCCAAACCTCAAACCCTACCAAAATAAGCAGAACAGTCAGTAACTCAGAATGGTACACAACTCCCACTACCACCAAGTTCATCAGATGGGTGACAGAGAACACAGAGCAGCTTACCAATCTGCCCATAGGCCATGCTGATCAGCCGTTCATTCACCAGCTTGTCTGTTTTGGGATTTCTGGGCTGCCTTTTCATGATGTCACTCTCTGCTTGCTCATAAGCCAGGGAGATAGCAGGGACCTTTGGAGGTGGTAGGACTGCTGTTAGAACTGTTTCAGTTTTCTACTGCTTGTAACATACCCTATCCTTGTCTTTAGCCTGAGAAACAGCATTGCCCAAAAGCTCTAGCTATAATAATTTGGGAAGGACCTTACCCACCTCCCCATCCCCATTTTCTCCTTACATGGAACTGAAGGATCCTTAGGCTCAGGAAGCCATGAAACAGGGAGTGTGAACCAAGGGCATATCAAACAGTGAGTTATTTTAAACCAGAACACTACAGAAAACTGTATTTGAGCATTTTCCTTTCAACTGCCTTTTCTTTAGGGTATCTGCCAACAGTGTTCCACATCTCTTCTTGAGACGAGAAAAAAAAAAAAAAAAAAAGACATTTACCATGTCAGTGCCCAAGTCAATGCAGAGGATGGTGACTGTTCCCAGTGGAAGGGGTATGTTTGCAATGATGAAGATCAGGAAGGGCGTGATTTCAGGAATGTTACTGGTCAAGGTGTAAGCAATAGACTTCTTCAGGTTATCAAAGATCAGACGCCCTGGGGCAAAGAGAGAACAATGTAACTCTCAGCAGCAGAAGGCATCCAAGTTGCTCCTAGGCAGCCTCAGCAGTAACAAAATTCCGGCACAGCAAAGCTAAGAGCTGTCTCATATGTAAGGGTGAGACTGTGCCATACAAAGTATCACCCATGCACAGTTGTCTTTTTGGTCATGGCAATTAGAGCGTCACTGTGTACAGCATTAGGATACTAAGCCCCTGTTCCTGAAAAAAAATCAAGAGCCCCTGGAGGTACCCTCTGTTCTGCTCCTGTTTGAGTTACTGCTCCATCAGGGAGGAAAATGTGTCACACTCAGCTGGCAAAGATGACTGTAGGGTCAGTGTTAGCCAAAAGCACAAAGTAGCTTTTGTTACTCAGCTGCTTCCTACCCACCCCCAAAGGGTTATGCTGGTCCCGTGGAAAGGGAGAAGACTGAAAAGGATGAGCAAAGTGTTGCCCCCTCCCTGAAAACACAGTGTGGAGACAAGCTCCAATAAAACAAAGCCTTCCAGATCCCTCTATTTCAGAGGGAATCAGCAAGTAACACTGCTGAAGCATGCTGCTTGGCCACCACTGTGCAGAAGTTAAAAGCTCACCTTCTTCAACACCAGTGACAATGGAGGCAAAGTTATCATCCAGCAAAATCATGTCAGCTGCCTGCTTGGAGACATCTGAGCCAGCAATACCCATAGCAACACCAATGTCAGCCTTCTTCAGGGCTGGGGAATCGTTGACACCATCACCTGTAACAGCCACAATAGCACCCTAGGCAAAGAGACAGAAAGACTGAAATCATCATGTAGCATTTTGGGCAGAAAAGCTTTCCCCTATCTTCCAAGAGAAGAAACACAAAAAGCTACTTTCACTTTGCTGTAAAGAGACCTCAGTTTTTCCCTGTTCTCCCCTCACTCCTTTCCCTATTCTGATCAGGCTTATCAGAGAACCATGCCGTTCTCTCCAAAGTTATTGGAGAATATATAAACATGTTGAATCCTTCTCCTCTCCCAAGCACCTCCAGAACATTCAGGAATTGAGTGTGTTAAGCATCCTAGGGTCAGACGAAAGCCTCAATACCAACTGAAGATGCTTTTCTGCAAGAAAATTTGTGTATTGTAGAGCAGTCTGACACCAGCAGCTGAAGGCTGCTGATGGACCGAGGTCTACTCTGGGCTTTTACCTGAGCACTGAAAAGATTAAGCTTTGCCACTTCAGAAGGCAGCACTGGTTGGTAGTTTATGTATTTTTATATAGATACATCTGGGTTTTTCTCCCTTTCTTTACCTGTCGCTGACAGCCCTCCACAATGATAAGCTTCTGCTGAGGAGATGTCCTGGCAAAGACAATTTCTGTGTGATGAATCAGGATGTCATCCAGTTGCTCACTAGTCATGTCCTTCAAATCTGTGCCATGAACAACACAAGCTTTGGCATCCCTGCAATCAAGAGACAACATCATGTTTTACTTCAAGTTAAACTAAGTTTCTCATTAGCTATACTTGCCCCATAAAACTACAGCTCTTCAGAGCTCTAGGGAAAGACCAACTCCTGCTGTGCCTGAATACTGATCCAGACAGCCTCTGTACAGAAGTTTGATGGTTAGAGATGGGGAACACAAAGAAAAAGGCGACAGAACCGAGCAACAGACAAAATCCCTGTGAGCAGGGTAATTCTACATCTTTTTAAAAAGCACCATGGCAAAGACCAGTTGTTTCCACAGCCCTTGGCCCCTCCGCAAGAAAGGAACTCTTGGCTCAGACAGTTAGCTTCCAACATCACAAGAGTGCAGTAGACTTCTACAAGCAATTCTTTTTGCAATAGACTGATGATCTACATGTGGTTCTTCAGAAAGCTCACACTATGCCAGCTCAGACCATTTTCACTTTCTTCAGCAACAAAAGCATGCAATGTTATATTTAGATTGGTTTAGTACCCTGCATGCTACAACAAAATATCACCTCTCTAACCCAGCATACCATCCCTTATAGGTCTAAGAGACTATCCATGCAGCTCATGACATCACCCAGTTTAGACAGGGAAATTCCCTTCCCCACCCTTATGCCAGTTGCTGACCTGCTCAGTCACACAGCCCAGTGACCCCAGCCTGCGCTGCTAGGTTGGGAAGTTACCCTCAAACAGATAGCATTATAAAAAAAAAAAAAAAAGTAGAATTCAGCCACAATGCTTGTCTTCCCCAAGCAATTTCATTCCACAGGGTGTCTCTATTCACAACTCAAAAGCTACATGGCTACCCTCCAGCCCAAACACAGGCTGGGTCAAACTAAGCAGTGCAGACAGCCCAGCCATTCTGCAAACAGCACGCTTAATGCCAAAGCACATTTTCTGAGGATGCCTCAGTTCTGCACTAGGCTATGAAGACAAGCATTAACCCCTAAGAGGAAGGAATTACATTTTCCTATTTATTCTGCTTGTAGGTACTGAAGTGTGTCAATTTCTATATCCATTCTGAGTCCTGATCCCTTCTCCACCTGCAAACAGACCTAGAAATAAGTTTGAGGAGGGACAGGACAGGGTTTTAAGTGATCAAGTTTATAGGTGTGATTCAGCTCTTTTCTCTAAGCATTATAAACCAGTTAAAGAGTTTACTTTCAGTGGCCCATTCAATCTGGATTGTGACTAACAAACTAAATGTTCCCTTTTTACCAGTGTTTTCCCATGAAGGTGTAACTTGTCTTACTAAATAAGCCCAACTAAGTAAATGTTTGGGGGCAAAAGTAGGCCTGGCCTCTACTTAAAGACCTGGTATCACAGGAACAGAGTTTCAGACTTAGCAGCACCACTGCTCAAAGCAGCTCCCAAACAGCCACCTCCTGCACCCACACCACTTCAAATACATTTTTCTGCCTGCTACATGGGGTCAATTCATGTGCAATGACATGAACCAGGCAAGGCAAATGCTCAGCTCTGGGGGAAAAAAAAAAAAAAAAAAGTTAGTTTCCCACAAGACTCCACTAAGGCAACTGGGATTTTTTTAGCCTCCAGTGTGGGGACAGACCATCAGGACAAGCAGCTACTGGGGAGCAAAAGGAGAGAAGAAACTGGCCAAGTTTTCTGTATAGGGCTCACTCCCAATTATTTCCCATGCGTAAGTGACATGCACATTCAAGACAGCCTTGTGCATTCCTCACATAACTTGTGATACACTTTGAAAAGCCACAACACGCTGAGCTAGGCAGATGACAAGCTTTTCATGGGTGGGAGAGATGCAGAGGGATTATCCGAGACAAGGAGAGAGAAGCAAAGGCTTAATTCTCTGAATAGCTCTGGCCTTCACTAGTCAGTACCTAGGGTTGACCTGGCTGACAGGAATGTTGAGTCGAGCAGCAATATCTTCCACTGTTTCATTGCCCTCAGAGATGATGCCAACACCCTTGGCAATGGCTTTGGCTGTGATCGGATGGTCTCCAGTAACCATGATAACCTGAAAGGCAAGCAGACTGCTGTGAAAGCCTTGCCTGTACTGCAGAGTAACACTGCCCAAAAGGCAGCATCTCCTGAGACTGAGAAGGCCACGTGGCTTTTGTTCTGCTAGCAAGCCCTGGCACAGAGCAAGCCTGAGGTACAGGCAGGAACCTGTTACCAGAAGGCAAAGGATTGGAGGTGGATGGAAGACAAAGAAAATGGTTAATCCTCAGTCAACAGATCTAGTTCCGTTTCCAGGCTGTGCTTTGCTCTCTCATCTGTCAGCCCTGTGGGGCATGCAGAACACACCCGCACCAAACCACAGGCTTGGGACACCATGCCATCAGCACCTGCCAGTGTTCCAGAAGTTTGAAGTCTACCTCACTTTTCAGTCCATTAACACACAATCATTTGTATTTAACTCAGAAATGAAGCCTGAAGTAGAAGCAGTAAAATCCTGATCAATACTTCACTCACATTATAGTAACACAGAGAGCAAGGGAAGCCCTTTACATCAATAGGCATAGAGCAAGGCAGTTTTCAACTCAGGAATAAACTACCTTGATCCCAGCACTTCTGCATTTGCCAACAGCATCTGGCACAGCAGCACGAGGAGGGTCAATCATAGACATCAGTCCTACAAAGCAGAGTTTGTCTACAGGGAAGTTCAAGTCGTCTGTATCAAACTGGAAGCCTTCAGGGAACTGGTCATCAGGCAGAGCCAAGTGACAGAAACCTGCAACACATCAAACCCACGTTTGTTCTGTTCCCACGTATCAGGAGGCAGAGAGCACAAAGGCTTACTGCTTCTGTAAACAGCTCCACAAGAATCACAGGGCAGTGTCAGAGGTTTAGCCAGGGCTATTGAGGCAGGAGTCGTGCTCATACTCTGGTAACTAATGGCTGTTGCTATTAGACACAGCTTGGTTCACATGCAGTGGAGCAAACCTAATACCACGTAGCTCCATAGAGACTGAAGGTCCCAAATGCTTTTCTTCATTTTGATCTAGACGACCCAGCTGCTGGGCAAGACAAGACCCTGCAGGCTGCCTTTTAGATGACAGGCTAAAAGGCAGGACTATTCCTGTACAAATTGAAGTGACCTTGACCCAACACTATGGTTACACTGCAGGAACAGAGTACAACCCTCCACTTTGCCTGTTGGGACACCCTGCACAGGAGAGGGAGGGACAATCTTTACCAAATTATTAAGGCTGCTTTTCCTTACCTAGTACTCTCTCGCCAAGGCCTCCCAACTCGAGGTAGGCATTCTGAAAAGCATCTTTCATTTCCTCATCCAGTGGTTGCTCTTTGCCATGGATCAGAATGGTGCTACAGCGATCCAAGATCCTCTCTGGAGCTCCCTTCATCACCAGCAAGTAACGGGATTCTGAAGGATTTGCATTTTTGTGGATAGACAGCTGGAGTGGAAGCAAGGAAAATGGTTTATTGCCATGTGCTGTGAACATCACAAATAAATCACTATCACCTAATGTTTTGTGACTACAGCAGCTCAGGACAGTTTGTGATAGTCTCCTCTAGTTTTCATTTGCTCACACTTTAATGAAGTCCATAAACTAAGGAATTACTATGTATTCTTTAACAATAATATAACCACAGATGTTGTGAGGACCTTTTGGTATCCAAGAGCTATTGTTCGGGTCATTTCTCAGCAGTTCATTTCTATCCCCAGATGGAGTTCTTCCATTCTCTTGCACGCTACTGCCACACAGGCAGGAATCATGTTCAGTCTTTTTCAGCAACTGACACCTTACTGTCAAGGCAGCTCTTACACAGTGTGCATTAAGTTAATAGTCTGGAGCAGCCTACAGGCAAGATTTTGGTGCCAAAAAGAGCTTTCAGGCACACTGTGCACAAATTTATGCAAGTGCTTCAGATACTGGCTGCCCCTCAAGAGGGCACATGCTTACCTGGTACTTGTTGGTAGAGTTAAATGGTATTTCCACCACTTTGGGATACCTGTCTCTCATCTCCTTGACAGAACCACAGCACAATTCAATGCATTTCAGAAGGGCAGATTCAGAGGCATCTCCTGCCACTGCTCTCTAAGGAAAGAGACAAGTATCATAGCATACCTCCCAGTGGACTCACCACAGAAGATCAGATATTTGGAGGAAAAAAAAAAAGCATTCATCTCACCCCACTCTCAGCTTCTACATAACATGGTATTAAAGCAAAAAAAAAATTCTACTATCTAGTACTGACAAATACTGCTGTTCATAACACCATGCACTCTAGATTGACAGAGCAGCAGTTTTCTGGTGCCAAAGTCAAGAAGCCCTTTTGAAGGGCAGAGAAAGTCAAATAACCAGGTGCAGTCAGAGAGAGGCTGGAGAGTAAACTTTGAGAACTGCTTGCCATGAAGAACAGCAAATGCAAGATAACTGATGACACACACACAGAAACCCTTGCACGTGCTCTCCCACCCTAATAAAGATCAGCTCATCAACTCTCTGGCAGAGAGGGCAGAATCTGTCCATGTCTCCTCCCCCTGTAAGGTTAGCACTGCTAGATGAGACTGTAGATGAGGGCTCTCAGCCCCAGAAATGTGTGTGCACTCAGTGTCTTGCTTGAGCTTCCTTTGCTGCAATTTAAACCAAATATTTCTTGTCCCTCTGGTTTTTGTCCACAAGAAAGTATTTTTATTCTGTGGTTGTTTTGTTTTGGGTTTTTTTTTGTATCACAGACTTTTAAAAAAATTCCTCCCTCCCAAATCTTCCCTAGATGGGAAGAACTCCAGTTCTTTATCTTAGGTCTAAAAACATGGCCTGAAGTTATAGTCAGAGGAGTGCTAAAGAAAAATAAGTTTTATTCTATTATTTCTATTACTGCAGCATCAGAACACCATTGAGAGGAACTTTACTAAGCAACTGTACAGTTAATTTTGGCACTGGTTGGGTCACTGTTCAGGAGCAAGAATCTGAATTGATGTTATGCTGGCATTTGCACCAGCACTAAACCAGCAAAGGCTTCAGAAGCCAAGACTTGCCAGTGAGAACAGAATGGTAAATGACAAAGTCTCCCATGACTGCTGCTCCCCCTGCTCTGGTGTCTACTACTTCTAGCTCCCAGAACTGAATATTTGTAGCTTTTAAGTGTGCAAATGCCAAGATAGTGATTCTTGGAACAGCCAGACATTGGGAAATGCTTAGGAAAGCTTTCTGGTCTTTCTTAGCCCTGTCTGAAGTATCTGACCTCCCAGACTAACTGTAGATGCTAGTGGGTGGCAGGAATCTGCTGTGGGAAATGTTTTTGTGGTTTTGGGTGTTTTTTTCTTTTCCCCCCACTCTCATCTGCCCACAGCACAACACCTGTAAGAGTGCTAGACTACAGAAAAGATTTAAGAGTGGCAGATACTTTGGAGGTTCTTGTGACCCATAGGACAATCTCACTACCATTATGGGAGGACAGTGATGAGGAACAGGACAAATGTTTCTTTTAAGAACACACCTTAAGAATTGGTACATTTTCCTGGTTGGCCTGAAACACAGCACGGTTGCAGAGACCTGCAATTCTGGACAAAGCACTCCAAGTAGCTGAGCTCTTGTCAAAGGAGGCACCTGAAAGCAGAGGAAAAATGTCAAAAGCCTCCCATAAGCCCAAAACCCTACAGGCTTAGGAACAAGAAGCCTTTAACTCAAGAACTGTAAACAAATAGAGCCTGTTAGCACAATGAATCTTTTAATCCTCTTCCCTTCCCAGGTACTTGATGATCAGATGATTTTAAGACTCAAGGCTGTGATAGCACCAGTTCAAGAAATACCTTTGCTTTCAAGATTCCAGCAGAGGTCATGTTGGCAAAGCCATGGAATTCTGCAGAGATTATCATTCTATAAGGGTCTGAGTAATGGATGCAAGGTTCCATCTCTAGGGTTGTCTCACTTATCACCCCAGAACTGGATGAAATAGTACCCAAAGGAACACTGCTTAAGTAATGCTACTGCTTCTCTCATACTGGCTTGTAAGTTGCCTTTATGGGAGATTAATTCAGTTAATTGATAAGCTAACGTACTTTCCATGAGGTGGAATCTTCAAGGCTTATTTCTACTGCAGGCAAGTCAGCTGTTGCCAGGCCAAACCCAAATGCTTCCAAATAACACTTTATTTATAGCTTGTTACTTTGCACTAGTGTTAAAGATCAAGAACAGTAAAGCAGCTTTAAGTGGTTCAGACAAGCAATGTTTTGGAGTAAGTTGGGGGCAGGGCACAGCAGTACCACTGCTAAGAGTGTGTGCTAGTAATCTCTTGCAAGCGCAACAATTCACAAGGTGGATGACAGGAAAACTCCTAGATTTGGTTGTGCTGAACAGTTCTGAGGAGATAAGTACCTCCCAGCTGCACAGCACAGATTTCAAATTCTTATCAGTATCTAGAAGAAACTTGACACTTAAGTCTTATAATAACTTCATGCATTGCTACTGCTCTGCAAACAGCTGGGGTGTTCTGGGAAAATCCCTCTTCAAGGGCAGCCACCCAGTTCATCACAGGAAATTTCCATCTATATCCAGTCTTCAGTAATTTATTATCAGTGTCAACACCTCTACTGTCTGTACTCTCAGCAGACTTACACTGGGGCAATTTCATCAGATACATTTTGGCAAAAACAACCAAGTACTTTGGAGTACAGAACAGCAAGTACTTCTACATACAGGACAAATGTAAGGGGCTGAGCATTCAAGAGGCTCAAATTCCAATGGAGTTAATTCTGTGCAAGAGCAGGCTACGTGGAGTTTAAGGATTATACAATGGTACAGTGCAAAGCTTTGCATCACCTCGTGTCTTTTACTGCTCATTGCAGATCGTGTAAGAAGTACTTCTATTGTGAACTTCACTTGGACTAGAGAGCTAGAAACATAGGGTCTTAGAAGTACAGGAATGCAGAAAAAGCCACTTTTCAACAAAATGCCTCAAGTGCCCAGAGATGGTCTTACCACTCTGGTTCTCCGTAGTATCAGCCTCATGAATCTGATTGTCGAACCACATGTGTGCAACCGTCATGCGATTCTGTGTCAGGGTGCCTGTTTTGTCAGAGCAGATGGTGGAGGTGGAACCCAGGGTTTCCACAGCTTCCAGGTTCTTCACCAAGCAGTTCTTACGAGCCATACGCTTGGCTGTTAGTGTCAGACATACCTGGAAACAAGGAAGATAACAGGTTAGATGTGCTCGTACACCAATACACTGCCACCCAAGCCACTGTGGGCACAAAGTGACAACCAGCTTACATGCCCTGAAGTGACTTCCTAAGTCCATGCTCACTCTGTCAGTGCAAAACAAAAGAGCAACACTTAGGCCCAGCTGTCAAATGACATTTTCCTCATCACAAAATCTCCAGACTAGGACTCTCAAAGCTTCAGCCTCCTGCTTTTCAGTACATCAGGAAGAGAAATAACATGGCCCTGGACTAACATTTTAGCTAAAGTGGACTTCCCTAATCATAAGGGGATCATTTGACCTCTCAAAATAGGTGTAGGCAGGCTACACATGAAAAGGCCTGAAGTAGTTTGGCTAATAGGGCTGCAACTTACTGGTGTTGAAAACGAGCAGCCCCAGCTACACTTTCTCACCAGAAACTCCTACCTGGTTCCAGCTCACTTACTACTCTTCTTCCTGAGGCTGCATTGAAGCCTCCAGCCCTGTCCACCACTGCACCCTACACAGCTGAACACACCTACATACTCTCACCACTAGGAAAACAAACTTACAAGAGCCTCTGCTGGGTTCCAGATCTAGAGCTGGGACTGGAGTGAAGCTTGCTGGATGCCCTGCCAGCTCTTCAGGGTTGGAAAGGCTGGTGTGCATATGAGTGTAGAAAACCTCAACAGCTTTGAAGGAAGGCTCCTTCTTGTCCCAGAAAAATGCAAGACAATGCCCAGAACTCCTAGTCTTGCCCTCTTCAATTCTGATGTCAAGCCTCTGTGCAGGTCTAGCTTAGCTTTAGAAAAACATCTGCAGCACTTGACAGATTCGGTCTCGTCCGAACCCACCAAATTTCTAAAACCTAGCCCTACAGAGTACCTCATTACTTTGCTGTTTACCTCTGGAAATGCACACTGAGCATGAGGCACTCCACTTAAAAGACTGAATGAGTTACTGTCTGGTTCTTGTTTTTCCAGCTTCACTCACCGTGACTGTTGCAAGCAGCCCCTCAGGGACATTGGCAACAATGATCCCAATAAGGAAGATTACAGCCTCCAGCCATGTGTATTCAAGGATGAGTGAAAGGATGAAGAAGGAGACACCCAAGAACACAGCCACTCCAGTGATGAGGTGAATAAAGTGCTCAATCTCCATGGCAATTGGAGTTTTTCCCCCTTCCAATCCAGAAGCCAGACTGGCAATCCGACCCATCACAGTGCGATCCCCAGTGCTAATGACAATGCCACGGGCAGTGCCTACAGGAGTGAAAGGTTTTAGAAAACAAACAAACAAACCAACCAACCAAAAAAACAAAAAACTCTTCCCAAAGAATACTGAGTTTGTTCAGCCTGTCCTAGAGTTTAGCAAGCTTTGCCCAAAATAATGCAAGTAGCTATTCCACTAGCCAAAGTCTCCTACCATGTTTTTTTTTTTTTTAATTCTCTGGCAGCATGAAAAAAGGAGGTAGGTGGTGCTTAGGATTCTTATGTAAGTGGTCAAGCTGTGTGCCCCCTCACTTCTACCCCAGGGAGTCAGAAGAAGCCACCTTCAAGCAGTGTCCTCTTCCTTCCTTTACAGGGAGGCCCATTTTCTCTCCCAGAGGTTCTTGAGAAAGACCAAGAATATGCTTCAGTTTTACTCGACTGTTTTTTTTTTTTTTTTTTTTTGGGGGGGGGGGTCGGGAGGGTGGGGGGTGGAAAGAGCAGGGGACAGTTTGGTGTTAAGAGGTTCTCTCCTGTGCAGGAGAAGACATAACAGAAGTCAGGCAGAACTCTATCATTTAACAGTCACACCTTGACACCCTTTGGGTATGTAAAAGATGCTCTGGACTTCAGCACAGAGTACCTACACCACAAGAGTTGCAATAGAAGTTCTGCCAGAGATGTTTGAAACTCCTGCTTTCAGCACAAGCTGCAGCATTTCTTACAGCTCTGCCTAACCACCCTGGTTCACATTTATGTTATTTGCAACTCAGCACTGCTGTAATAAGGCAGGCATGCTCTATGGCACATCACATAGCTGCTCCTCTGGTGGGAGCAAGAAAGAAAACATAGATCAACCAAACAGTAGTGTGGTGGAGTTTTCTTAGCCCATTGTACAGCACTACAGCTATACAATGAATGAGCAAAGCCTTTGCTGGGAATTTCCAGCCTGTTGCACGGTGGGAGTAGGCTACCAGATGATACCAGCGTCTGCATTGCTTACCCATGCAGTTCAGTCCCTAGCATTGACAGTACTTCAGGGAAGTCACATACCTTCCACACAGTTGGTGGAAAAGAAGGCAATGTTCCTGGTCTCCAGTGGGTTCTCATGGGAGAAGTCTGGAGACCTGGTCTGAGGCTCTGATTCACCAGTAAGTGAGGAGTTATCCACCTACATGGAAGAGAGCACTCTGTCATACACAAGCAGGCAGATGCCTTCAGCAATGCAAGCAGTTAAAACCCTAGGCACTCCCCACACATTTCTCTTCCAGCCCATCACCCATTTACAGCATAGAAGGCATTCTTTGAAACCAGACTAATTCATCTTCCTTCAGAATGAAGTTCTCAGACAGCCTGTCACTGATGTACCTTGCAACCATGTGCAGAGATGATCCGAAGGTCAGCTGGAATTCTGTCTCCTCCTTTAACCTCCACTAGATCTCCAACTACAACACCTTCTGCGTTTATGCTGATCTTCTCACCGTTTCTCACTACAAGAGCTTGCTGAAAGACAGTAAAGAAACAGGCTATGTCAAAAGCAGCTCTCAAGGAGGGGCTCAAAAGACCAAAGTATCTTAAGATAGCTGTGCTATGTTTCCACAAGGTTTCTACTTTTACTAAAAAAATGTTTATCTCCAATATGTATGCCATTTAAGGGAAAAAAAAGCTGTTTTTGTTTTCTTGACATTAAAAGTCTTTGTTGCTACGATGACCACAGGATAGTTAGGTATGATACAGACTGTCCATGAAGGAATAGGAGGCTTAGGGCTTGTCACAACAGTTACTGAACTCCTCAGACTATTGGAACTCAAAGGGTGCCAGGAACTGCCCTAGTCCACTGGAATAGTTAGTAGAAGCATAAAGAGAAAGGAGTTTCACAGATGCCTTGAAGGGCTAGTAATCCATACTAACAGTTGCCTTTTGCAACTGAAGCCAACATTTAAAACAGTTAACCTCTAGTGAGCTACAGCTTGGCAGATGTCAAGGAAAGAAGGTATTCCGTACCTGAGGCACCAGGTTCTTGAAGGACTCCATGATTTTGGAACTTTTTGCTTCTTGGTAGTAAGAGAAACAGCCAGTAATGATAACCACAGCCGCCAACACAACACCCAGGTACAGCTACAAGGAGCAGAAAAAGTGAGTCAGAAAGCAATCTGCTTGAAAGGCTTCCAGTTTGTACAGATAAATTACTTGGCATTTTAAGTGCCCAATTACAAAGCATGGAGGTACTTGCAGTCTCTGTACACTTTGTGCACAAAGGCCATCCACAAAGCTCATGTTCTTAACATAACACAAAGGAAGTCAGCTGTTCGTTTCATTACGTGGAAGCACTCCAAGACATGTTAAACTTACACGCTGAATTTCCCATGCTTATGGGAAAAGCTTCTGGACTGCGTATTGGAGGAAGTTAGCCCTCTTTGAGCCAAACAGGCTGCTCAGCCTGCCTTTTGAGGTAAACCAGACATTTTTCACTTACATTATCATTGGTGGGCTCATCCTCTGTCAGACTCTGTATGGCATAAGCCAGAAAACATAGAATAGCACCGATCCACAACAGAAGCGAGAAGCCTCCAAAGAGCTGCCGACAGAACTTGACCCATTCAGGAGTGGTGGGTGGAGGTGTGAGGGCATTTGGGCCATCACGAGCCAAAATCTCAGCTGCACGTGCAGGAGTCAAACCCTACAAGAGAAGTTCCTTTTTTAGGCATTGTGGCAAGACACTGTGGAGAGGGTAGCCCTGAATTGTTCCTCTTCTATCACAGTAACAAGGAGATGCTAACAGGTAATGGAGATGTCCACAGTTGCAATGGTCTCCAACACAAGTGCAGGATACGAAAGCTGAATGCCAAGAGAGGAGCTACAGGCTGTTGGATGCTATCTGAGGAGCCTGCAGACCACAAAGCTACAAGCACTGAAGGAGGGCAGGCCAAGAAAGCCACAGCAACAGACTGAGCTCTGAGGAACAGCCCAGTGTAATCCATCATACCAAATTACAAAACAAGTGAAAGCTGGGGGCCACAAAGATCATGACACTTTGTATTTGTCTTCCAGGAGTTCAGCTTTGAGAAGCCAAGGTCTCTGACAGAAATATGAAAGTCTGATGTTACAGACTAAGAGCAAACTTGTTGCTATATGCAGTCATGCAAAAAAAAAAAAAAAAATCAAGCAAGCAAGAGCAAAGGTGCAAAACCACTGCAGTACTTTTGCACTGGACTTTGAGGTTAGCTAGGACATTTGCACACCTCTTACTATAAAATGGTAAAATTTTAACTACTACTGGCCATCATTAAGTCTCTGGGCATGTGCTAGCTCACTGGACTACATCTGTGAGATAAACATTTTCCTCCTTGGCGGGGGAAAAGAAAAAAATTGAATTCAAGAATCACCTTGACCTTGGAACAATTCAGAGGCAGATAACAGTGACTTTGTTAGAAACAGTCACTGAAGAACTCCAGCCAGGCTGTACAGTGGGAGGACAAAGAGAAGTATTTGTGAGCTCAACAGTCCTCCTAAAACCTGGGAAACTTAACTGGAAGAGGGGAGATTAAACAGAAAAAAGAAAAAAAACCCACCAAAAAAAAAAAAAAAAAACCAAAACCAAAAAACAAACCAAACCAAAATGAGAACTACCAGACCACCCAGATCTCCCTTTGTGAAATGCTCTCAGCAGAGACTCTCCCTTTTCAGATCAGGGCAAGGATGGACTAAAAACAGGGTCTACCTACCCGACTCAAGTCTGTTCCATATTTACGATGGAGTTCATCGAGGCTCAGTTTATGGTCATCCTGAAAGACAAGAAATGTTTTCGTGGTTGGGAAAGACCACAGTCCCTGCAGATTGATCAGCAAGAGCTGCCCCCACCCCAGGTTTCCTTTCTGTAACAGTCATACAAACAAAACCAGAAAAAAATCCTTACAGAAGTTATAGGCAGAAATAATCCTGAACTGCAAGTTTGGGCACTGCAAGATACCAAAAGACATCACTGTTCCCTCTTAAAGTACTCCATACATTTCCAGACTCTCAAAGCTTCTAGTACCAGCTTGGCAGATTCATCAGCAAGAGCTCAGCAATTCCTGCCCCCACTCCAGGTTTCTCCCTGTCTCTGGGGAGACAGGAAGTCTCCAGCTTGTCTTCTCTGAGAAGAGAACTTGAATATCATTTTACAGCTCAAAGTGGTCTCATCTTCAGTGTTCCTGTGGCTATTTGGGTACAACATCAGAACTTTTTTAACAAACTGATATCTCAAGTGCAATCTTCACACCTACAACCTGTTCCGTGAAATCTCAGTGATAGATGTTTTTTTAATTTTGAGTTGTTTTTCTCTTTGGGTGGTTTTTTTTTTTTTTTTGTGGGGTTTTTTGTTTTGTTTGTTTGGGCTTTGGAGTTTTTTTGATGGTGAGGGAAGAAAGGAGCCAGAAAGGTAGGAATATACAGAAGATTAGCCCTACAATTTCATACATGTTTAAGCAATGCTACCAGTTTAAGCAGTGTTTCTTCCCCCAAAGAGGCTCCTTTTCGTAGCCAGGCTATTTTATAGTTGGATCATGCTGCAGCACAGCAGTGCCTCATTTGAAAAAGGTTGTACTGGAGGCAGCAGATGCTTTAAGTTAGCATCACTACTGAACACAAAATCTCATCTTGGAGCAAGCTGTAGAATCCCCTCTCCTTAAAAGGGGGGCCAAAAACGTGAAAGCTCAATTCCACAATGCAGAAACAAACAATCTGCATCATCTTCAAGGAAAGGAGATCTAAGATGCCTACAGACAGATATATAGCATCACCGAATATTCACAGATGGGGATGGGAGACCTCCCTCAGAGCCTCAAATGTGATTAGGAGGAATAATACTGAGGTCAGTCTGAGAAGGAGGCCATTGGTAAAGGAAGCTGTACAGACTCAACTCCTCGGCTGGAGTGAAAGCAGCAGTCTCACTCATGACAGAACAATAACGCCAGTGCTTGCCCGGGTGAGGAAACGCAGCTACTCCGTGCTATAGGTTACACAGAAAAGCAGACACTTGGATTCTGTGTCAACTCCATTATGAGAGGTGAAGTTTTCAAAGCCATTTTGATTCTGAAACACTTGCAGCATGTCTGACTTGGAGACATAGGGGACCAGAAGGCAGATCAATGCCTTCAGTCACATCACACTGTCAACCCATCAACTATTCTCTGTTTTAGTCCCTTAAGGCACAGGGTTTTAGGGGCAGTGAACACTCAAAGCTGCTCTCTGTGCCCTACACTCTTACCATCTGAACTTCCTTTTTAAGCTCATCCATGTCCCTCTCTTTCTTCCCCTTTTTCTTGGCGCCATGCTCTGATGTAGCAGTGGGCTCATACTTGTCTCTTCCAGCCTGCAAGAGAAGATACAGTATCACTAGAAACACCTTACAGTCAACTTCTACAGCAGTAGACACGGACCACCAGGCAGATAAAAAAAAAAAAAATCAAAATTTTCAAAGACAAAAATGAAGGTTTATTAAAGTTGTGCCATTTTAACAAATAAATAAAATGAGCTAGTAAGCAGACAAGTCTACTCAACAGTATTGCCAACACACAGATTACAGCAAGACTTTGTGCAAGCCTAGCCAGGAGAAAAGCAAGCTACATGGTATTCAGTCCATTTTGATTTGTGAGCCCCAGCTCAAGCTGAAAAAAGTGACAAAGAGCAGAAGAAACCAATTCCTGAGTGCATATGTACGTTTTCTTCAAGGCATTAACTCCTCCTCCTCCCCCTTCCCCCATCAAGTCTTCCACATCCTCTGGCAAGGAGCAGCCTAACAACTGAAGATAAATAAGAGGTGCTATCTCTGACTGGTGGAGTGTGGGGGTTAAGTTTGAACACTTTCATGCTCAGTTTGGCACTCTGGCTGCCTGGTTACACAACAGAAATCTGCTTTCAATTTATGGCAATTTGACCAGCAAGAATGGTACACAAAGTAGTACATTTTTGCAGACCTAATCTGTGCTCAGTTCTGCACACACTTCACAGAGCAAATGATTCACTTAAAGCCTCTTTATTCAGATGGATTTTTGTTCACTTTCGTTATGGCTAATTCTACATGAAATCATGCAGGGATTTCAATCCTGTCACGATAAGGTAAACCAGCATCCAAGCACAAGCAAATCATGATTTACTGCATATAAACAAAGACACACAAAAAACCCTACAGACGTTACAGGCAGAAATAATCCTGAACTGCAAGAAGTTTGGGCACTGCAAGATACCAAAAGACATCGCTGTTCCTTCTTAAAGTACTCCATACATTTCCAGGCTCTCGAAGCCTCCAACAGCAGCTTTTCCTTCCCTTCTGCACATGGGACCTATTAAACTGCTGTCAAGTTTTATGCAATGAGATTTTCACCCAATAAGATCCCCTGGAAGTATTTTGAGATGAAACAGCAGTTAGTGGCACCGGAGTCAAACCGTTAACAAGATTAAGGAACGGTTTCAAAGGCACTGCCTTGCTTGATCTTTGCATGAGCTCCTCAAATCAGAAACTGAATTCCTGAGAGTAAGCCAGACACAGAAACTATTGTTGGGATTCAAGAACTGTCCTGTTGAGCCACAAGCACAGCTAAGCTTTAGCATAAGAGAAGTAGAAACCAAAACCAAAAGTGAAACTACATGAAAAAACAGGGAAAAAAAAAAAAACCCAGCTTTTCTAAATGAACCCATCCATCACATCTAGACAAGGATTTTTATTGTTTTGAGCAAGCTCTGTGCACACCCCTGGCAACCAGTCACACATTTCACATGCACAGAAACCCTCTCTTGCCATGTTCAGTCCAGGCAGGCTTTGCATCCCCCACATCCTTGAACGTAGCTACAGAGCTGTGCAATGGAAACAGTTTTTAGTAAGCAGAGGGGAGCCAAGCAGTTTGCCTTCCTCTCCTCCAGGAAAAGGACACAAGAACTACAGGCTGTCAGCATTCCTGACATTCTCTTCCCTGCACCTCAACTCCTGTTTCACTTCTAAAAAAAAGAAAAAGCCACAGAACTTTAACCAGTCCTCACATTCCAGCATCACAGGAATTTGCCATTGGGCAGTTCACAAAAAGTCACCATGAAGAGTCTCTCTCCTGCAGTCCCTGAAGGAAACAACTTTGATTTCTGCTTGAGCTTTAGCAGACAAGTCCAAACATAGTCTTGCACAAAACACATGCTTCTTGATTATTGCTTAAGACAGGAAATTATTTCTAACGAAGGTGAAGGGCCTATTGCTTTGGCTAGCAGTCAATCACCTCCAGCTTCACCACTTCTCCCCAAAAAAGCTTGACAAGCTCTTGCAGGTGATCTAAAAATGTCCTGGTTCTTTGAAGCCTTCTGATGTAGTTACTCAGTTTATAAGGTGCAGTAGTGAACGGCCCATGAATATTACTGTTTAGTGCTTTCAGCTGCAGAGATAACCTAAGTGGGCAAACTTGAGAAGGCTCACTGCCCTTGTCCAAGCATGATTAGCTTAAAAAAAAAAACAAAAACCAACAAAATGCCCAGCAATCAGCTGCTGTCAGGATAAAATACAGATAGATGTTCTAATGGAGGGCATCTTACCAAGGATATCAGAAGTCTTCTGTTAAAAAACAAAACAAAATCAACCAACCAAACAAACAAAAAAAGCAAAACCCAAACAAAAACACACCACCAAAAAAAACCCCAAACCAACCAAATCCTTTCCCTTATGTTGCTTTAGCATTGCATCTCACCCTTACAAGGAAGGTAAGTCAGTAACATTACTTCCAGCTCTTGCTACAGGATCATTTCATGCAGAGTATGAGCTTCCTGCTCCATCATTCAAATCTGAACTTGACACAGATCAAAGCCAATGTTCTGTCCCTGTGCTGTGTCTTCAGGGCCATTGTCTCTCTTCTGGAAAACTGAAGCAAATCTGTTCAACAAAGACTTGTGCTGGTTGGGCTACTACAATGGGTTCATCCCACTCCTCTGGGCTGTAGGATTTCCCTGCTCTCCCCTCCTTTTCCTGCTGTACAATGAGAAGAAGGCCCATGGAGCTCCAGATCCGATAATTAATCACATGGCCTGAACACAAAGGAAAGCCTGTCTCATCAGAAATGTCACTTCTGTAACTTGACTTAGCCTAAGAACTCTGACTCATCAAAACTGCTAGAAGGGGAAAAAAAAAAAAAAAAAAAAGCTTTTTTTCTCCCATGCAAGGTTATTTTTTTTCCATTGGCTTAAGCACAACATTTTTACACGTCAGTGTAAGAAGTTTTATGCAGCCCCCTGAAAATCCTGTTGTCTTTCAGATACAGTTTATGCTTTTCCACTCTGCATTAATTGAGCCATTCATGGCTGATGTTCTCCACACAAGCCATGACTGACCTGGAAAGGGGAGGGGTGCGAATCAGCAGACAAGCTCAGAAGTACTATATGCTACCATCACCTAATGGAACAAGAAATGTCAAGCAAGAGCCAAAATAAATTACCGTCTCCGGAGGCCTGGTCTGTTCTAATACTTATGTCATTATAATCAAGCGTGCAGAGAAAACAGAAAAGTTACTGTCCTGCTGCCTCATGAGACAGTTTTCAGTAAATATATTAACCAGATGAGTCATGACACAGGCTATGCCATTTGGACTGGAAACACCACTCCAGGTCCCTATGTAACGTTAGCAAATATCTTCTCTGGATCCTTCTTACTCCCTCCTAAGAGCTGTATTCAGTCTAATCAACTAAACAGAATCCCAGCATCTAGGACAGTACAAAGTTGTTTTTACTCAGCAGCAAGCATTTGTTCATTGTGAGCAGACTGTCACTTCCCAAATCATGCAAGGACACGCTCTCCTTTCTTAAAACAGGATCTAAACCTTGCAAGACTTTTCATCATCAGGGTAAAAACAGGTCTACACACACCTTAAGCCTTCTCTGGATTTCTTGTGGAGCTGCTCCAAGACCCAAGTGGCTGGCTTTCCAAATGCCACCACGGCACAACTGAGCAGACCTTCCTGTTTTTTTGGTGCTGTGCCAATTATGGAGTGTCATCTCCCACACTTCTTTGCCTGGAATATTAGTCTCTAGCAGCTGTTAAGTGCATGAAGGTGAGTTGACTGGACATTGCCCTCCCCTAGAGCTTCTGGTGACTTCAGCTGTTGCTTGAAAAGGACTGGGTAAAGCATGATCTCCTGCAGTATCCCACTAGATTGTGGGATGGCAGCCTGCAGGTACAGACCACTTGCCAGAGACACTTCATCTGGTTACACTGCTTCTGCAAAAAACATGTGTTGATTAGGCTCAGAGGGTTGGTTGTTTGCAAAAGGAGTATCCTCTACCTACAGTAATAAAAGGTAGGAATGAAAAAGACGGGGGTGGAGAGTAATACATTAAGATTTCTTAATTAGACCTGATAAGGATTGCTTGGATTTGCATAATTTTCCTTTACTTGGTACATTATGCAATAAGCCTTCCTAGTTTCTTACAGGAGAAGAAAAAACAACATCCTGAAGTGAGGCTCAGGCATCAGAACTAACCTTCAAAAGCAGCTCAAAACATGCACTAAGGGCTGTGTGCTGTGCCTGCGCAGCGAGGGAGATAAAGTGAGAAATGCTGCTGCCTGCAGACAGCTTCCAGGCAACTCTGCACAGAAATGAAATCCTGTGTGCTTTTCTCCACTACACACACCCCCCTGGATAATCTACTTTTGGGGCTGAACAACATACTCCAGCAGTTCATGGCCCTCTCTTCATCCCGTTACCATTTAAAGTAAAACAGACACTGCTCAGCTTCTCACAGCTGCGGAGGCAAGGAACTTGTGCACTCACACTTAATGCTCTTACTTTCTCTTCCATCCCATGCTGTCATGAGAAACTTTTCCTTTTTGGGCACCCTTACTTGGAGAATTTCAGTGTTGCATCCACACACTGGCCTTTTTTTTTTTTTTTTTTTACAGCCTTGCTCTCTCACATGCCTATTTTTCAGAGGGTCCCCAATTACCTACATGCGTTCTCACTGCTAAATGAACAGATCGTATGACTTGCTACCAGAAAGCCTAAGGCAGCCATGCAGTGTTGAATGATTCCTCATGTGGGCACTTCAGTTTCAGTCTAATTGCTTTATTATCCATACAACCGACAAAATCTGAAATGGAAATGAAACAGCTAACAGCCTTGCATATTAGAAAGCTTTTGTACCTCCCAGTAGCCCATCCAAGGCAGCCTAAGACCTCAAAGTCTTTTTTTTTTTGTTTGCGCCACAAACATACACGCACCTGATGCTTCCTCAAGATTTAAGGCAGAAGACTGCAATGACACCAAAACCCCCCTTAATGTTTTATCTCTAAGGGTGCGCCCACTACCTGTTGCCCACCAGACTGAAATACATCATGGTCAGCTTACCAAGCATCAAAAGGACTTCAGTGAAGGAAAAAAACCCCACCACACACACTTTTTTTTTTTTTTCAAAAAAAACTCCATGCCACACATTCCACTTTTCCAAGTAACTGTCTGTTCAGCCATGTTCTTGCAGCCCTCAGTTACATCCACACTGCTACTGTTGTGCCACACCAATAAGGACAATGCAAAGTCAATGCAATGTCTGAAGAGCGCTTGGAGAAGACAGAACACCTGAAGGCAGGGACAACACTACCACTTTTGCCAGGGTCCCTATGCCCTGTGTGGTTGCCCTCTCCCTCAACAAGTGGAGAAACTGGGGGATTTTCCAGGAATGAGTCTAAACCATAAGTAAATAAAGAGTCTACACACCTCTAATTCCATGAGATACATAGGGAAGTATTTGAAGGATAAAAAACAAGCATCCAAACCCTAAAACACCAGAAGCTGGTCATTACTTTTTCAAAATAAAATCGGAGCAGCTCCAGAGGTATTGCTGCTCCACACCCGGGTGTTTGTTCACAACGTCCAACTACAAAACGTCCCCACTCCTGTTCGCAAAAATCCCTTACATACACTTTCCTTTAGTTAAAAGGGATGATTCGACTTGAGGGCTTCTCCTTTGGGGCAGAAACTGCTGCAGGGCGTTCTGGAAGGCTTCTATTGCCCCGAATGCCAGGACACAGGTAATAAAGCGAGGGGCGATCACCTCTCTCCTGCCACCAATTCCCATCCCGCCCTCACTCCTGCTAAAAGGAAAATTAGCCCAAATAATCCTGACAACTCCTCTTCGTCAACCCACACTCCTCCACCACACCACCCTCGTGTCTCAAGAAGTCTAAAGTACTCTCAGGAGATTAGGGAGTAGTCCCGCTCCGCAGCCGAGCTCCAAAAGGGCACCAGATAACACCAGCCCCGTGGGCTGCGGGCCCCACACGCACGGGGGGCGGCAAGGAAGGAGGCCTTTTTCGGGAAGTGGACTCGACGTGAAGAGGAAGGCGGCGGGGTTTGGTCCCTCACCCCGGCGCCCGGCTCACCAGCACATGGCCCTCTCCGCGGCCATGTCTGCGACCGGCCCCGCGGGGAGAGGCCGCTGGCGCCTCGCTTCACCCTGTGTGTCTCCCCCCGCTACGCCCGTTACTTCCTCTCTCGCCAGCGAGAGAAGGAGGGCGGGCAGGCGGCCGCTCGCCGGAGCATGCTGCTCGGGGGCAGGCGGCACCGGCGCCGCCCTCTTAACGGCTATTACCGCGCTCCCCGGTGCCGCCGCCCTCACACACGACGTGGCCGCTCCGTCGCCTCATCCCTGCACAGACAAAGCGCAGCCCCGCCCGCTCCAGAGAGCAAAAGGGTAACCGACCACGGTCCAGCTCCTTGAATTTCCCACTCCCCGCCGCACGCCCACGCCCCGGCCATCCGCTCCGCCCCAGTCCGCCCGCCCGGGCCCCGCCGCTCACCCCCTTGCCCATGGTGGCGGGCGACTGGGCACGGGTCAGTCGGCTGAGAGCGAAGAGCGGCGCTCAATCGGCGCCACGTGTCCGATCGGCGGCAGGTGCGGAACAACAGCAGCGCCCCGGACGCCGCTCGCCTTCCTCCGCGGCTCCTCTCCTTCGCCTCACCGCCTCCTTCCGCCCCCCAGCCTGGGACGCTCCTCTCTGTCGCCGCAGCCGCCCGCAGCTCCAAGAACCGCCGGCTTCCCGCCGCATAAAGAGCCCTCGCCACACTGCCCCGCCCCGTCGAGCCGCACCGCCCCCTCCGAGGCGGCGGGCAGGCGGGGTCGGAGCGGCACGGGGAAGGGGGGGAGCTGTTAGGCGCGGTGGCCGCAGGCCCGGCCCCGGGTGCACCTTGGGGCTCACCTCGGCTGCCCCAGCTGCTCCTTGCCGCACTATGGGGAGGCGGGTCGGGGCGCGGCGGCTTCTTCCTGGACGGGGAAAGCTCCTCCCGCCCTCCCGGGGCGCGAGGCCGCCGCGGGAGGGGGCGCTGGGCCAGGCCCCAGGGCGGTAGCCATGTCGGGCGCCCGGATTCCCTGCCTTCCCACCGCTGCCACAGGGTGCCCGGTGGGTTTCCCGCGGGTCTAGCCGGCACAGCTGCCGCCACGGAAGGGCACAGGACCCCCGGGGGTCCCTTGCCACCCAAATCTGAGCCTGTGCCTTTCTACTTGGGTGAGCTGTGAGGGGCAGGCATAGGTGGCATGGCGCCCACGAGGCTTCAAAGTGTCCGAGGCGGTGGAAGATGTGTGTATGTTTGCCAGAAACGGCTTTAAAGCGTGGCCGTCGCTGCAGTTGCTGCTCAGGGACTTGACAAAGAGTTACAGGGCATCTTCCAGTGCCCTCTGCTGCTCAGGGAGCCATAGAATCATAAATCCGTTCTGTTGGAAAAGACCTTTAAGTAAAGATCCTGTCTCTAGATACTTGGAAGAAGAGACCAACACCCACATCTCTACAACCTCCTTTCAGGTAGCTGTAGAGGGTGAGAAGGTCTCCCCTCAGCCTCCTTTTCCCCAGGCTAAACAACCCAGTTCATTCAGCTGCTTCTCACAAGACATGTTCTCCAGACCCTTCACCAGCTTCCTTGCCCTTCTCTGGACCCTGTCCAGCACCTCCATATCCTTGTAGTGAGGGGACTAAAACTGAACCTAGTAAACGTGTGGCCTCACCAGTGCTGGGTACAGGGGGAGTAATCATTTTCCTGGTCCTGCTGGTCACACTATTGCTGAAACAAGCCAGAACGCTGTGGCCATCTTGGCCACCTGAGCACATGCTGGCTCATGTTTAGCTGGCTGTCCACCAGCACCCCTGGGTCCTTTTCTGCTGGGCAGCTTTCCAGACATTCTGCCTCAGGCCTCAAAGTCTGGGAAAGATGGACACAGAAATTGTGGCTCTGGTCTGATCACTTTGCTTTTTGCTTCTGCCTGGATTCTCTGGCAAGGAGTATCACCTGCTCTTTTTCATTTTTAACAGCTTAGTAGAGCCTTCAGGATCCTTCATGAGCTTGGAAATGAGAAAATGTTTATTGCCTCTTCCCCAGAGGAGGCTTCACCTGCTGAGGTCCCCCAAAAATAAGTTGGGAACTTTCTTGTGGAAGAGGAATGTGGTTATGGCATTTCCCTGCTCAACAGGGCTTGAAGCTCCCCTCTGCAGAAGAGAACTGAATTCATGCCTTAGACGTCCAGCACAAGAGCTTGTTCATTGAGCTGTTTGCCCCCAGACCCATGGATGTAAAGGGAAGGGATGCCACTGCAACCATCACAATTTTTTAAAAGGTGGTGGAGATTGTTCTGTTACTGTGCTATAGACCTGTTTTTAGAGATTCTGATGCATATGGTGCTTGCAGATGTGCAGGATACTCCGTCCTTTTGAATCCAGTTGGATTTGTTAAAAGCTTGACCCATTCAGTACTGAGATGCTTCTGGGGCTGAACGTGGTGAACTTTACCAGCAGTGAGATCAGATGCAACTTTTAGACAGCAGGCCAGTATTTCAGGGTTACTTTTTTAATCTTCTGGATAAGTTCCATTTTGTGCCTCTGTTGGTCTTTAGTGGATCTGGCATTGTGTTCACATTGGGAGACTGGAGCATTTGGTTTACCTAAAAAAATACATGGCACCTGGGCAGCCATCTCCCTCCCAAGCTGCAATGTCTTGGCCTGGAGGCAGCATTCTCAGTTATCTCTCGTTACTCATCTTTGAGGTTTTCTTTCAAGACTCCCCATGAAAGGCTTGACTCTTGCCAGCAGGCAGGGAGAAGAGGATAAGTATTAGAAACTGGCTAGAAATGTCAGAGCCTGAAATAACTT
Organism: Indicator indicator; assembly: GCF_027791375.1. Classification (NCBI taxonomy): domain Eukaryota; kingdom Metazoa; phylum Chordata; class Aves; order Piciformes; family Indicatoridae; genus Indicator; species Indicator indicator. The sequence continues at coordinate 91,728,898 of NC_072010.1, read as the reverse complement.
ATTAATTTCATTTTGACTTCCTTAAGAGCAATCCACTTTACCAAACTTGGGGTTCTTTCTATGTTGCAGTGAAGCATCATCAATAGGACCTCCAGACAATTGAGCTGTATCACCCCTTGAAGTGCCATGTAACCAGTGAGTGTAACTGTTTTGGCACACTATCAGTTTGATCCATCTTTTGCCTTGGGATAGTTGATGCATTGCCATTTCTTTACAACGTGAAACTGTAGAGTGCGACTGTGGTGCTGTCAACCCAGACCGAGTGTCTCTCTGAGGAGAAAAATGCATCTCAGTTCTGTTACTGGCAGTGATTTAAACAGAAAGCAAATCCATAAGGGTCAAAGGAAATTTTATTATGTCAAACCAGGCAGGGGTACAGTACTTGTGTTCTCCTGCAGTAATAGGAATCAGTGAGATTAGCTTAAGACAAATCAGGACGGCTCTGTTTTCAGTATCTACAAGCGATTACAAAGTCTTTTTGATACCTTGGCAGTGCAGCTGAGAGAAGCAGAGACAACATACAAGGAACTTCACTCCTGCCAGTGGGTCAGATGCAAATCACATTTTAATAACTGAAATTTCCTGCTCTGTGGCTTGTATGTCCCTCTCAGTTCATCATGGGAGTAATCACAAATCATTATTTTGCAGATTTGCAGCGTTACATCGTGGGTTTGCCTTTGGACCACTTACTGTGGTGTGGTGCGGGCTTCTGAACAGCAGTTGAATTCCAAAGGTAGGTAGCACAGGATGCAATGAAGGGAGTGGGCCATAGGTAAACAGTGCAGGGTGTCATGTGAATGCCTGCTGCTGTGGACATCCTATGGCCCTTCTGCTGCTTTTTTTTTTTTTTTTTTAGTTATTTTGAGTGTTTTACAGCAGAGATTTTTATTGTAGCCAATTTAGGGGCAGGAAAATGGAGTCACAGAAAGGGAAGGCAGGCATGCAGAAAAGCTTTAGCAGGTTCTATTTAAGAGTCCAGAGTCTGAAAGCCCTTTGCTCTTGCTGCTAGATATGACAGCTTCTGTTTAGGCATATTCCTGTTTCCAGTAACAGACTGCATGTAGCTCAGCACAGAGAAGCAAATCTTTATTTTTGCAACTGCGACAGCCTAGGGCTACATATGCTGCAAAAAATAGGATTCTAGCAGCAGATAATATCCAGAATAGGAAAGAATGTCATTTCCAACTGTTTTTTTCTTTCTGTGACATCTTCCATGTTCAGCAGCATTTTGTGTGTGTTGCAACAAGAGCCACACTTTGGCCTTCACCTTGGAAACCACAGCCACTCCTTCAGTGACAATTAATACGTAAACGATGGAGTAATTTGCCTATGGACAGTACAGTGCCCTTCCCAACACAGAGGTAAAACTCCTGTGCCTCCCACTAAGCAGGAGAAAAAAAGAGGAAAAAAAAGGAACGGAGCTGGGCCCAGATAAGCTATTTTCCCTCATCCACTTGTACTTTATCTCAAGAGTCTCCAGAGGATGGGATTACCTTTGGCAGACTAACACAGGCAACGGAAGCAGCAGCAGAGCAGATAAAGTGAGATGCGCTTGACCATGAGGTCTCCTATTAATGTCGTTCAGAAAGGTGGTCAGCAGGGATTCGTGATTTTTTTGGAGGGTAATTCCCTTAGGAGGGGACCCAGAGAAGATAAAATGATTGTATATAACTGCATTTCTGTTAACCTTCCTTCTGTAATTGCAGGTCTCACACCTTTTGCTGGCTTTCCCTCTGCCTTTAATGAAATCCCTTTAAGGGATAAGGCAGTGACTCCATTAAACGAGGGGAGGAAAACAGTATCTAACTATGGGAATAGCAAAGATCAAGATCCATTCTACCTGGGCATGCTTGGCTAAGCTTCTTCCTGTACTTTTTTCCCTTCTCTTGGCTGAGGGATATGAACATTTTGCATTTTTGACAGTATTTCGCATTTTTCTGAAGCCTTCCAAGTAATTCAAATACTGTTGCAAAAACATGGCAAAGGCTCCTGAAAGGATCTGTGGAAATTCATGCTCTGGCTTTTGCCTTGTGCATATAAACAGTTTTACCTTCCTTCAGAGCGATGGTGTGGAGGGCTGCAGAGGCGAGGAGCAGAAATACGCAGCATTCCCGTCATTTCAAGTGCCTTAGTGCTATGCCTGTCCAAAATTCCTGGGCCCTTGGCACTTCCGTAGGTGGGAACTTTGGCTGCTCAACCTCTCTCAATAGTAAGCTCAAAGTGCCCCAGCCCAAGAACTTAAAAACTGTGGATGTTTTGTCTTTTACCAGGGAGGAGGTGGAGGCTTACTGGAGTCATGCGGTGAATCAGATCAACGTGTGGGTTTTGGGAGAGCATGGTTCCTGTCCGACTGCTAGGAGCTGGGTTTTTACTAGTGGTTCATAAATCCCCAGAGGCTAACTTGGGGGGTTAGGGGGGAGGGCTGGGAGCAGGGGATGCTGTGAGAGCATGAAAAGCAAAGCTGTTGCCAGGAGATTGAAATACACTACTCAAAGGTTTGTTCTTCTCCAGGGAAAATGTTTAGGAATCCACACGTCAAAAAAGTAAAAGGTTAAACTCTTGCTCTGGACAAATCTGTAACATGCATTTAAGTGACAGTTCTTTTTGAAAGCCTATAATCATAACCTATCATTCTATTTTTAGTTACCAATGCTGTTTTTAATTCACTCTTCTCTGCCAGTCAGTTATCTGAGAGATAAAGCAGCTTTGAAATCCCTAGACTCCCTGGAACCACAGTGTGTATCTGTGCATGCACTTTGTCATTCCACAGCAAATAAACTGAGTGCTGTGCAACTTTCACCTTCTCTGCAAAATCATTTGAGCACTAGTGGCTGTATGGGGATATATCTAAATAAGTGTAAGGTTGAGCCAAAAAAGTCTGCATGTACTTTTTGGTTTTTCCTTTTCCCTCCCATTTGCACCTGCTTGTATTTGTTAGCAAGGAAATGATTTCATCTAAGCTGGTGAAAAATTACAGATTTCTGGAGTGTTTTAATCCATACGGTGACTGGTTTTTACCTAGCTGTGAAGGCAGGTTGGTGTATTATTGGTAGGTAAAAGAGAGTTGAAGTTTTTAAGGCCAGGCTGGATGGGGCTCTGGGCAACCTATCTAGTGTGAGATGTCCCTGCCCATGGCAGGGGGGTTGGAACTAGATGATCTTTGAGGTCCCTTCCAACCCTGGCAGTTCTGTGATTCTGTGATTGTTGCTCCTGGGTGAACAAAGAGAAATAATAAAATATATATATTGCTATATTAGAAACAGCTCTGTTTGGCATTTTACTGTGCTACAGATATGTTTTCAACCATATGAAAAACGTTGATATCTTTCCATTAAAAATATTGGTTAGAAAAATACATTTCCAAAAAGCAACACCCCAAAGTCAGGATGTGCTAAAGCCCATCCTCTGCTCTGGCCACCAGTCTGCTGGGGTGCAAGCCTTCAGTTACAACACGTTGCTGCATCCAGCATTTCAGGTGAAATGCTGTTCAGAGAATGAGAAGGAGCCAGCTTTAGTAGGCTGAGGTTTATCTTCACCTGACATAATGCTTCGTTTCCCAAGACTTCAGTTCTCTGGGTTTTAGAGCTCCTTTTAGCAGGGTGGCCGGAGGTGTTAGAGTGAGGAGAGCAGGCTGATGCGAACCCTCACTGGTTGCAGCCTCAGAGGCTGAGATCAGTGCAGAGCTCAGTGCCTTGCCTGTTGACTGGTGGCCAAGTAAGGGTGACAGCAGGATCTTAAGACCTGTCTAGTGGTGCTCCACTGTGCTGGTCATACCTTTTAGTGTCTAATCTGGCATAAGTGAGGCCATGCCTTACTTCCTCATACCTTATTTAGGTAGTGCGGGTATTAAAGCTGGGAGTTCCTGGTAGGAAAAGAGAGAATATGGCTGAAACTTGTTGAGCAGAAATAGCCTGAATGTGATGAGTTTCTAAGCAAGCTATATAAGCCATCAAATTGACAGGGGTGCTGGGGGGAGGACTGATAATATTCTTCCCGGCATGCCAGGGATGGATTTTCTGGAGGTGGCTGCTTCTGTTCCCGTAAAAATGATTACTTTAATACAATATAAAATCAACAATGTGAGTTTGGGCACCTATGGTCTTAAATAGCCACGTCTTTAATTTTCATTTAAGTCTGCATCCATCAATAAAATATTCGATATTATTCTCTAAGATAACTGAGTTCTGCACAAGATGTTCATTCTGGCCCTGGTTCATCAAAACACTTAAGTGCTTTTGCTGAATCAGGTTCTTGCTTCTCATTAGAGCAGGCACTTTTTATTCAAGGAAGGCAAGAGCGTGGTGCAACCTTACCTCAGTGTGTGGGCTCTTTTGGCAAGTGCTGTGTTATGGATTGGGATGCTGTTCTCCAGGCCCACACTCTCACACTGGGTCTTCCGCCAGACACATTTTTAAGATGGCAGTTATCAAAGGGGCATGGGAATGCCTGAGCTTTGGAAAGGAGCTAGTTGTTGGGTAGAAGTGGTACTGTTTTAAGCTGGGGTTTTTTTTTGCCTCTGAACAAGGGATGTACTTCTATACATCCTCACAATTACAGAGAATGGGTTGAAAATATTTGGCTCTGAAATTGAGTTAATCGTTGTGCAGGTTCATTTCTGGGATAATCCAGCCCTTGTGAAGATTTTTGGGAAAAGCTACCAGGTATTGTGATAAGGCAAGCACTACAGAGCAGGCATTCTAGTAGTTGCCTCAAAAGCAGCATGTGGTAAGGAGGAAGCCAAAATGAAAAAAGGCATCCAAAGGACGTCTTGCTAAGAATAAGGGAGGGTAACCTCATTATTCAGGAGTCTGGGGCTGTGCCTGGATGAACCCAAAAATCCATCAGCAAGGGGCAAAAGCTTTGCTTCACCACCATAATCCCCTGTCCCTTCCTGCTGCTACCCTGGCACTTCCCATTTCTCCCGGCAGTTGTGTTGACTCAAGTGCTGTAGACAAAAACTGTGACAGCCAATGCAGAAAGCATCCTCCTCTTTTTTTTTTTTTCCCCTTGGAATCTTTTATTTGTGGGTCTACTCTCATATTAGGTCTGCAAAAACAGCAGTGCCAGCACAAGGCAACATTGCCTTACACTGGCATTGTGTCCACAGCAGGGGAACCAGGAGCCCTGGGACATGCTGGTTAATCAAGTAGAGTTCCTGGATGGGTCCTATAGCTTATAATGGCCCGGTGCTTCACAGCTGTTAGGAAAAGCATCCTGCCCACCTAGAACTAATGAGGAAATGCTCTTGTCTCCCTAAGGCACAGAGGCAGGGCTTCAAGTAGGATGCCTCTGAGGTCCTGGAGAAGTGACAGAGCCAGGGAAGGGGTTAGGAAACATCCCAGTCTCACTCCACTCTGGATTTGGGACAGTTTAAGTATGGTCCTAAACCCTGACACTCAGAAGTGCTACTGAACCCTGGAGTTTACATACAGAGAAATGGTTTATCAGATTAGCTGAGATGCACAAGAAGTCTAGGAAAAGGTAAGGATGGCACCTGTACAAGCTGCAGCTGTTGGCCAGAGCTGCAGGCTCACAGTAGTTCTCCTAAACTGTGTTTACAGAGGGAGTTTTGTACCCTGGGAAACATGAAGCACATATGCATCGTTGGTTTTTATATCCAGGGCTATTTCAGGACAGTGTAACTGCTGGGAAAAAGGAGGATTAAAAAGGGGGTTTGAAACAGACAAGATAGCTCCATAAAGTCCTCCACTGCCTGAGATACAAAGCCAGCAAAACCAAGCTTCACCAACAAATACAATTCATTCCAGCTCTTGTGGTGGGAAAATAAAGCCAGAGGACTGCCAGAACAGTGGGTTGCAGTTCATGGCATGAGTGTACCAGTATCATTATAGCCTTGAGATGAGCACTTACACTTAGTAAAGAAATGCACATTCAGCAGCAAAATTCTTCTCTGCAGATGGGCTGTAGCCCAAGGATGTGTTGTATTCCCTGTGTTTATTGCCCAGAACAACTCAAAAGGGCATGAGCAAGCAAGGCACGGACTAGCTATTTGTATATGAGGCTTCCTTATCTGCAACACATTTTTAATTCAGTAAAAATTTCTGTTTGCAGAACATCTTTCTCTCTAAGGATTTTAAAACCCATCCACACTGTAATATTACTCCATGGAAAAAAAGTAAGGAAATTAATTACAAAAAGAGAATTGATAAGAGAGAGAACTCATGTGACAGGCATAGCAGATGAGGTTGCTGGCTTTTAAAAAATATAATTTAAAAAATTTTGTGGCCATGTGTTCAGAACCCAAACAAGAGAGCCTAAGTAGCAGCCTCAACTGGCAGTAGTTGAGATCTTGAGGAGAGTTCCTCTGCATGGTACAGAGGTAATAGCATCTCTTTAAAAGTAAATACTTAGGAATCCATTCTGTCCATGGCTACAAGAACTCAGCCTAATCCCCTTTCCATCACTGGCATTACTTGGGATTTTAGTGTTCACAAGAGCAAACGCTCAGAGGTTCTTCCAGCAGTTTTACACAAATGCATGGCACACTGAGGGACCTGGGGTCGTTTAGTCTGGAGACCTGAAGGGAGGTTGTAGTGAGGTGGGTGTTGGTCTCCTCCCAAGCAGGATGAGAGGAAATGTCCTCAAGTTACACCAATGATTGTTTAAGTTGGACATTAGAAGAAACCTCTTTACTGAAAGGGTTCTCAAACACTGGAATAGGCTCCCCAGGGTGGTGGTTGAATCCCCATCCCTGGAGGTGTTTAAAAGATGCAGAGATGTGGTGCTGGGGGGTGTGGTTTAGCACCAGAATTGGTAGAGTTAGATACTGATTGGACTCAATGATCTTAAAGGTATTTTCCAAGCAAAATGATCCTATGATTCTATATAGGGTTGCTTCATTTTTAAAGTAGGCTGAGTATGTCTGCTTATTGTAACGTGAGGGTCAGGATGCAGTTCCCCTGCAGTTTCAGAAAGAACCTGAATAAACCCAGTTTCACCTTCACTCTGGGTGAATTTCATTAAACCCAGGAAAATTAGAGCAAAGTCTCAGCAACTGCTGTGTTGCTGCCTACTCCATGTAAAGACCAAAGAACATAAAAAGTCTTGTACTTCAGTCAGCTTTCACATGTGTTGCAAAGGAAGGGTCTGAATGGGCATGGACACAGGATATACCCACAGGAGCATATCTGGACAGCCTAACACCACTGAGCATAGACATGGTCTGACTGCAGAGCAGAGCAGAGCAGAGCTGAGCAGCATAGACCTCTTCATCTTTCCAAGTTAGTACAGAGAGGTGGTGGGCTCAGATTCAAACCAGGGAATGGCCTGGATTATCTCCTCCAGGCGTGCCAGCCACATAGTCCTTGTTGGCAGGGTGGGGCCAGCCTTGGAGGAGGAGCTCTGAGGAGAACACTGCTCCTTTCCTGTCTATACTTTCTCTTACCCTGGTGCTCTGCAGGCCAAGGTGATTTACATCCCTGTTCTGAGGTGGCCAAAACGCTGCTCTGAGCTATCTGTCCAAATGTGCTTCTGAGTTATGGCTTTCAGGCTGCCCCAGGCAGTCCTCTGTACCAGCAAGGCAGTTTGGCAGTTCTGCTGTGCTGCTGAGAGGAACAGGGTAGTAGGTCAGTTCTTCCTGAGCAGAGGCCACCCATCTCCACCCCATTGTACCAGGCAGACTATCAAGCAGCTGTCACACTCTTGGGCAGTGCTTCTGGCTGCCCTAGATAAAGGAGTTGCACATCAACCAGCGGCTGTGATAGGTTCAGTCTGAAGGATTACACCTACATTAAGAAAAAGTGGACCTGTGTTTAATCAAATTAGCAAAAGTACAAACTAGCAGCTGGCAGCTACTGGTCAAGGAAGGTTCTCCTCCCCCTCTACTCTGCCCTGGTGAGGCCCCGTTTGGAGTTCTGTATCCAGTTCTGGGTGCTCTGGTTGGAGGACAGCGAACTGCTTAAGAGGGTACAGCAAAGGGCTGCCCAAGGCAGTGCCTGCTGAGGGGAGGATGTTGTCCCATTTGCCATGAGTAATAAGAGATGCAGGTGGTACTTCCTTCTGAGAGCTCACCAGTGCTCTCATAGCTGCTTTGATGCACTGCATGAGCCACTTGTGGATTTACCCAGCTGGCAAACTGTATCTTCAGTTTTAGTCCCACACTAAGCACCTAATCGTGCCACTATCTACATTGTACAGGAGGGAGAAAGAAACAGCACAGAGAGGTAAGGGTGAGTTTTGTGTTGTTTTCATACTTACTAGAGAGCACCTCTCCAAAAAGCAATTCACTCTACTCACATCTTCCACCAAACCTAGAGTGAGGCATGGCTCTAAAGGATACCATGTTTCTCTGCTAACTTTGGCCCTGTCTCAAGACCTACACTTTTGAAAAAAGGCTGAAGTTAGAGGCAGTGCAGTGCAGCAAAACTTATCTTGCCTCCTGAGTTTCTTGGGAAATTCATGGCAAAACTAAGTTCTGTCCTTATTTTGCTTGGAATTGCAGTTGAAAGCCCAGCCCTATCTTAGGTGGATATCAGGTCTTCATCAGGATACTAATTCTTTTCAGTGTTCTGGCATTGGTTGCTTTTGGGCAAGTGCTGCTTTGCATTCGTGCAATACATGTGTGTAGTAGGACCACAATGTTGGGTTAACAGTTCCTGAAACTGTGGTAAATCTACTGACTTGTAGCTTGGTTTTTTTTTTTTTTCTGATAAAGAGCAAGGTGCTTACCATTATGCTTTTCTCCTGATGCTCTCCTGTCGCTGCTTTTGTTCTACCTCACAGGCTGCTGAGAAAGCAGCGTTCCCTGGGGCCACAGCGTTAACATTTAGCACTCCAAGAGGCAATTACCGTGGAGATGGTAGACCAAGGGAGCAGCTTGGAGGAACAGAACCATCCCTGGGGAAGGTGCTTTGCTCCTCCAAAGATATTGCTCTGCACAGTGCACAGGTATCTGCCAAGTACACGCACTACAGCAGTCCAGCTCCCTAGCCCCCTAGTGTGGTTTCTTTTTAAATTATTATCTAGTGTTTAGATACTTTTAGACTTTGGCTTGCCAGCACATAGCTATTGTCTGCACCGGCATGCCCTCAAGAAACAATGCAGAGAGCCCATTATGGTTAGTGATAGACCTGAGCTGCATAACTGAGTTCCACCCTTAAGCCTCAAGATGTTCTGATCTAATGCTCAAATCCAGCAGATTCCTTCACTGCAGAAAAAAACAACACACACACACACAAAAAAGAAACAAACAAACAAACAAAACCCCCCACCCAAACCCCACCCCAAACCCCACCGAACTCAGAATTCTCAGAGCTAAATTTCATCAGTTTTAAAGAGAACTGAGGATTTTAGTTCGATTTGAGGGCTCAGTGTCAGAGTTCAGGTCTTGTTGCCATAGCTGAATATTGAGAAGGACATTAGCTCCTGATGCTTGTTTCAAGCCAGGTCTCTAGTTACATTTACAGTGTTTAGTGAGGTAAAGCTAATAATGAATTGAGTGAATACTTGGGAAAATTAATTTTCCCTATAAAAATATTTTTTGGGTTTTTTTGGTGCCAGAATAGTAATATTGTTAAGGAACATCTTTCTTTTTCCCCCTGCCTTTTTTATTTTTCATTTTGGCAGGGAAGCTGACATTTTCATAATGGCAAAAACCTTAGTGCAAATGCTGTTGAATCCACTTAGCAAGTCATTTTGCCATTGTATGGTCATTTTTGTTTCACTTGCAAAATCAGCTAAACCAACAGAACTCTCTCATGACAGCAAAAGGAGTATTGCCACCGGGAAGGTTTGCTGGGATACTTACACCTGGAAATTTTAAGGATAAGACCTCACTGATGTAAATATGTATAAAAATACATACATTGCAAAGAGATAGAGAGGAAACCAGCCTGAGTCATCTCCAGTGTCTCCAAATGAACAGGTGAGAAAGCTGTGCCTTGCTTCCAGTTCCTATATAAACAGTAGGAGCTTCCTCTCTATTATTTATGCCCTGATGAGTAGGAAGACACCACTAACAAACATTACCAGCCTTGTCTTCATTCTCAGCAGCTTATTACCCTTGCAGCGTGCACACAAACTCACCAGGCAGCTCCTCCAAGGCACGTTCTGAAGAGCTAATGCATGTCACGCCCATGCAATCCTCTTTTCCTGCATCTCCAGGCAAGGGCACGCACCACACATAAAAGTATGCAAATCATTCCCTAAATATTGTACCAACGTGCATAAGAAAGTATTTCCTTGCCCTGAGGAAGTCATCAGCACTGAAGAGATGGAAAAGACTAGGGAAGAAGTGGAGGGGGTCAGCTGAAATAACAGGGTTCTGGAGATGGAACAAACTAGCTGATGGGGAAGCCAAAGCCACCATGCTGGCCATCAGGAACAGGGAGTTGGGCAGAGGCCTTCCTTCCTGGCTCAGTGCACCCTGAGCTCCTCGGTTGCAGTGATCCTTGTCTGGGCTCAGGGTGCTGCTGAACCAGCAGTATCAGGGTGGCTCAGATGCTGCACCTGGCCAGGACCTGCCACCCAACTTGGGCTAGCCTGGTTCTCTTGGCCATTATGGAGGGACTTCATCTGGCTAAGGGATAGTTGCCCTTGCCTATGGCCACCAGCTAGGACCTAAGAGAAATACGTCACTTCAGGAGCCTTAGCACCCAGGGCACCAGCAGAAATACATTATTGCAGCTGACTGATCAAAGGAGCTACCATGGACATGGAGGGGACTGCTTGCAAGCAGTTGATGCTCTGCTGTTCACTTTTACAGGCTAGCAACTACCGCAGAAAGGGCCTCACGAGTTTTCCAGATGTTTTTTAATCTTGCTTAACAGCTTGAAGAAATATCCTTTTTCCTCTTCCTTCATTTTTAGGGCAACATTTCCCAAGTATACTTCCAAACTCAAAACATAGGCTTCCTGATGCAAGCTGAACCTATTGAGCAAGAAGCTGGCACTACTAAATCGGAGCTGTACCATCTTCTCCGGGAGAACCACAGTAGAGGAAACAGAAGGTTTTTTTCAGACCTAATCAACTAGCTGTACAGGAAGTCACGAGACTAGCTCCTCTCAAGCCAAAGCACTGACTGCTTAAACAACAAATTGAGATGTTGATTAAAAGGAAAAAAAAAAAAAAACCTTTAAAATCTATATTGGCCAATGTAGTTCCAAAGGGAGGTTTATTGTTCCAAGTGTCTATACTGTAAATAAGGGGGTTATTTGATGTTCTGAGGGTTGCACAACAGACTGTTTCACCAGATATTTCAATAAATGGTTTTAGCATGAGTGAGGTGGGTGGTTCTCTGAGGTGTTTGATTTCCTCAATATGCTGAGGCTTTTTGAAGAGCTTCTACCCTAAGAAAGATGGATTTGTCATGGGTTTTCTGCCTCTCACAGGCAACAGAGAACAGACAGGGTGGTAAAAGGGCCTAACCTCCTGAGAAGTAGGGCAGTAAAAACAAAAAATTAAAGAAATTAAGAATTGTTGTAGTTAAAGAAGAGAGAAGATTAGTTTCTTGCGCTGCCAGAGAGGGAGTATGCTCTACATTTAAATTTTGGAAATGCTTTTTGATCATGTTGGCAACACAGACAGCAGTGTATCAGGGGTCAGCTAGATTCTAGCAGTGCTTCCAGAGTCCTTGACAATGCAGCATAGATGCCTTCATGATTTATGGCCATCTAGCAATCCTGAAATCAGATTATAAAATAAGAAAAAAAAAATAATCTCAGCACAACAAGGACTGGTGTGTGATCAAAGATGACAGCTCCAGGCAGGGTGCCATAAGGCAGGTGTGGCAAGCTGCAGCACAATGGAAAGATGTCAGCTTCCCTTCTTCACCCGAAGGTCATCAGGAATGAAAAGAGACCTGGGCCTATGGGGCACTCCACCTCATGCTGTTAACTTTCTAAATTTCCACTTGCCTGTTATGCCACATGGAGTCTCATTTCCTCTGCTCTGGAACAGTGCTGTGGCTTGCAAAATGTCTCTCACAGATGTAACACCATTAGCAAATGTAATGGTCAGAGAAGGCTGAGGTGAAAAACAACTGTGCAAGTGGATGCAGGTTACACGTCTGCTTCCTGCTGGCAAGTAGTGATTGGGCCTCTGTAGAGGCAGGATTTGTTTGTTTAATGTGGTTGGGGCAGGAAAGCCAAGCTCCTTGCTGCCAGTCCACTCAAGTTAATGAAGATGAGCTGGTTCATTGCCACTATTAACAGGGAATGCCTTGAAGGAAGATTGTAGTGTAATAAAAAAAAGGTAATCAAAGTACTGCACCTCATTCTGAGTTTAGCACTGTATGGATGAGATGTTACTCATTCTTACTAGACCTTTGCACCAGTCAGACTGTGAGACTAGATTTCGACCCTAAATCTGAAAGGGAAAGAAAAGATTGATTCAGAGGGTAGGGTTTAGAGCTGAACCGTGAAAAAAGCTCAAACCATAAGCTTTAGTGCACACACATTACCTTGCTTATAGCCTCATGCTTAAATCTCAGCCACCATGTGCTAGTTGGTGAGGATTAACCATGGAGCCTATGAAACTCCAGCTACATCCTAAGTGGAAAACTGTAGTTCCTCACCAGGACACTCACTTGCATACAAAGTGCCCCCATGCTTTCTCCTACAGTGGTACAGTGGAGAGATCTCTGGCTCTCATCACCCAGCCCCATACAGCTGAATGAAGGGGATGCTGACTGAATACATATCCCACAAGCTGCCCTCTTCCAAGGAAAGAGCCATGGGCTGTACCTAATTGCCTCACCAATCAGCTCATGCTGATCTAACCCACCCATTGCTCTGAGACAGGATCAAGGATACCTGCCCCACCCTTCCCAAACTACAGAGATTTTTAAGAACTGATGTGTGGTATCCCAGCAGCAGAGGCTGTGGGTACTATTTGGAGGACTAGCCACCCTTTAAGCCTTGAAAATATTTCCCTAATACCTACCATAAATACTCCTTATAGTAAATCAAGCCAGGCCTGGCTTGTGTCTGTAGCAATGGGGAATAATGAATTGCAACTTTTTTAAAAGGGGAGGTTTTTTGGTCTCTCCCCAGTTGCTGTGTCTGGAGGAAGGCATGCTGGAGTCTGGTGCATGTTCCTCAGAGGTCACATTTTCTGAGCCCTGTGCCCAGCTTGCTGCCTTTCTTTTGAAGTGTTTCCTTACCTCTCCAAGTCTTTAACCCAATATAATGCAAACTTAATCTAAATTCTGACCCAAACATAAAATTGCCCATGGCTCTAAGCGCACTTCTAAGTGAATTTCCCTGAGGAAGGAATGGAAACAAAAGTGAAACATGGGTGCATCTGTCTATGGGGACATGTGTCCCTTGGTCATAACTTCATAGGGTCTTTTATTAAAAAAATGAAAGACTGAGCCAGAATCCTGCTTTTAGCTATCTCCAAGCTCTGGATAAGCTTACACTAGAAACAAGCACATGGGCCCAAGAGCCCAACTCACATTAATTCCTAAGCAAAACATTAATAATGCAGGAGAATTAGAAACCTGGGACACTCGGTTTGATTTACCAAAAAGGTCATGCCCATGGATTGAGTTGCAGGTCTTAGCACTGAGGCTTCCACAACTCCTCTCTGGTGGCAGAGGTAAAGGAGCCTTTGCAGGTGGCTTGCTTTCTTACTCTCCCACAAGCATGGCTAACAGAAGGCACAGTGTGTATTACTGATCTGGGTTTCAGCACATCTACATGTGGTAACCAGAGAAGCTGTGGCAGAGCCACAAGGAAGGCAAGCTGAAACTCATCCAAAAAACATGGGTAGTCCATCAGCTATCCTGTTGCAAATTCCAGTGGGAGGATGTCAGTACAGCAGCATTGGAAATTATTGAAGAACAAGCCTTTCACGTTTTATGACTATAAAAAGCAAAATAAATGCCAACAAATTTTCATCTTGTGTGTCCCAGTCTCTGAGAAGCTGAGAAACCATGTCTAGGAAAGTAATGGTAAAAAAGCTGAACCTCACAGGTATCAGCTTGATCTCTGAAAGTTAGCATCCAAAAGGAAGACTGACACATTTGGTGACAGGCAATGTATAGAGGAATCATCAGTCAAGTCTGCAGCCTTGGGTCTCAGCTGCACAGACCTCTGCATCTGTGCATTTCCCTCATGGGATGGGGAAGAAGGAGTTAACAGTCTTACAGTTACCTACTACAGCCTGAAGGCACTGTACTTGCCTAGACAGAGAGGATTGATGGGGCCCTCAGGCTGTTTAGAGAAAGGGATGATTACAGGATGATGCCCTGGTGCTCTTGGGGAACCAACAACAGCACTGGTGCAGCTGCATTTTGTACCAGCACAGCAAAACCACCCCAAGTCCTCAGGCAAAGCAAGCCAGGCTATTAATGCTCAAAGAAAGCCATACCCACCAGGCACCCTGCTTGCCTGAGGTCCTTCCACTCCAGTCAGCAACTTGCCATACTTTTCATCTCTGCACCTGCTCCAGTAGCTGGGACACCTGGTGCTTCACCCAGCATGCAGGTGGCTACATCAGCACCCACCCATGCCTTCACAGTGCTTCTGGTCAACTTCTCACATCCCAGGGTGCTCAGGACTCACCTTCCCCCTCTAGAGCTGGGGATGCCTCAAACCTTGTACAGAGGGGGTGAAATATGCTTTTCTGTATTCATTTACCTTTCCCACCATGCTACAGGACTTGCAGAAGACCTGTTTCCAGTGCTGAGGCTTATCTCTAATTCCCAGTGCCTCTCAGCTCTGTCCCATTAATCAGAAAAAGACGCAGTGCTTGGAAAGCATCTGCTGCCAGGGCCCATCCCGTGTGTGACCTTGCCTGGAGGAGGGAGGAAAGTGGACTCTGATGAGTGCTATGACATGAGGTGGAGGGCCACCCTTCATGCTTGCTGGCATTGGGACCTCACTGACGGGCTGCTCTATAAAAAACATTGTTGGCAGAACTGCTTTGAAAGCTGTGGTTTCCTAATTGCAGGCTGGCAGGAGCTATGTCCTCTCAAACCATGCTTCTTGTCGACTTCACCACACATTATAGCATCAAAACAAGAAACAGATAGACTGACACTTTTAAGATCCTTCACCTGGGTTACCTCAAAAGCAATACCTAGCTCAAGCATCTCCTGATGCTGAGATGGTGTTTTTCTGCCTGACTTCTGGACTTG
Source organism: Indicator indicator (assembly GCF_027791375.1). Taxonomy (NCBI): domain Eukaryota; kingdom Metazoa; phylum Chordata; class Aves; order Piciformes; family Indicatoridae; genus Indicator; species Indicator indicator. Next base: position 91,713,798 of record NC_072010.1, on the reverse strand, counting down.
ATCATGTTGTCTGCTTAACCTGTTCTCTGCCTCTTCAAATAACCAGAGTTAATGTCCTTATTCTCCCTAAATTGGGTAAACATCCAGCATCTGAACATGGAAATGGAGAAAGGACAAGAGATCGTTAGCAGCCTCAGAATAATATGTGAGAAATGATGGGCTGTATCCCTGCTCAGCTCCACCACAAAGACTTGGACTGGATCAACACTTGTTTCCCCACTTGTAAAACAAAGATAATCTCTCTTCTTGTTGCTGAGAAAAAGTTTGCTATTGCTCATTAAGCCTTTCCAGGTTTTTGAAAGGTACCCTAGCTGGTCAAACAATATGAGGTCTGTCACCTGGCTGGAAGGCACACTGTGACTTGAAATACAACAGCCCTTTGCAGGAGGGAGGATCATGAATTCCACAGGCACCAGATAAACAGGAGAAGGTGAAAAAAACAAAGGGGCAGCTGAAATTTCAAATCCCTTTTGCCTGTATCCCCTCCGTCCTCCCTCCCACTTTTGCCACAACACAACAATGATGTTCTGACAGCCTCCTCCATCACTGCTTGGGAAAAAAAATCAGCATATGGTTGTACTGCACCATGTCCTGCTGCCCACAGACTGCTTCTCTCCTTCGTCCTGGTTCCTCTTCCTTGGTCTGTAGGTACACAGCCTGAGTGGCCCCTCTCCTGGAAAAGCAAAAAGAGGAATAGTGATGGAGGGGGAAGACAGGGTTGGAGGAACACTGGGAAAATGGAGGGTTACAGCATGGAAATGCTGGAGCTGAGCAGGAGAAAGTGGAGATCTTGGGGTAAAAGAGGGAATGATGAGAAAGGAGTACATAGACAGCCCTGCAAAAGGAAGGCTATGTAGGGAGGTACGGTGGAGGGCCTGGCAATGGGAGCTGGTATTGCACACATTTCCTGGCGAGTGGAAAAAGATGAGAGGTCACAGAGAGCCTCCTTCCCAGCACGTGCATCTCTGGGCAGGTGACTTGCACAGCCAGGCAGTAGCACTGAGGTACACAGTCAGCAACCCTCTGCTGGAGCAGAGTTTTGGGACTAGACCAAAGATCCATGAAAGTAACACTGCCTTCATTTAGTGCAAGCATCGCCCACTTTGCCCAGCTCTAGCCCTGACTGTGCCTTCCCTGTCATAGGGTGGTGATTGACTGGTCACCACACCACAACACAGTGGTCACCCAACTTGTTCTACTGCTTTGCTTGGTCAACACGGAACAGTTACAGCAGCCTGAGGAGTTCCTCTGAGGGTAAAGACAAGGAAAACAAGGCTGCACTTTAAATTTAGTGTTACCAATTAAATCACTTTGGAAGAGAAGAAGAGACAGCACCGTAACTATCTAAGTGTAGGTACAGTTATGCTGCAAAAGAGTGTTTTTACCAGGAAAGCTTATTTCACTTGGGAATTCCTGCAAACAACATCAACAACTGCTTTGTATGGAAAAGAACGTATACAACGAGGCCAAATATGCACCCAGGTTGCTGTGGCATAGCAGACTCTTGCTCATCAGCTGCGTATTGCCTAGGAGGGAAATATCTGAGTTCCCAACATGTGCAGGATCATTGAACAGAGACAAACAAGGTACAGTCATTATTTACTGGCAGTCCGTTACCATCAATACCTTGACAGCGTGTCCAAGCACTAAGATCTGTGCTGTGCAAGGAAAATGGGGGAGGAGGTCATCCACAGCTTTGGGAATAACATGCTACTGACAAACCTCTTTGGAATAGATGAAGTCTTCACCAGTCATTTTTAGTTGCACAGAGGAATTGAGCAGAATTGAAAGACTGAGGTACTTGGGGCTTTTTAGCCTAAAGAGAGGGCTTTTTAGCCTGGAGAAGCTTATAAATTCTTAAAGGGTGGGTGTCAGGAGGGTGGGGCCAGCCTTTTTTCAGTGGTGTCCAGCAACCTGACAGGAGGTAATAGGCACAAACTTGAACAGAGAAAGTTCCTTCTAAACGTGAGGAGCAAATTCTTTCATATGAGGGTGGTAGAGTACTGGAACTGCCCAGAGAGGTGGTGAAGTCTCCATTTCTGGAGTAATTCAAAACCCACCTGGATGCCATCCTGTGCACCTGCTTTAGGTGAACCTGTTTTAGCAGGTGGGTTGGAGTAGATGATCTCTAGAGGTCTCTTCCAACCTCTATAATTTTGTGATTCTGTGAACAGCTGTAGTAGCTATGCAGAAAAAGCCATGTCCATACTACTGGGAGACATCTCTGCGGCAGCTTCCCAGGACAGGTACAGTCACAGAAGCAGGACAAACACAGAGGGGATACAACATTTAGACTGACTGACTTCAGCCTGGCTCCTTATGTTCTTGGACTCACCTCCAAACTTTCCTTCATCCAGAAACATTAAGTCCAGGCCCTCACTGACTGCATCTGTTTTTCAGAAGCAATGCACACTCAGGCCTGGAAAAACACCGGGCATTAATGGATCGTTCTGTGACAGACAAGGACTGCAGGCTATTTGCAGCCTGTAGGCTGAAATCTGCATTCCCCCAAATGCAGGGTGAAAGAATTTGCCTCTTTGTTTTAGGAATTGTTCTCCCCAGCCTTGAGCACAAGCTGAATATTCATGAACCTCCTATATGAATTAGTTATCTTCTAAAAGCAAACACAAAGTCCCCATTCTGCATGAGGTGCCTAGGTGCTGGACAAAGCCAAGTGTCTGCTCTAGCAAGTGAGTTTCCCAGGGACTCTGCATGCTGCCTTAAACCAGTTACTCGTGAAGCAGGATCAGAATTGCATAAAGACAAAGATCCTTCCAGAGCTGTTTGAGGCAGCTGCAGCTAGTTCAGTCTTCTATGTCCCTTGACCTAACATGACTCCCAGGCTGCCACATTATCTGGGTGGGAAGCCAGAAGGGAAGCTAATGTGATTTTTATTGTAAGTGCTGCTCACCAGTGCAGTCAGTGTAGTTTACGCTGAGTTCAGGTTGCTAAGTAGCTTGCCAGTGCAGAGGTTCAGATTCATGTCAGAGTTGTATTTGTGGTAGAAACGACTGGGTGTGTATGAGCACAAATGTGTGGAGTTGTTCATGGTAGCATGCACCAAAACGGGCATCTCTGAGTGGGAGCAGTCTTTAGGTTGTTGAGGACATCAAAGAATGGTTCCTTGTATGCATGATGAAGCTGAAACAATGGCATTTGAAACAAGGTATCACTGAGGAGACAGACCCACGTCTAAGTGAGACAGCAAAAGTGTGCCAGATAATACAGAGGTGAGGAATTGCAGGTGTCTGTACAAAAGAGACAAGAGAGGTGCCTCCTGTTTGTACTGGGTCTGTCTGGGATGGAGTTAGGAAGTTACCTTCCTTCATAGCAGCTCATGCTGTGCTTTGCATTTGTGGCTACAACAGCACTGATAGCACACCAGTGTTTTGGCTACTGCTGAACGATGTTTGCACAGTGGCAAGGCTTTGTCTCTCTCCTCCCTGCACCCCATAAACAAGTAAGCTGGGGCTGGAAAAGAGATTGGAAGGGGTCAGCTGGGACACGTGGCCCAAACTGACCAAAGGGATATTCTGTACCATATGACTATACTGTATATCATGCTCAGGAAAAGGAGGAAGGAGGGTTGTTCATGGTTATGGCATTTTTCTTCCCAAGCAACCACTACAGGTACTGAGGTCCTGCTTCCCAAAATGTGGCCTGCTGATGGGAAATAGTGAATAAATTCCTCTTTTTGCTTTGCTTCTGTGTGGAGCTTTTGCTTTTCTTCTTAAATTGTCACTATTTTGGCCACAAGGGTTTTTTTTTTTCATCTTGTTTTCTCCCTCTGTTCAGTTAGGTGGGGAGAGTGAGAGACCGACTGGGTGGATATCTGGCAGCCAGCCATGGTCAACCAGCCACACTGTCCTCTTGTCCAGGTGGCCTGTGTCCCTCCTGAGCCCCCACATGCAGGCAGTCAGGTTTATTCAAGACACTTAGCAGACTGGTGAGCAATTCACGGGGCCTGTGTAGGGAGCTGCCTGAGGCTGTGGAATAGAAAGGAGTTCCAGGGTCAGACTGACCTTGTGTCTGTATGCCTGGGAACATGAGCGTCACTGCCCCTGAAGATACCACCACAGTACCACTGCTACAGAGGTATTCCAGGACAACAAATGCTTCTGGGTTGGCCTTGCCATTTAGGACCTTTTGAATTGCTGGAGACCCTTGTCCCTCTGCACAACGAGGTGAGGGGCTTCATGCTTGTAGTGCTGCTCATGGCATGTGCTGAAGAGCATTCGTTCTCAGCCATCAGACCTGGTGCACATGGAGACTGGTCACCTACATGACAGCCTATCATGCCCACAGCAGTGGGGCCAAGAGCACTGGTCACATGGATGCATTTGCCTGTGCTCTCTGTCATTCCTGGGGATACCAGCTTCATGGGCTGTCTCTGCCACCGATTCCTCTCCAGCCCAAAGTGAACATCTCAGAGCAGGTCTCCAAGGGCAGAGGAGGAATGTCCTTGGTCAGTTCCTGCTATGTATCCTCCGTGTTTTGTGTGCAGATGGCAGAGACACCCTAGTGCTCCAGAGGACAGTACTGGCAGATGTCACCAAAATCAGAGCTTTTCTGGACTAGAAGTGTATGGAACCAAATTTCTCCCTTTTCCCAGCCTCTAAATGGGGTCAGCCTTTACCCTAAGAAGTTGAAGGATGCTAGCAGTGCTGCTACCTCCATGAGCCAGCTCCACACCCCAGAGGAGCAGCAGGCATAGGCATGATCATAGCATGGTTTATGAGATCCCTGGATGCAGATCCCTTCTGCAGCATGAGAGAGACCTTGGCTTACCTGCCATGTTCCAGGCCCTCTTCGCTACACATTTTCCTCTCCACATTTCTACTTGCTCCACTGCTTTCTCCACTCTTGCTCTACTTTCTGCACTGCTGCCTGACTATGTCACAAGATTCTGGATGCCTTCTCTTGGCCCTGCTCAGGCTGACCACCTGTAGCTTTAAGAGGAAGAAGAGGATGAAGAGGAAGGACTATTTCTATCCCCACATTTTGGGTGCTTAGAGGGAGAGGTGGGTACAAATACTGGGGCTCTGCTCTGTGTCTCCTCCTGGCTCCCTGTTCTTTCACTTTTAACCCTCTGACCTTCATCCTTTTTCTCCCATGAACTGACTCCATGTTTACTGTTTATGCCCCTCCTCCCCACCAATCCCAAGAGCTATATGGTTTAGTTAGGATCAGCTGACACCCAGTCTAAGGGTTAGGGTTTTCCCCAGCAGTCCTTGGCTGGTGGCCACATGATTAAAGGCAGCAGGAGAGCGGTGGCAGGAGCCCAATCTGGCATCAATGAGAGTGAATGGCTGTTGCATGACCAGCTGAGCAGCAGGAGCCTGGCCAAACAGCAGCATACCGAATGGCACCAAGTATAGCAAAGCTCCTCGTTAGCATAACACGGATCCAGTTACACCCAGGGTGCTCAGGCCCCCAGCTTTGCCCTTGCCTAACCAGCCCTCTTACATAAGGGATCATGAAAGACCTGGATTTACTTGCTCCTTGCAGCAAAAAAAAACCCAAAACAACCCAGTTCTACTTTAGTTGTATCTGTGTCTTGCACATCTCTGGAGGTGATGTGTCCAGATGGAGGTGGTCAGGCTAAGTCACCTGGGACTGAGAGGTGTGGAAGAGAGATATCACACTTGTCTCTCACCACCCATCAGCTGGTGGAGCTGGCAAGGTATCCATGAGCAGGGAGGACCAGGCAGGATACAAAGAGTTGTTAGATTTTGCTATCAAACAGTTCCGAGCCCTGCTTGGACTTTGCATGACTTGGCTGCTTTGGGACGTGACTCTGGTGCTCTTCAGACCACAAAATCCTTATACTTTCTTCATGCAGGTGCTTGATAGGGCTGATTTCAGGCTGCTAGCTGCAAAACTCTCTTGGCTGCCCACTGTCTTGCATGGTCTGTATTAAGCTTCTTCTCAAGGTAGCTGACTGCTAAACACACAAGGCACAGCAGCAGTTTATTTTGACTCCTTGATGTACAACACATCAGGGACTTGGTGACACAGCTCATGTTTCTTCACAGTCTTAGCCAATGGCAAACACAGAGGAGGCCTGGTCCCTGAAGCAAATGTGATCAGACATGATTGTGTATTTAGCTATTACAATAGCTCTGTGGTCCCCAGTGGTCCTCAACTGGAAGCTTGGAGGCAGTCACAGAATCACAAAATTGTCAGGGTTGGAAGGGACCTCAAAGATCACCCAGTTCCAACCCTACTGCCATTGGCAGGGACACCTCATGCTAGATCAGGTTGCTCAGAGCCACATCTAGCCTGGCCTTAAAAACCTCCAGGGATGGGGATTCTACCACCGCCCTGGGCAAACCTGTTCCAATGTCTCATGACCCTCATGGTGAAGAACTTTTTCCTAACATTCAATCTAAATCTACCCACTTCTAGTTTTGTTCCATTCCCCCTAGCCCTATCACTACCTAAAAGCCTAAAAAGTCCCTCCCCAGCTTTTCTGTAGGCCCCCTTCAGATACTGGAAGGCCACAATAAGGTCTTCTTGGAGCCTTCTCTTCTCCAGACTGAACAACCCCAATTCTCTCAGTCTGTCTCCATAGGAGAGGTGCTCCAGCCCTCTGATCATCCTCGTGGCCCTTCTCTAGACACGTTCCATCATGTCCAGATCTTTCCTGTATAAGGGCTCCAGAACTGGATGTGGTACTCCAGGTGGGGTCTCACCAGAGCTGAGTAGAGGGGGAGAATCACCTCCTTCAACCTGCTGGCCACACTTCTCTTGATGCAGCCCAGGATGTGATTGGCTTTCTGGGCTGCAAGTGCACATTGACAGCTCATGTTGAGCTTCTCATCCACCAGCACCTCCAAGTCCTTTTCTTCAGGGCTGCTCTCAAGCCAGTCACTGCCCAGCCTATATCAGTGCTTGGGATTGTCTCGACCCAGATGCAGGACCTTGCATTTGGTCTTGTTGAACTTCATGAGGTTGTCATGTGCCCACCTCTCCAGCCCGTCAAGGTCCCTCTGGATGCCATCCCTTCCCTTCAGCATGTCTGCTGCACCACAGAGCTTGGTGTCATCAGCAAACTTGCTGCAGGTGCACTTGGTGCCACTGTCCCATCACCAGTGAAGATGTTTAAACAAGGTGGTCCCAGCACTGATCCCTGAGGGACTCCACTTGTCACTGGCCTCCACGTGAACATGACCCATTGACAGCCACTCTTTGGGTGCAGTCCATAACCTTTGTGCAATCTTGGGAACTGATTGCAGTCTGAGGAAGCCGCTGTCTATGCAGGCCAGAGACATCAAAACAAGCTATTGCCCACAACGTGTTTTTTTGCATGGTATTGTTAGCTAAGGAATGACATTATGTGGTCATATCTATCATCTGTTTAGTTCCAGCAGCATAAGTCAAAGAAGTTATGTCAGTAAAATTTCCCAAGTGGACAAGCCTCATCATGGTTTTCTGACAACCACATAATGCAACATTTTCACACTGCTCAGAGCAATGGAGCAAGCATCAGACCTGGCTTTCAGTGTAAGGAATCCTCTGAACAAAAGCAACATGTTAAAGAGTAGGTCACCATCCAAGGGTTTTTCCACCTTTTCTAGAACAAGGAAATCAACAAATGATTTCTGCTCTTTTAGAATGTGAGTTCACAATAGATTTTGCCAAGGACTTCAACAATCCTCGTTTGGGTCTGGGAACCTAACAAGATAGTCAGTGTTAGTCTCTGTGCATTAGGAGAGTTTGTGATTGGCAGCTACATTCCTACAGTAGAGATATGGCTGGTTGAGACCCCAGGTGGACAGCAGACCAGCATAGGAGTTTGCTCAAAAACATGTCTGTTTGCACAGATTTCTGCTGGAAAACTCTCACCAAAGGGTAGGGACTCCCAGTTGTACCCTCAGTAGAATGGCCTTGAGGATGTTTCTTTTGCATGCAGCCTGAGTGGGGACCTGTGACATCAATCATAACTGCAAGGCCAATGGAACAGCTCTTCTGAGGATGCAGGTGAAACTATTCAATGCTAAGGACAGAGATGTCAAAGGCGCTGCTGTGCCAGCTGCTGAGGACATGGCATGTTCCCCACATATGTCAGTGACCAACAAGAACCTGCCATTGAGAGGGGGAATACCAAATCACCTACACAAAATACACCCTGATTTGCAGCTTGCAATTGCTCTGGTTGTGAAAAGCATGTACCTGCTCTTGAAAGTTTGCATGAGTATGTTCTGGGTGGAATTGCAAAGATCTACTGTGCAATGACAGCTGTATCCTAGCAAAAGCCCCAGCACCCATGTCTTATACTGGCTTGGCAGGGCCTTTTCCAGGCACACATTCCCCAGCAGTAGCACTTCTGTGGCAGCATGGATGCCATGTCTAACTGCACGAGTTGGTAGAGGCAAGGAACACTTGACAGAGGGAACTTATATTTGGGCATTTCCCAAGCCACCTGTATGACCAATCCCACTATTTCATTACCATACTATTGGTGGGTCAGAGGCTCCCATTTCTGAGTGCATGAAGAAGACAGCAGTACATGCACATGTAGCTGATACAGGCCATGGTTTTGGCCACAGGAGAAGCACAAGGCATGCCACTAGGTAAGCCTGTGTTATGACAGAAAGAACACTGTGACATTGCACTGCAGCTAAGGGGAAACCAATGGAGAATGGTGCCACAGTGGAAGGTCCTGTGAGGATCTCTACACTTGGTCACCTTAAACATGCCCCAGGCTTCAGCCTGGCTAAGGAGAGATGTTGAAATATTACCTGCAAACAAGATTTTGGCTTGCTCAATGCAGCAGGACAATATTGCATTCCACTGCAATCCTGATGAGGTGACACTGGATCTGATGTGTAGGAAAGTTAGATAATAACACCAGAGATAGAAAGCATGTCCATGCAATAAATTGGATATGGAGCAACATCCTGATGTAGTTTGGCCTCAACTACGTAGTAGGCATCAGCTTTGCCATATCCTGACATTTCATTAGCTTCAAGAGTGACACTGACTCAGGAAATAGTTAAACGCAGTTCTAGTTCTCTGTGGATGAAAAGGATCGACTTTTCCTGTAACATGAGAGGAGCGCTGTACCTGGTTGCTTCAGGGCTATGGTATTTGCAACAGGGATGGAACTTTGGCAGGCCAAGGAGTAGGAGGCAAGAACAAGCCATGAGCTGTATGCCTGAAGCCACAACAACAGATGGGGCTGGAGGCAAACCATCGAGATGAAAATTGTCCATGGGTGAAGCAAAGACCTACCTGCAGATCTATGTCTGAACTTGCCTATGCAGAGTCTCAGTCAAAGCCCTCCTGGAAGTTCAGTGGTGTAAGAGGCAAGAGTCAGCTCGGAAGAGATCACAGGGTTCCAATCAGTAGAGGGTACAGGCCAGGGAACAGAGTTCAAATACAGCAGCTCCTTTGTCCTGGGACTCATGAGGATGAGGAGGGTTTTGCAGCATCATATCTTCAGGCCTTTGTATGGTTTGCAAAAAGGTATCTTGGTGCCACTGCACATGAATTGCTCTCAGCTGAGCTCTGTGAGTACAGAGCATGGGTGGCATTCAACCTACCCTCTTTTATCCACTCCCTCTGTATCATCCCATCAGGGATGTTGGAAGAATTGCACAAAGGGTTGCCCAGCTGTTTTCCCATCATAGTCCCCGTTTCTCCCCCCCATTCCAACGGGAGGTATAGAAAGCATGATTTTTGTGATTTCATCCTGTCTACAAGGAGACTGAGAGGAGCCACAGTAATAGGCTTCAAACGAGTGAAAGGTCACTGCAGAAGGGAAGGGAATAACCCGTTCTCTTTTCTTACTGGGGAAAAGTCAAAGTCATGTGCCTAAAACACAGTAAGAAGATCCAGGCCAATACCATGAACCACCTCTAAACAGTAAGGTAATTCACTTTCTGAGTGTGCTGGAGGATTGGAAGGCTGTTAAAGACATGTCAAAAATATCTGTCAAGCATGGGCTACGTTTAGTTAATCCTGCCTTGGAGAGGAGGATGGGTTAGCTGATCCTCTCCAGAGGTCCCTTCCAACCCCTGGCATCTTGTGATTCTGTGATCCCAAAGGCCTTTTCTATTCTGCATTCAGTGATTTCATCAAGCCTCATAGTACCCAAGGATCAAATGCAGCAATAAAAAGCTTTGTAGGATCCCTGCTGGTTTGTGTTTCTTTCATAAAAACAACACCCAACAGACTCACCCATGGTTTATTTAGGAAGGCCCATGGTTTATTTAGGAAGGAAATAGATATTTGGGGAAGGAAAACATCCTCCCATTTACTCCATAGCCAATACTTAGGGAGGATTGTCAGAGGAACCAGGTCCTGCAGTGCTTTCTAGAAGCAAGCAAAAATTGTCCCTTGGAAACAATAGACCACAGCCAGCACAGCCTTTTCTCCCATAAGTGCCTCCAGTTTCTTGGACCAGTGGCTTTCAACAAGTCCAAGTGCCGGGTGCTCCACTTCGGCCACAACAACCCCATGCAGAGCTACAGGCTGGGGTCAGAGTGGCTGGAGAGCAGCCAGGTGGAAAGGGACCTGGGGGTACTGGTTGACAGCCGCCTGAACATGAGCCAGCAGTGTGCCCAGGTGGCCAAGAGAGCCAATGGCATCCTGGCCTGCATCAGGAATAGTGTGGCCAGCAGGAGCAGGGAGGTCATTGTACCCCTGTACACAGCACTGGTTAGGCCACACCTTGAGTACTGTGTCCAGTTCTGGGCCCCTCAGTTTAGGAAAGATGTTGAATTGCTGGAGCATGTCCAGAGAAGGGCAACGAGGCTGGGGAGAGGCCTTGAGCACAAGCCCTATGAGGAGAGGCTGAGGGAGCTGGGACTGTTTAGCCTGGAGAAGAGGAGGCTCAGGGGAGACCTCATTGCTGTCTACAACTACCTGAAGGGAGGTTGTAGCCAGGAGGGGTTTGGTCTCTTCTCCCAGGCAACCAGCACCAGAACAAGAGGACACAGTCTCAAGCTGCGCCAGGGGAGGTTTAGGCTGGAGGTGAGGAGAAAGTTCTTCACAGAGAGAGTGGTTGGCCATTGGAATGTGCTGCCCAGGGAGGTGGTGGAGTCACCATCCCTGGAGGTGTTCAAGAGGGGATTGGACGTGGCACTTGGTGCCATGGTTTAGATAGGCATGAGGTGTAGGGTGACAGGTTGGACTCGATGATCCTTGAGGTCTCTTCCAACCTTCTTGATTCTTGATTCTTGATTCTTGATTCTTGATTCCAATTACAGATTTTGACAAGATTTTCTGCTTTTGAGGATGTAGGTCACATACCTCGAATTTAAACTGGCCAGCAAAAGGCTTGGTGTCTTTAGTTACCTTTCATGGACCTTTCAGAAATAGGGGGTCTGCAGATTGCAGGCCAAAGGTCACTTTCACAGAACACAGAATGGTATGGGATGGGAGGGACCTCTGAAGATCATCTAGTCTAAACCCCACCCTGCTAGAGCAGGATCACCTAGAGTAAATCACACAGGAACACATCCAGGTGGTTTTGGAATGCCTCCAAATATGGAAACTACACAACCCCTCTGGGCAGCCTGTTCCAGTGCTCTGCCACCCTCAAAGTGAAGATTTTTTCCTTATGTTTATGTGAAACCTTCTGTGTCCATTGCCCCTTGTCCTGTAACTGAACACCACTGAGAAGAGTCTGGCTCCATCCTTCTGGCACTCACCCTTTTTGGTAAGCATTAATGAGAGAGCCCCTCAGTCTCTTCTTCAGGCTAAACAGCACTAACCACCATCAGCCTCTCCTCATAAAGTAGATGTTCCAAATTGCTGAAGAGAGTTCAATTTTAATCTCTTTAAAATCAAGTGCAAGGGATCCGGCATCTGAAGGTGGTATTGTCTGCGGGTCTACCTTGGATTATGCTCCTAGAGAGCATGGCCTCAAGTTGCTCTAGAGGCGGTTTAGATTGGGTATTAGGAAGAATTTCTTTGTGGAAAGAGTGGTCAAGAATTGGAACAGGCTGCCCAGGGAGGTGGTGGAATCACCATTCCTGGAGGTGTAGATGTGTAGACATGGCACTCTGGGACAAGATTTCATGGTGGTGTTGGGTTGATGGTTGGACTCCATGAGCTTTCCAACCTTAATAGTTCTATGGTTTCTATGATTTTGTAATCTGAATCTGTTCTGGCCTCTGTGCCAAAAGCCATCCACTGATCCAAAGAATATCTCTCAGAAGCGACCATGAGCAGACCATGGTGGCTCAGAGTGTTTCCCATCCACAGTGCCAGAGCAGTAAGAGGAGGTGTGGGAGGCAAACTCTGGGGAGTCCCATTCACAGTTCTCTGTGTAAATCTGCCCATCTGTTCTTTGGGACAGACCAAAAAGCAAGCAGCTCAGATCTGAGAGGACTATGGGCAGGCAGAGGGGAAGATAAATAAATATCTTTTTGATTAACAACAGACTGGTCTATAAACCCCCTGGGGCTCATCAACAACCTCCTCATAACTGCCATGCCATTTCTCACGCACTCAGAGCTGTCGCTGGCCACTTGCTCTGAAGCTGGATGTGGTGTCATGGTGTCTTCCCAGGCCATTTGCAATCCTCACAAAGTACCCTGACAGGCACATGTCATGGTGGTGGCACCCCACAGTTCTGCACTCAAGAATAAAAGCTGGGTGGGTGAGGTTCCTCACTGCTGCATTTGCCTGAGATGGTCTGCCAGAAGTTTCTATTTCAGCTGGTGCCCAAAGGGGATTAGTGCAGGCTGTAGTGCAGCACACAGCATTCTTAGCAGAGACTCAAATGGGTTGTGCTTGGCAAGTGCAGTGGAAAGGAAAATGAGGGTGACCTAGGAACATTGCTGTTCTCACTTCATTTTTCCATTGCATCCACTTTTTTTTTTTTCTATCCAGCCCAAAGAGACAAACAGAACAGAAGCAAAATATAGACAGGTTCTCTCGCCATAAGTGCTACAGGAGGTGGCATTGTCAGTGAAAGGAAAGCAAGAAGGTCTAGATTATAGTCTCCACCCTTCCACTCACCCTCTTTTCTGTCTTTCATGCCCCCTGGACTCACTTTCTCTCCAGCATCCCACCATCACTGCTACTCAGGGTGCTAAGCTGATATTTGCCCTGGTGTCTCAACTGGTGTCTCTGAAGAGAAGTTTTTGGAAGTGCCTCAGCTCTCCCCACAGCGTATTGTCAACAGATAAAATAGCTCAAATGTGACAGCAGGTGAAGGCAACAGGAATGTTACTGTGATCAGCATTGCTGGAAGCAGCTTCTGACTGCTCAGAGGGGCCAGGAGTCTTTGTGAAGCATCGACAAGCCAGTTGCTCAAAACTCAAACCTCATAGAAGGTGCTTGTCTCCCTCAGCACCACTTCTAAACTGTCTTTGGCAGAAGCTGAATGTCATTGGCATCTACCTCTCCCACAGAAACACAGCCCTCGCCAACTGGTCTGATGTAGCTCCTCTTCTGGCCAGCTCATCTGAATGGCCAAGATGTGAGTGCTCCAGACAGATCCCGTCTTGCGAAGGAGCATGCATGGGGAAAGGTTGCTTTGACACCAGATGGGCTATGGCCTGCCTTCCCAAGGGCTACTCATGCGGTGCGGGGCTCAGGGGCATGATATGTCCATCGGGCAACCTGCTTTGCCCTTCCGTGCTGGCAGCTTTCCTGCACCACCTGCCTCCTTCCATCCCTATGCAGCAGGAGAGCTAGAGCACATGAGTTATCCAACTGTCCGGCAACTTTCACTACCCATTTCCATGACAGTATCACGATCTGCAGAGATCTGCAGAGGACACAACGCCAGGAATGTCCCTGGATAAGGTCTATGTCGAGAAGATTCCCTTTTGAGCCAAAATCTCACCCATGGGATAACTAATCTGCCCTAGAACTGGATACAAGGAAAAAGCTTTTATTTTTCTGTGTTTGACTGGTAATGTTACCATCCTGGCAAAGGGTACAAGTCAGGCTTATACTCTCCAGGAACATGGATTCCTCTGCAAGACCAACACATACCAGACTTTGCAAAAGAAGGCCCTCTGGAATTTTGTCTGTGCCCCTTTAAATGCTGCTTCTTCATTTCAAATGGCTCTTTGCCATCCTCCTGTAACCTGAGCGGCCAAAATTTGTGCTGGCACTGGAAAGCAATTACACAATATCCTTGAGGTGAAACCCTTTTGGCAGGTGGATGTGAAATGAGATATAGGTGGGAGTCTATGGTCACCGGGGTGAACACCCACACATCCTGGGAGGAGCCAGGAAGAGAGGAGACGGATGAATCTATTTGAGTGACTGTCTCTTTTCTGGCTGTTGTTGTCCCAAACCATCTCTGCCAAGAAGCATGAAAAAATCTGTACAGCAAGGTGATGGCGCTGCCAGCAAACAGGGCAAGCTATACCTGTCTAAGTCCAAAAAGCCACTGGACAGAAGACCTGCACAGATGCTGGTCACCTTGCACATGTTTCAAGTATCACTTTTTGGTGTCCAAAGCTGTCGAGTCAGCCACATATTCCCTGATGTCTTTCCTCTCCCAGTTCTGCCTCATCCGCAGAGGTGCCCACAAACATCACCATGCATGGTGTGCTATGTCGTGCTGCAGGGCCAGCTCCTCTGCTGCTCCCTAGGGCAGAGTTTGGCTGTGGCAGGCTGGCTCTGGCACACGTGAGAAGCAGGACACGAATCCTGTTTCCTTGCATGAGCTTGCAGCCATGTGCACCTCTGTGTGGTGGCACTGTGCAGGCTCAAGCTGCCTGTCTCCTCATGGGTGATGTCTGGTTCCACCCCTGCTGCCAGGGTAATTGGTCCAACCTGTAAAGGCAGGGTTTTGCTCGCAGCATCTTTTTTCTCCAGCCATGCAAATTAATTTGCTAGTAACCAAGAAGGGTGATCTAACCAGTCCACTGTACCATCTACCCATGTCGGAGCTCTTGGGATTCCTGTCCTCCTTTTCTCCCTGCTCAAAGACACCAAGTTGCTAGCTCACTGTAGCTGCATTCCTACCCCTCGCTGGAAAGACCCAACTTCCAACACTCCCAGTTTGCCTGTGAATGAACCTCTATTAGCTGCTCGCTACTTTCTCCTGCATGAGCCCCACCAAACATTGGCACCTTGGCTGCAGAAAGCCCTGCACCCTGCTTCTTCCCAGTCTTTGCACAGAAGCTATCCTGCTTTCCCCTGCCGCCGGCTTAAACACATTCCTTTCTCCTTCCCCACTTTGTTCTGCCCTGCAGCAACTTCCAAAGCATTTTTGTGGCATTCAAGAGCGGGAGACAAATTCATGAGATGTGGAGATGTGGTTTTTGTCACATGCGTCCTCACTAGTGCAGGGGGCAGTGTGTCCGTGGGGGTGTGGGTGCTGGCTGTGCTCCTTCCCGAGGACTGCGATGTGCTTACTGTTTCACAGCTGGCTCCTTTAAGGCGGAATTAAATTGCTCCCCATGAGCTGATTGGGAAAATATTGTGTCTGTGCTCTCTCTCCCCTAAGTTCCTGACAGTGAAAATAATAATTACATGGCCTGGGAAACAATGATTATTAGCTATAGGCCTGGGAACTTCTTTTGCTATTCAGCTTTATGGGAATCCATACAGCTTCTGTGGAAAGGGATTATTTACCTAGGGCCTGAGAAAAAGCCACAGAGCCTGCCTGTGCCTTCTGGCTATTGTGTTGCCGAATCCCACGGCGGTGGCGCGGCCAGAGAGCGGCTTCCTCTAGCTGTCATTAATCCTTGCATACATGAGTGCCTCAGCACACGGCGTCCTTTGGGTCACTGGCTGCTGGGAAGCCAGACCATTGTTTCAGGGGGTTTGTCCCAGATAGAGGTCTTGCTGGAGCTGAGGAATCAGACTTTGCCAGCCTTACGGCATCACAAAGTGACTGGCTCACAGCCTGATGGTTGCTCAGGTTCTTCCTAGCTCTGCTGCTGAGAAGCCATCTGGATTTGGATCTGTTTTGTTGTGGATGAAGGAAGGACTGGCCCCAGGATATCTCAGTATGAGCCATGCTCGTCCTACATGAGAGATCTTCCCCTCATGCTTGCGGCTGCAAGGGGGTGACCCCAACAGAAGCCCTTGTGGATGGTGGCATGGGACACCTGGGACCCTCCACCCCATATCCTCCTGGTCCCTAACTCCCGGTCTGTTCTTCTAGTTCCTGCCCGGGAGAAGCAGTAAGACCCAGTTTCAATTCAACACATGGATTGAAGCAAAAGAAATATTCTTTTTCTCCAAGAGTTAGAAGAAATATTGCAGAGGAGGCTTTAATGCCCACGGCATGCATTCACACATGTGTATGGAAGGAGTTGGGGCATGCAGGGAAACCCAAATAAGCTCTTTGTTCCTTGGCGTGGGCATGTGGAGGACTTTGTGTTTCCTCCTTCTCCAAAAGATGCCTCTGGGAGGTGGGAAAGAAAGAGGAAGATGTGGGAGATCAGTATCAGTGATTCAGCCATCATCAGACCGTCACCATCATGAGAAAAACAAGTGGGCACAAGGCAACGCTCAAAAGCAAGCCTGCAATAATAAACCTGCACCAAAGGTCAGCAGTCTGCAGGATCTCAAGCTACCCTACAGTAACCAACCAGCATATCTTCTCCCAGGTGCAATCCAACCAAACCACTACTTTCCTGGCCAAGCCAAAGTGAGAAGGACCAGCACTTGTGAACGGCCTCAGCTTAACAAACCGTGGCATCAATCCACCAAGCCTCAGGAGTCTAAAATTCCTGTACCCACTTACAGCCCCAAGCTGTAAAGCAGTAAATTCAGCAAATTATTTTTATGGTGGTAACCTTACAGGGAGAAAAAGAAATCTGAGTGTTTTCCAAGTCAGGGTTTGAAAGGGGTTTATAGCTCTGATGGGAAAAACCTCTTCTCGAGGTTGCCTCTACCTCAGCATGAAGGAAGCACTTAAGGAAGCGTGCTGTGGGTTTTTGTCCCCCCCTTTGATGATAGCAGGCAATACAGTAGTGAGCCTGGAAAGAGCTGCCTTTTCTTTCTGTATGTGCTAGATTACACCCATCCTTGGAGGGGGCTGAAAATAACCTAGCCACCAGGTGGACAAAAGAAACCTGATCCAGGTGGGCAGAGAGAGAAAGATTTGTTTTTCCCCTCCCAGGAGGAGGAATTCCCATGGTCAAAGGTCTATTCCCCTCCCCGCTCCTGTCCAGCAAGCCTATTTAAAGGGGGTGATTTTCTTAGTTCACTCTCTTTCCCCCTTATCGACTGCTGGACAGGTGTCTGCTGCCCTCCTGCTTCCTGCAGTTACCACGTGGTGAGGCCTACCCCCATGCTGCTTCCAGACCACTTCCAAGGACTGCATCCAAACAGAATCCATTTGCATCAAGGGAATCCAATGCCAGGTGGGCCTGGTTTTGTATATTTTTCTATTTACCCTGTTCCTTATACCTTTGTGACCTCCTCTGTTACTTGAATGCTATAAACATTTTGTTAAGATTACCTTTTTTACTTCCAAACCGATTCCAGACCATTTCTTTTGTGATTTTATCTCTCCTTTCTCCTGCCTAATTTGCTTTTACCCTACCGGGAAAAATGGAGAGGGGGAGGAAATCTAAATCTGTTCCTTTTGGACTCCCGGTAAAGCTTAAGCTATGACACTGTAGATGAGGCACACAGTTGGGAATACCTACATGTGGGCAAGCCCCTGCTTGCTGTCCCTCCCAGGGCTGCTGCAAGGCGATGGAGCAAGGCAGCCAGCCCCTGCTGCCTACCCGTCTCTACCATTACATTGTGACTAGCAGCAGCTGTCCTCCTGGGCCTGCACCAGCAGCCACCTTCCTTCCAGCCTCTTCAGGGGTGTTGGGTGCAACTGCAGCTTTACAAGTGGCAGCAACATTATTTTGATGCTGCATTCATTTCTTTGTGGTTGCTCATTGCTTTGTGAGGTGCTAATGGATGAGGAATGGGCTCAGAAAGCCAGATAAGCAGTGATGTTAGAAGTGCAGCCAGAATCTGGAGAAGGTCTTGTGTGATAGGCCCTGTGATTGGAGTTGTGGTGCTGTCCCCTCCACTGCCACCCAGGCAAAGGACACAGAGAGAGCCTGTGGGCCTTCCCAACCCACACAGCACAGGGGTGCCTCAGAGACCTTCGAATTGCTGCATCTCGCAGCCCTGTGCGTGGTGCAGGTCCAGTGCTGGGGCATGCCATGAACTAGGTACAAACTAGAACACAGGAGGGTTCACTTGAACTTAAGGAAAGAATGTCTTACTTTGAGGGTGCTGGAGCACTGAAAAAGCCTGTCCAGAGATGTTGTGGAGCCTCCTTCTTTGGGTGTGTATTAGCAGAGGGATTGGACTAGATTATCTCCAGAGGTCCCTCCCAACCTCTACCATTCCGTGATTGTGTATGCTTCAGGACTCCTTGCCTGTACATCAAGTGTGGAGTTGGCGGGACCCAGCCGTGTGGCCAACTTGATAGTCTCAAAGCCTTGCAGGGATCATGAAGCACCAGTATGGTCCAAGGTATCTGAGGTTCCTCTGGCAACCCGTATCAGAGAAAAGGTCCAAACTCCAACCCAGGAGTGCCTCATGAACACAAAACCACCCTAGTCCCTGCAAAACAGCACCATCCTTTCCAGTGCATGGCGACCAGGGTGACTCTGGTCTTGGACATTGATCCCTCGAGGCATCTGCTCCCTGATTTTACCGAGCAAGCAAAACACCGTAGAGCAGAGGAACACTCTTCCCCTCCCACATGTTCAGCAGATGCACAGTGCAATGGCAAGCAGACAGAGCTGCTTTCTCCAGCACAGTGCTGCTATTGTCCAGATAGGCTCCAGGGCGTCTTATCCCCACCAGGCAGGCACAGCTGACACCTCCATAGTCTGGCAGCACAGATGACAAGGTGAATGGGATGGAGGCAAGCCTTCAGAGGGAGCAGCCCACCTTTATGCCTCCCTGGCACAGCCCCACCACTCTTTGGACTTTTGTGCAAGACATGGTGTGAGAGAGGATGATAAGGTGTGGCTTAAAAAAAAGGAAAATCTGAAGGAAGGGGAAAGGGAAAGGAGAGAAGATGACACTGATATGAGGGGTGAGACAGCACTGGTGAGGCAGAGCTGAGCTGAGAGCTGGAGAGGAAAAGCTGGGAGCCTCATGGGAGCCCAGCTGTGGGAAGAGACAATGCGATGGAGGGGAAGGAGCCAACTTTCGCTCTGGGACACACAAGCCCTGCGCAAGGCTGCAATTAGAGAGAGGAGACAGGGTGTCTGTCCAAGCTGGGAAGTCTCTCTCTGCCATGGACACTGGCTTGTGCAGGGCACTGGTGCAGAAACATGCTGCCTACTCCATGTCTCTCTTTGATCTGCACCCTTAGGGGCCCAAAAGCCTGAAGTACCCTGGATTTCCTCCAAGTTGCAGAGAGCTGGTGATGCTTCATGTTTGCTGCTGTGACTGCAGAACTGTGCCAGAGCCCTCTTCCCAGGTCAGCCCTCTTCTCCTGGATGCCCTCAGCAGCCTCCTCCTGCCTCCTAAAATAGCTACTTGAATACCAACATCCTCAAGGCAAGCAGGTTGACTGTCCACCCACCTCTAGCAGCCAACAATGTGCCTTTTGGCAGGTGTGGCAGTTTAGGCTGGGTGCCTCCTGTTACTGCCACATAGATACACCTCCGGTGTTCCAAGTGTCCAACCCAATAAGGTGGACATGGAAAAGGATGTATTTCTACCCATAAATCCTGCACCCTATAAATCCACCTGCAAAGTCATTCTCTTCCTCTTTCTTCCCTCTCTGCTCCTGTGGGAGATGCTCTCTATCGGGTAACGGTGGGGGAGTATCTCAAGCCTCTTAGGCCTGTCCAGGCCTAATGCCACAAGGAGAAAGGAGCTGGGGGGCAGTCTCAGACCTGTCCAGCCTGAGACTAGCCTAGCAGTGGGGGGGGGGGGGGGGGGGGAGGGGGGAAGAAAGAGCCCTGAGGGTTTGGGTATACCCTCAGGTGGGGAGAAAGGAAGAGTTGGAAAGCCTTTGGGTGTTATCTAAGGGGCTCTGTGTGCTTTGGGATGTTCTTGTCACTATGCTTTGTATTTTTTTGTAGTTTCACCAATTGCTTTTCAATTTAAACTTTCCATCACTCTTCAATCCGTTTGTCATTCTTTTGTCCCTTCCGGGGCAAGAGAGGATCTGTCTGGCCTCAAACCAGCACAGCAGGATTTTAGGATTTTCCCAGATGAGGGGTGCTACAGACATATGCGACTCCAGAGCACAAGCTCTGGTTTTAGCGTCCTCCTCTGCACTGCCATTATCCAGCCCTGGATGGAAAATTCAAGTTTGTTTGGAAACAAAGTCTCTGGTGTGGTTTGGAAAGGCTCAGAAACACCCCATCGTGCAAGGGTCACAAACTTTTAACACAAACTGTATTTGTCTACAGCTGTGCAAGAAGAGGAAGGCAGAGAAGGAATGGGGGCACACACCTTTTTTTTCCCTTGGCTGGCAAACTCTCTGTGGACATAAAGATACAAGCAAAGAGTTAGGTGTTCTAAAAAGAAAGTGTACAAACAATGCAGCCAGAGCTAATTTCCAAATTTGCTTTTTATGGTTCATTTTCACCACCTAGCCAAGAGGCAGATGAAACAGGGCTCCTGCAACCTTCTGCTGAAAAGACAGCGAAGGGAGGTGCTTGAAAAGAACCTGCAGGAAAAGAAGGAAGAGGAGAGTCCTAATGAGACAACAGTGGGTTCTTTAAAATGCAAAATACTTCAGACTTGCAGGTTTTTTTTTGCTTCCTGCTTAGCAGTTTCAAACCAATACAACTGCTTCCCTCTTTTTCTCATAATTTCAAGGTCTTTTTAAAAATGTTTCTGAGGGGAAGTTAAACATGAGGCATGGAAGAAGAGCTGCTCATTTCCCTGCTGTTCTTACCTGTGTGGAAGCGGCAGTAGCGATGAGTTCAGGCAGCACTGTGTATTGACCAACCTGGAAGAAGCCTGGAAGATTCCTGCATCTCCTGCACGCATTTAGAGCTGTGCAGCAATAATGGCTAATTTGTTTTTGCTTAAAGAACAGTTAGGGTTAATTTTGTTTCATTTTAAATAAAGACATTTGTACTCCAAAGGTCATTTCCGTGGAATAACAATGCTCCTTTCAGAAAGGGGCACCGACAGGGTCTCCGGTACACCCAGTGCGCCCAGTCTAGTTTGAAAGCCGAGCTGTGACTCAGCTGGGTGAGCATCCCCTTTACATGGTTGCAGCAGCTGGCCATCCCAGTGCCCTCACCACTCAAAGCACAGGAGCTTGGGAAGGAGTTTCGGCTTCTCTCCTGGAGTGTATGCGAGCACCTGGTCCTTCAAAGTTCTTTACTGTGAGAGAGGTGGAACACTGGAACAGGTTGCCCAGGGAGGTGGTGAAGGCCCCATCCCTGAAGACATTCACGTTCAGGCTTGATGGGGCTCTGAGCTACCTGATCTAGTGGGCATGTCCCTGCATACTGCAGGGGGGGTGGACTAGATGACCTTTAAATGTCCCTTTCAGTCTAATGTGTTCTATGATTCTGTTTGTCAGTAAAAAGAGGATGGTGCCCAGCCCTTCTCCCCCTTGCCCCAGCCTCAGCTGCAGCCCTGTGCCTTCTGAAAGCACAGGAAGAGGATGGTGCATCCCTAGCAGGCAATGTGCATTTCCCTCATCCCCATCAGTACAGCATGACCACATTAGATCAGATAAGACCAATAATGCTTATCCAAAAATAGTCTATTTGCAGCATGTGAAGGCCTTCCAGGCGCTGCTGACTTGAAATGGCAGGTGAACGTGCGTCACTGACTTCAGTAAGGTTGGTATCATGATCTGTATCCATGCAGGTAAGGTGAAGCAAGATGATCTATCCAGCTCATGCAGGAAGCTTTCAGGAGAGCTGGGAGAAAAAGCAGGTTCCCTGCTCCACTTAGACTTCTTTCCCTGTATGCTTCCTAATAGCTGCTCACCCAGGCTCTCAGCAGCCAGGAAGTGAAGGATCTGTGAAAAAGAAAACTTCAGGCTTAGGCTGTTCTTTCTTTTGCAGGCATGTTTTTGCCACAAATGTTCTCCCTGCTGCATCACAGCCCCCAGCATCATTTTCTGTTAGTCAGACAAGTCTTCAAGTTTCAGGTAACTTTACTTTAAAAGTCAATTGCCTTTTATTCTGTGTGGGGAAAGAATCCACAAAAAAGAAAAAGGCTTCAGGTTTAAAAAGGCTTCCCTCCTTAGCAAGCACTGCTGTTTGCCACCCTCTCAGAGATCTGTAAACTCTTTTCTCTGTATTTATCTAACTTTGCTATTTTTAGTTCTGCCATAGCTGTCTGTGCCAAGCATGTGTGTAGGGGTGGGACAGCATCTCTGCTCCTTGGATGGTATTTTTGGTTGGTCATCAGTCATTAATGGGAGCTTGCGTACCAAGGGAATATGTGTCCAGTTCTGGGCTCCCCAGTTCAAGAGGGACACAGAACTACTGGAGATGGTCCAATGGAGGGCCAGGAGGATGATTAGGGAACTGGAGCATCTCTTTTACAAAAAGAGGCTGAGAGATCTGGGGATCTTTAGCCTGGAGAAGAGAAGACTGGGAAGGGATCTTCTCAATGATTATCAATATCTAAAGGGTGAAGGTCAGGAGGATGGGGCTGTGCTCTTTCCAGTGGTGCCCAGTGATAAGACAAGGGGCAGTGTGTACAAACTAGAACACAGGAGGTTTCAACGGACCTTAAGGAGAAGCTTCTTTCCTTTAATGGTGCTGGAGCACTGGACCAGGTTGCCTAGAGCAATTTTGGAGTCTCCTTATCTGGAGACTTTCAAAACATATCTGGACACATTCCTTTGCAACCTGCTCTGGTTGTACCCTCTTCAGCAAGGGGTTTGGACTAAATGATCTCCAGAGGTCCCTATGATTCTATGATTATATGATGCAGAAGGGAGTCCTGTGCCCCACATCTCTTTGCCTCCTCTTTCTTCTCGCAGAGCAGTTCTGCCCTGCCCGCTGGCCCACAGCAGCCAGTGGTCCCCAGTTGAGATGGCCAGCAGAGATGTTGTCAGGAGTGGCAAGGGCTGGAGGAGAGGGAAGAAGGAGGCCCAGACGGATGGCATAGACAGCTGCAGTGGCACTGTCTGGACCTCTTTTCCCCACCCGAACTCTCTTGTGGTTGCAGGTGAAAGAGCTCTGCACAGTCTTGTGTCCCAGGGGCATGGCAAATGCAGCCACCATGCAGAGGAAGGAAAGAGCTTCATCATCATACACCCCTACACAGTGAGGTGCAAGTGTGCACATATTGTACGTATACACATGCATGTATGTACCTTAATACTCCATAACTCATGAGGTAGTCATAATTTTAATTCTCTTGTCCTGCTAGGGACCTTTCCAAACCAGCACCTGTTGCTGGTAACCCAGGCTGCCCTTTGCTGTGCCCAGAGGTGGTCTGCATGGGGGAGATAAGAGCTGCCACTTTGGGAATAATCACCTCCACCCCTTTGTTTGTGACCAGGGATTTCCCACAGCACATGAAGATTTCCTCATATCCCCTCAATAGCATCAGTGCATGTTTACAGCTAAGATCAGAAGTGAACCCCAGCACCAGACAGTGATTCGTTCTCATCCCTCTAGGCAGTGATGCCACAACAAGGAGAGGCCACCATGGCTCTCCAATGCTGTCTGCAGAGGGACCTGTCCTACCCACAACAGAGCCACTGTGCATCTACTACTCAGACATGAAGGTTTTCCCAATTTCTTGGAAGTTAGTGGGAGAAATTTTGTTTCAGCTCCCGAATTTTGATTAGGGCTTGTCTTCCAGTAGCCGGAAGGTCACAGTGTCTGCATAGATCACAACCTGAACATCTGCATCCTATTACACAGGATGGTGATTATTTTTCAACATTCCCCACGTCTTCTAGCATTGACAGTAGTGATTAAAGCCTGGAGTGGATTCCTGAGCAGCATTTCAACTTCCTTTACTTTCACATCCTGACCGTAAACAGGAGAAGAGGGCTTTCCTTGGGCACTAGGTCAGGAAGCCCATGTGCCTTACAGTGATACCGATGCACTAATGAAAGCCCGGAGATGTCAACTGGTACAAAGCAGCTGAACAAACCTGCCAAGAGGTGCCAACAATAGCAGGATGTCACTGCAGCTTGCAGGGAGGATGTTTCCATTCACTGATTTGGCTTCTGTGCCAAAAGCCATCCACTGGTCCAAGGAATAAAGTCATTGTCTCCAGGAAGTGACCATGAGCAGACCATGGTGGCTCAGAGTGTTTCCCATCCACAGTGCCAGAGCAGTAAGAGGAGGTATGGGAGGCAAACTCTGGGCAGGGCACCTCTGGGCAGTCCCATTCACAGCTCTCATTTCATCTGGAGCTCCTATTACAAGGAGGTTCCATAAATCTTCATGATGAAGACTGGGATTTTATCATTCTCCTTCTTGGAGGAGGGAGAACAGATGTTTTGGTGAGATCAAGGAGCCAAGAGGAAAAGGTATAGTCAGGTCAAGTCTATAGCAAGACATTGGATCTGCCAAGCAAGTACTCCAGCTGTGAGACAGTCTCAAAATTTCCCAGACGAGCAAGGATTTAACTTTCTGTCTTCATACAAGGAGGCATTAATGAGCCTGCATTTCTGTTGCCATCGGGCCTGGGCTTGTGCAGGTCAGCATTCAACCTTCAAAAAGCTTCTTTCTTTGTAATTTTTGCTGCAAGGTTTTGTAAAGCAGCCAAGGGCAGGAAACCATCTATACATGAGCTCAGCTGCTCTGGGTGGGTCCCAGCACTGAAAGCAGCTGCTGTCTATGGTCTGGATCCAGCCAGAAAGGAGGGAGGAGGCCAGACTTGTACAGCTGCTCACTCCTTCCCTCGGGAGCAGGGGCCATGGCACACGCCTGTGCTCATGCCCTGCACGGCAGCTCCTGCCCGCTCTCCCTCTGCACATGCCTCTGTAACTCCTTGTCCCTCTTTACCTGTGTGGTGGGTTGAAAATCCCCCCCCCAACATAAAATTGCCAGACCAGCTCAGTTGGAATCAAATGAAGCTGTATTTTCAAGCAAAACTACAATCTAAAATGAAATGCAATGAATATGTACATAATATACAATATTTACATATATGTACAATTTATAAACAGCACAAGTATCCCCCTGGACAAACCAGGGGGCTACCAGCAGCTTCCCCCTCCCTGATCCCTTCTCTCCCCTGTACACGTGGGACAAGAGAAAGAGCAGAGAGTTGTTTGTTAATATTCAGCCACAACAAAGCAATGCAGCCAAGGTCAGCAAGGCCAGCAGAAGCCAGAGCTAGTATCTGCTAGAGCGAAGGAAGCGAAAAGAGAGACAGCTTACAGATCTAACCTTTATGTCTGTTATCTGTCCAATGGAATTATTTAGACCTTATATTAGTTCCCTTTTTATACTGTCCTGAAGAGTCAAACCCCCAAGCCTGCCCTAGCCCAGAAAATGGACTAAGCACCTGCGAATGTGCTAACCTGGACAGTTCCTTGGGGTCCAGATGGCCAAGGTAAATGTATAGCACATGTGATTAACATTGTAAGCACCTGTGAATGTGCAAGCCTGGACTCTTCCTGGGGTCCAGATAAACATGTACCATGTGTGATTAACTTTGAAACACAGATGTGAACTGTGAATGCCCCTGGCCATGTTTGGATTTGCCCCGTCCTGTAGGTCCAGTTATCAGGGTTCTGTGTTACCAAAGGGCATTAACTGTCTTGGGACAGTATTTAAACCAGCCAAGAAGTCAGGCAACTTGCCTTGTTCTCATCCAGCAAGCAACTAGAGCCAAATGCTGCCCGAGTAGCAGCTGAAGAATCTGCTCTAGCAGACCAACAACTTCACCCAGGCCTTGCACCTGGACCAAGGCAGAAAGGGGAAAAGCTCTGAAGGAATTGAATCCCAGAAGAGGCTGCAGCCCAGCGAGGGAGCACAAAAGAGAGAGGCCCCCCAGCCCTCTCTGAGCTAAGGACTGCTCTAATTACAGCCACGGCATCTGAAAAGATACCGAAAAGAGGAGCAAGTCATGAGTCCCTGGCCAATC
Source organism: Indicator indicator (assembly GCF_027791375.1). Classification (NCBI taxonomy): domain Eukaryota; kingdom Metazoa; phylum Chordata; class Aves; order Piciformes; family Indicatoridae; genus Indicator; species Indicator indicator. The sequence goes on along the minus strand of NC_072010.1, from coordinate 91,687,851 downwards.
TTCCATGGAATCCCATTTGTGGGAGGCCCACAGATCACAGCACCTGTATTTCCAATTTGAATTGCAGTATTGGAAATGTTGAATCTGTGCTTAAATCATTTAACTGTCTTTATATGTGGAGTGTAAAACCTATAACCAAATAATTGAACCTGTGAATACTTATTTTGTAAATAAGTTATAGTGGTGTTTGAAGACACCAATGCCCAAGATATTAATTATAAAACATACAAAAATATACATTTTTATTAACATACACCCAATGGTGATTTATTTACATTCTATCACTTTCTGTTCAAGATCTGTGGAAAATTTTCTAGGCACAGCCTAAAACTACCACAACCTGACTGGTATTTCTCTGCTTGTCTGTGTTTGTCTCTTCCCAGGCACTTGCAGACATCCCTGCCTGCATGTGTGCCCAGGTTTGCATGTCTCCTTTAGCACATCCTGCTCATGTTGCCCACTGGCTCCATGCACATCTACCTGTGTCCATATTTTCCTGCCCAGCTACACTCCCATGCCCCTCTTGGTGTCTTCCTGCCTGCATCTCTGCTGAAGTCTGTGCATCTCCCTGCAGTGACTCTGTCTGTCATGGCCCGCAGGACAGACAGGTGTGTTCCAGCTGCCTGCACTCAAGTCTGCAGGAGTCATGACGGCCAACAGCTGAGATGGAGGGATGGGGTGGAGGAGACGAGGGAATGCGAAGGAGAGAGAAAGGGCTATTGGAAAAGGCCTCAGGGACAGTCCCCCTTCTGTGCGCTGCTCTCATGGAAAAGATCCTGAGATAAGCCTGCTCGTTGTGACTGGGTGCCTGTGGAGGTGTAAGCCACCAAACTGAAGCAGCCTGTCAGCTCTCGTTCACCCTCTAACACAGGAAAGGGCAAGGGTGTCCTGAGGTTGCCACCTCTCTAGGGCTAGTGGGGGGTCAGGTGGGGAGGTATACAGGTGCACACCAGAGCTTGGCCAAAAAGGGGAAGGCTGCAGGGGGTTGGATAAGACAGATGCGAGGCAAAACCATCCCAATTTCAGAAAAATGCAGGATGAGCAATTACAGCTGTTTAAAATAGGAGTAATATTACATCTTACAATAGCCCATTAGGACAATTAGAACTGTGTGACCTAGCTTGTAAAGACCTCCACAGAGCCCTGGATAAAACTTCGTACCTTACATGATGATCCTAGTAGCCATCATATCGTGTGACAGCTGAATTGCCACCTGCAGCTGGGACCTTCCTCACATTGCCCACAAACGCAATGTGGAGGCCGTGGGGAGAATGAAGAGGGAGAATGCTGCAGTGAAGGCATTGCAGGAGCTACAGCAAAAAGCCAAGGGCAGGGGAGCTGTGGCAGCTGCAGGCAGCTTGCAGAGTGCAGATGACTCTGATGAGACAAATCAGAGGATGCAGAGAGGCCAGAAGAGAGATCCTGAAGGTGGGAAAAACAGCAAGGTTTCTGGAGATGTAGCTGGGAGGTGGGATGGAGCAAGCTGCCTCTTGAGTGACGCATGCCACACAAGTGGGCAGAGCCACCCCGAGGTGCTGGCACTGCTGATGGCATTCACATGTGCAGAGAGGCAAGACAGTGGCTGTGCTGGGGTAAGATGCAAGGGTGGGGAGAGAGGAAGTGGCACAGATTAGGCTCAGCCCTCAAAACAAGATGAAAATGACTCATCTGCACCAGCTGATGACTAGGGGGTGGCCTGGAAGATGTCAACATTTCTGTCTCACTTTCTGGAAAATACCCAGCCCTGCACATGCTGCCTGATGGAAAACTACCGCAGCAGAAGTCACAAACGTGGCTGCAGGCTGGGCAGGCAGGAGAGCTGCTGAGACCAGCTGTGATGTCAGTGGGTGCTGCTCAAACTTGGTGGTGCCGGACCCAGATCTGGTGCACAGCAGGCACCCCCTCCCCATGTGGCTCTCTAGGTGCCCTTGGTGCCCTGCAGCTGGGATCAGCTCGCATGGGAGCAGCCAGCTCCTCTGCTTGGGTACTTGAAATGCACAACCGTGTCCTTGACTGCAACCTTCCACCCTTCCCATAGGGGTGCCCACCCATGGGCCAGCCTGTGAGGCCCACCAGCACAGAGGGCAGCAGGGTTTGACCTTTTCCCTTTGACTGGCATGCTGATTTAAAGGTGGTTGTTTTCACCTCCTCCTGCAGCACTGCTGATGCTGATGGGGCTTCAGTAAAAGCAGTGAAACTCTGTGAAGAGCCTTGCAGCAGTGCCTGGCTCCTGTCCCACCAGTAGAGAGTAGCTCTGTCCTAGGCTCCTGCTCACATTGGACACATCAGCTGGTGGGCAGCTTGGATTTTCAGCTTATGTCTGGCCATACCTCACATAGTTAATTTAAGAGAAATAAAAAAAAAAAAAGAAAAAGTGCAGCAAAGGCTAAAAGTGAAGAGAGGGATGTCTGCAGCTATGAGTGCTCTCAAGTACAGCAGCAAGAGGAGACATTTGCACTGCCCACAGGGGAAGGATAAAAAAAATCTCAGTACCTGCATCTCCCTTAACCACCTGTTTAAGTACCCTTGCCTTCCACTTGTTTCATGCTTTCTAATTAAGTTTCCTCAGATGATGGTTTGTCAGGGCAGAAGGCTGGTGATGGGGGTGCACAGGAAGGAGCAAGTGTCCACACCCCCATGCTCTCCATGTCTGGACTCTGTCCCCAGCTGCTTTGTACAGTTGGATGGGAACATAACCAAGGGCACACGGCAGGTTAGGAGATAAGCAGCCCTGCCTTAATGAAGACATGATATACCTGGCAAGACTATACTTGCCATGGAGAACAATGGGTTCTTTCACTCCAGGCATCAGCACAGCGAGGAGCAGTGGTGGGACAGAGGGAACCACGGACAACAAACCAGCCCAGAAACACAAGCCATAGGAAGCTGCCACATTGGCAGTTGTTGGGAAGCCCCTTGATGCCCCACATTGAATTCCACCAGCAATCGCAACAGGAGAGCAATTCTGGAGGTCTATAGCTTTGCTAAAACTGGGAGAACATGGAGGGAAAAGTTGTATTTCTGCCTCCAGTACCTTCCAAGGAAAGCCCAGACTGGAGGGAAAGGGCAGCAGTACCCCATTGAGAGACCTCTGCTTGCTACTTGGGAGGTAAAGTCCTCACTGACAGGAGCCACATCTTTACTCTCCATGTCTAAAGGCACTGAATTATTAAGGAGAAAGGATGCCTTGAGGCTGCAGGTGGAGCAGAGAGCTTTACAGATGGCTGGTATTAAGTGTAATGGGCCTCTGGTGGAAAGGCACCTAACTGCTGCAGGATGGTTTCTCAGCTGTGAAGCAACACAAGACAGCCTGAGTGAGTGTGGTACAGGTCATCACGACCTCAGGGAATTACTGGGTTTTGTAGCCCATTGCAGCCTTGGGAAGCAATACAGTGAGCATGTGATGGAGCAATACCCCCTACTACTATGTTCTCCAAGAATATCCACAATCCAGCCTTTGTTTTTCCTGGATGAACCCAAAACAGTCCTGTCTCATCAGAGTAGGGAAATGGGTCTTGCTAACCAAGAAAGAAAAAGCCTTTCTGAGCACTAGATGAGGCCAGCCAGTGACGCTTGACATGGAGGCGTGGAGAAACACCATCACCTTGCATGGTGCTTGCCCAGGCACAAGTGAGTACTGCACACAGAGCCTCAGGCTTAACATCTCTGACCAGCTAGGACAGATGTGTGCAGTGTTTGTTCTACAAAACTTGGGCTGTTTGTCAGTAATGAGGAAACCCTCAAATACTCTGGAACCAGACTTCTTCCCACCCTCCTGCTTCCATGTGATTAAGGTCATGTAAGAGCTGGCTGTTGTTTCCAAGCCTCCTCTGAATTTGCCAAAATTAGGCTGAATTTGTGGAAACTGGCTTCCCGAGACCTCGGGCACTTCCTGCTTCAAACACCAGGCCAAAAACAACACAGCAGCGCTTGCTTCTCCCAAATTTTGGTATGACTCCTTTAGTCCCACAGAGACTCACAAGTCACTAAATTCATTGGTTTTGAAATCTTGAAGGTTAAATATTTTGGTTATTTCAAGGCTGCCCAAGAAGAACATCGCTAAGGCCCTGGGTACTGGAAAATTTTGGAAGTTGATACATCAAAGAAATGACATCTTCTGGTTGCTAGCACCAGCACCAGATGATCCTTTGCTGTTAAATGGCACCCTGAGGTCAAAGGCATCTCACCTAACATTGAGCACTTGCAAGAGTGCCACTCATGAAGGTCTCTGAGTAATGCTTTTAGAGACTTGAAGAGTAGAAAGGGACAACACAGCTGACTGCCCTGCTGTGCTTAGACAAGAAAGCCTTTGCCCCAAGGTCTCATAATCAAATACAGGATGAACAAGAAAGATGAAATAACCAGGGTAGGGAGGAAGCCAAGGACTGGAAGAAAGTGTGATGTGTACCAGAGCTGCAGGGACTGAGGCTTTCTATTCCTAATTAACGGACTCACTCGTCTTATTTTCTACTCTAACCACCATATTAACCTTTTAAATATAGAAAGCTCCTCCTTGGCTATGTACACAGCCAGCCTGGCACCACTGTCCATCTCAGCTACATTGCCACAGGTTGTATTTTCAGAGCCACTTGATGGGTAGATTAATGGCCTCCTTTTTATTGCCAGCTCCTCAGCTTTCAGGGGGTGGGGGTGGGTAGGTAATGAAAAAAAAAATCATATGTGAGGCTTTCGAGTGTCATGATGATGGCTAAAAAAAGCCAAGATTTGTTGTGTGTTTTTTAAATGAATCTGTAGGGGTTTTATTTGCTACTTAGTTTGAGAAATGTGAGGCTTGTAGGCTCATTTTTCACACTTTCCCACACACCCCTCCCCAGGCCTGGAAAGATACTTTATTATTTTTAAAATTAAATGTGGTGCTTTTCATAATTATATGGCTACAAGCTCTGGAATTTTACTGGAGTGACTGCTACGTCTGAGTGCTTGACAGTGCTGCTCAGCACAGAAATCTGGAGGTTTCCATAAGCATCTGAGATGAAGAACAAGGGTATCTCATCTTCATTTTAAAGCTTTGAGAAGTAATATTTAATATGAAAAGCATAGAAGTGCTTTACAAATAATTGTGATGATTGATACAGGCTTGATGAGGTTTCATGCACAAAACAGTACAAGCTGAAAAGGATTGGGTTTGTTGCTTTGTTTTGTTGGAGTTTTTTGTTTGTTTGATTTGTGGTTTTGTTTGTTTTGTTGGTATTGGGGGGGGGGGGGGGTGTTGTTTGGTTTGGTTTTTTTTTTTGTTGTTGTTGTTTTCCAAAAAAGAATGAAAAGAAATGGGAAAAAAATCACTATCAAGAAGGACTCTATCCAGCATTAGAAGTTTCCCTGTAAGTAACACAAACAGAACTCCAGTGGGATACAGAAGGTCTGGGTGCAGACTGAGGGGAAGACAGCAAATGGTGTGCAGGATGCTGGAGCTGAGGAGGGGAAAATGATAATAAATAGGCACGACTTGCTCTCACTGTTGTCGGGCAGAATTGCAGCAAAACAGCGCTTCAGTCAGAAAGCTCCTGTCCAAGCTGATGTTTCTCATAATGGAAAACCAATCTCCCTCCCCGCCCCCCACCCCCGAAGGACAGGGAGTGATTATTTTAACCTCTCGCTCAGAGCCAAGCCTCCAGCTGCGCTGCAACACACAGCACGCTGACCTGATGCCGCTGTTGCTGCGGCGCAGCTCCAGCCTCTGCTGCTGCTCCCACCCAGCCCACAGCAGTGCGGATTTGACCGCGGCAGCGCTGCAGCTGTGGACAGATCCGAGATGGCCTCTTGCACTTTGCGTACCCCCGCTCTAGCCGCAGTGACTCAGCCTCCGCCTGCCCTGCTGCTGAGGCCTGTTATTCTTCAGAAAACCTGGGTGACATGAGTCACTTGGTCTTAGCAGCACCAGACCAGACAGTCTGGGCTCCCTGCACCATCCTCACCACACTGGTTGCAACTGGGCCACGCTGATCCTCTCTGGTTCTCCTCATGCCTGCAGCTCAAAGCACCTGGTTGTGCCATGGGGACACAGTTGTGTACAGGGAGACGTTAGGTTGTGGTTGGACTCAATGATCTTAAGGTCCTTTTCCATCTAGGCAATTCTATGGTTCTGTGACACATATGCCTTGTAGGACAGGAGACGTGTACTGTGGCACAGCCAGCATGCTCACAAGGGGCACTCATCTCCCTGCCAGCAGCCAACTGCAGAAGGGAGCATACTTTTTACTCCTTTGATTGGGGGGTACCTGTAGGAACCAGGTTCCTCTGCAACATCACATTTCTCCTAACCCTGCACGTCAGGTGCAGCTGTCTGCTGGCGCTGCAAGGGTGTGTGTGGAGGTATCCCTGCTGGAGTCATCTCTTCCCAGCTGCACCCCGGGGGCCACTGCACGTTTTGGGACTGATGGCAGAGAGAGGCATTGCTGGCAGGGCACACCACAGGGGAACAGCAGCCCAGGCACCATTGCCAGGGCTGAGACAAGCTTTGCTGAATGCCAGGAGGGAGTCACACCAACAGCCTGCTGGTCTTTGGACCTTGGCTGCCCATCCCATGGGAAGCTGCCTTCAAAGGTCACATCACCAAGGGCTGGCCTGACTTGCTGACACAGGGCATGCCCTTGCTCAGCAATTAATTTGGATGCAAGTAGCATTTGCATGTAAATTACTCTGCTTAAGTAACACCATGTGTGGAGTAAGAGTGAGTGCTTTTTCCCTACTCTGAAGTAATTCCATTTATAGACAACATCTTGGAGATGGATAAGCCTCAAAGCAGATCACAATCACAGAATGGTGGGGATTGGAGGGACCTCCAAAAGTCATCTAGTCAAGATTAGCTAGTTGAGGGAGGTTCTCCTCCCCCTCTACTCTGCCTTGATGAAGCTGCACCTGGAGTATTGAGTCCAGCTCTGGGATCCCCAGTTCAAACGGGTCAAGATACTGCTGAAAGAGGGTCCAACAGAGGCGCATGAAGATGCTGAGGGGACTGGAGCAGAGGCTGAGAAATGTGGGGGTGTTTAGCCTGTAGAAGAGAAGACTGAGAGGGGATCTTATCAATGCTTATCAATATCTAAAGGGTAGAGATCATGAGGATGGGGCTGGGCTCTTTCCAGGGGTGCCCAGTGACAGGACAAGGGGAAACAGGTACAAACTAGAACACAGGAGGTTTCGACTGAATGTTAGGGAAAAATTCTCTCCTTTGAGGGTGGTGGAGCACTGGACCAGGCTGTCCAAAGAGGTTGTGGAGTCTCCCTCTCTAAGACTTTCAAATCCCTCCTGGATGCATTTCTGTGTAACCTGCTCTAGGTGAACTTGCAGAAGGGTTGGACTAGATGATCTCCAGAGGTCTCTTCCAACCCCTACCATTCTGTGATTGTGTGAAAAGGCTGCTGAGAAATATTTAAATACTTCAGTTTCTATTGTAACTTGAGTCTTTTGGAAAGGAAAGTTTCCATTGTCCAATAAATCTAGCACATTCATTTAAAAGAAAAAAGGGGAAAAAAGAGAGAGAGAAAAAAAACAAAAAAGGAAAAAGAACAAGAACAACTTTTGGTGTTGGCTTGAGGAACAGAGTAGTGCAGTGGAGACACTGACATGCACCACACAGCAGCAGGTATATGATGTTCTTGGCCCAAGCTGAGGCTGAGGAGGGGCACCAGGGCAACAGGGCAGGCACAGGCCAACAGGGCAGGCACAGAGCAACAAGTACATTTGCTGCCCAGGGGAGAGTCTGCTCACTCGTGTTGGCACAGCTAAAGCAGAAAATTTAGGCTTGGATTAGAGCAGGTAGGAAAAGACGTCTGCACCTTTGGATGAGATTAAAATGCGTGAGAAGCTTTTCAGATGTTTGTTTGTTGGTGGGGGTTTTGTTGTTCTGTTTGTTTGTTGTTGGTTTGTTTTTTTTTTTTTTTTTTCCCAGAGCTGCCCAAGTCTGAAGCAGCAGTCTGCATTACTTGACCATGAGGGTAAATTCAGGCCAAGGGTGCAGACACACTCTGTGGCTTCCGTCCAGGAAGGGCAGGTTTTACTTTGGGCACCTACCTACTGCACTGGCAGGGATGGCTCTGGTGGCAGATTACCTTCTGCTTAAAGCACAGGAAATGGGACAGAGGATTCTTCTGCCAATGGCCACAAGTTGCTTTGCCTGGAGAAAAGAAGGGTGAAGGGAGACCGTCTCACTCTCTACAACTACCTGAAAGGAGGTTGGAGTGAGGTAGGGGGTTGGTCCCTTCTCCCAGGTAACAAGTGATAGGACAAGAGGAAATGGCCTCAGGTTGTACCAGGGAATGTTTAGATTAGGTATTAGAAGAAAATTCTTGACTGAGAAGGTTCTTAACTCTAGAATAGGCTCCCCAGGGAGATGGTTGAATCCTCAACCTTGGATGTGTTTCAAAGATGCAAAGATGTGATACTAAGGGATGTGGTTCAGCACCAGACTTAGTAAAGTTAGTAATGGTTGAACTTGATCTTAAAGGTGTTTTCTCTCTGTGGTGATTCTATGTTCCTCACAGGCCTTGCTGATGTGAGATCTCCCAGTGCCTGCCTGCAGCCAGCATCCCTCCCTAGTGCCTTTCTGTCAGAAAAACCTTTTCACAGAAACATGGAATGCTTTGCATTGGAAGGAACCTTTAAAGGTCATCTAGTCCCATGCACCTGCAGGTGCACAGGGACTTCTGTAGCTAGATCCAGTCACTCAGAACCCTATCCAATCTGACCATGATTGTTTCCAGGGATGGGGATTCAACCACTGCTCTAGGCAGCTTCTTCCAGTGCCTGAGCGTAGGACCAGGCTGCCCAGAGAGGTTGTGGAGTCTCCTTCTCTGGAGAAGTTCAAAACCCAACCTGGATGTGTTCTCGTGCACCTGATCCAGGCAAATTTGTTGGACTAGATGATCTCCAGAGGTCCCTTCCAACCCCTACCATTTAGTGATTGTGTGATTCTGTGAATTATTGCAAATATTTCTATTTGTGGTCAGTCTGAGAAATACCATCTCTGCAGTCACTCCTGCCCTGTTGCAGGAACATCTTTGAAGCAGAGGCCAGGGAAGCAGTGTGTATAAGGCTCTCCTTGTGACAATTGTAGATTGGCAGGCAGAAACTATTGGAAATAATGAAAGCTGTTTCCATCCTAGATACCAGAAAGGTTGTAGACAGAGCACTGGAGTTTTTTAAGAGATGGATCATGTAATCACCAAGAAGGATCTAAACAAACAAACTAACTGAAAGGGAACCATACCCCTGACAACAGAAAATAGCAACAGAGAGAAACAACACAGGATCAGTAACAACAACTTTCTCTGTGTACAGGAGCAGCCCTATGGTCAGAGATGACTCTCTCAGCTCAGCACATGTTAAGGAGTCAGGCCAGAGGGCTCAGAGAGCTGAGTTCAGGTCTGTCTCCCACTCTGTGCTACATGACCTTGGACAAGCCACTCGCTGATACACGACTATCCATAAGGAGAAGCCTAGAATATGCAGCAGCAGTCATACCTCCCTCATAGAATCACAAAGCATTAGAGGTTGGAAGGGACCTCCAGAGATCATCCAAGCCCCTGCCAAAGCAGGATCACCTAAGGTAGTCTGCACAGGTGGGTTTTGAAAGTCTCCAGAGAAGGAGACTCCTCCCTCCCAAAATGATGCACAGTACTACCTATGGCCAAGTGACCATGCTTGGAAGGAGAAACTACAGCTCCCCACCTTAAAAGTCCTGCTAAATCCAGCTCAAGTCTTACCTAGTTCTTGTGGGCTGTCAGATGTGGGCTAATGCTCACAGTGTGGTCAGGTCTCACCTCAGGTCAGAGATTAGGGGACTTGAACCATTAAGGTCTCTCTCATGAGAGTCTGAGAGACCTGAGGCTCTCTAGCCTGGAAAAAAGTCTGAAAAGGGATCTTATCAATGCTTTTCAAAATCTAAAGGGTAGAGGCCTAGAGGTGGTGCCCAGTGATAGGCCATGGGGCAATGGGTACAAACTAGAACACAAAGGGTTTCACTTGAATATAGGAAAAATCTTTCCTGGGAGGGTGCTGGAGCATTGGACCAGGCTGCCCAGAGAGGTTGTGGAGTCTCCTTCTCCAGAAGACTTCAAAACCCACCTGGACATGTTCCTGTGCAACCTGCTCTAGGCAAACCTGTGTTATCAAAGCTGTTGCACTGGATGATCTCCAGAGGTCCTTTCCAACCCCTACCATTCTGCACCTGTGTGATTTGAACTGGGTTTTCTTCTAAGGCTTTTACAAGTTGTAAGAGCAGGCCATTGAAAAAGAAAAAAAAAAAAAAGAAATCAGTAGAAACTAAGTTTGGATTGCAGGCTTTTATGGAGTGATGCTAAGACTGAGCTTTGTCCAGTGCATGTAGGTAAGAACCATCATATTGTTCTCACCCAGCTCTGCTGTCAACATTACAAGACTCTTGCTGGGGTGACATAATGCTTCTCTTAAGCCCTAGACCTTGGCATATATTATGGGTTCCCTTTTTTATTGATCACAGACCAGAACAGTCTTGTTGTGAAATGAGAAAGGGGTTTGAAAATGTTTATACCTCTGAGTTGTGTGTGGAATTTCAGCGTAGGCTTAGCACAGCAAGTTTGTGGGTACCTGACCAACCTCTCAAAGAGTAATGCCTGCAGTTCCCAAGGACACAGGGTAAAAAAAAGAAACGTGTATCAGGGCTCTTCCAGACTGCTTTAGGCTGTGTTTTAACTACTGAGTGTTGCCAAAATGTCCATTTGTTTTATGAGGTGTTTCCTGTTTAGACTCGGCTGCCCTCCTGTTCACTAACCACCTGTTAGGCAGAGCTCAGTGAGTAGACACTGGGTTTGGATACTAGCATGTTTTTCATAAATTGTATCTATTTTGGGTGTAAACAGTGACTGTTTTCTGTTTTCTTGTTTTGATTGTAGGCTGAAGGTTCAAAGGGATTTAGCTGGAAAAGACCAAGAGTGGCCTTTGCTGTGGTTTCCTGAGTTAAAGGGGAAAGTTAAATACTGTAACACAGAGATGAGACCCTCCACTTCACGTGGAAAAACTCTGCTTTCATTAAATCCTAGCAAAAGAAAGCAACCAGTTGCTGCAGCTTCTCCATGCTGCCATCATGTATTCAGCTTTGCCCAGGCTGCTTGAAGAAGTTCCTGTCTCCTCCTGACCCACTTGCATCCCAGGCACCATCAGTCTGGCTCTCACATGGCTGTTGCACATGCAGCAGGCAAAGCAGAGATCACCTCAGGGCTTTTCTCTTGTTTAGGAGTCTTTTTAGCAGCTCTTGAAATACTTCAAATTGCTAGAACATTGGTACCCATGTTTTTAGGTGTTGCTGTCCCCTTTTCATAGTCTTCAAGTGTGTGTGTGTCATGGGGTTTGACTTCATCAGCTCTGATTGTCTCACTGCTGTGCCTCAGCTTCTCTTCTCTCAGTGCCTGGTGGAACCTAACTGAAGCTGTTGCAGCAGCTCCAAGAGGCATATTAAAGACTGGGACAGCTCTGCAGGGTGGATCACTGACTTTACAAGCTTTTAATACAAGAACAGACAGCACCTGGGCACAGGCAACCTTAACTGACAAAGTCACCAGGGTGACTGGAGGACAACGTTTGATGGGATCAGACTCCTCCTCTCATCAGTGCACTTTGGACCATGCTTGCAGGGGCAGTGACTTTTGGCTCCAGCTGAGTGCAGAGACAGGAAGAGATTGGGTTCTGCAATACAATGGTGCCTGTGTACCTACAGAGAGTGACAGAGAGAAATACAGCCCAGGTCTGGATAGAGTGTTACATACATTATGCAATTGTGTGTTGTCCTGGGAGTTCTGGTGGATACCAAGATCATTTCTAAGTTCTACTTACAAGTATCCAGTGGGCTAGGGCTCTAGAAGGCCCAAGAGAGCTGGTTAATGTTCAAACATTACCTCCTCCAAGCTCAAGAGAAATGTATTCCCCTGAGAAAACAAATCAAGTAAGGAAGGCAGGAGACCTGCATGGATAAGCAGGGAGCTCTTGGAAAAACTCAGAAAGAAAAAGGACGTTTACAGTATGTGGGAAAAAGGTCTGGTCAATTGGGAGGATTATAGAAGTATTGCCAGAGAATGTAGAAATGTGACAAGAAAGGCCAAGGCTCTCTTGGAACTAAGTTTTTCCAGAGAGGTGAAAAAAAAAAACAAGAAAAGCTTTTTCAAATACATCAATGACAAGAGGAAGAGCAGGCAAAAGGTGGGCCCACTGCTGAATGAGATGGGAAATATGGTAACAGAGGATGCAGAGGTGGCAGAGTCACTGAATGCCTTCTTTGTCTCAGTCTTTACTCCAAAGACCAGCCCTCAGGAACCCCAGACTCTGCAAACAAGGGAGCAGAACTGGAGGGAATGGAACACTCCACTGGTCAGTCAGGACTGGGTTATAGATCACTTGTACCAACTGAAAAGACACAAATCCATGGGCCCTGAGGGGATGCATCCACAAGTGCTGAGAGAGCTGGCTGGTACTGTTGCTGAGCCTCTCTCCATCATCTTTGAAAAGTCCTGGAGAACAGGAGAGGTGTCTGATGACTGGAAGAAAGCAAATGTCACCCCAGTCTTCAAAAAAGGCAAGAAGGAGGACACAGGCAACTACAGACCAGGCAGCCTCACCTCCATCCCTGGAAAGATGATAGAGCAGCTTGTCCTGGAGGTCATCTCTAACCACATGGAAGACAAGAAGGTTATCAGGAGTAACCAACATGGATTTACCAAGGGGAGATCCTGTCTGACTAATCTGATAGCCTTCTATGAAGTTATGATCAAGTGGGTAGATGAGGGAAGAGCAGTGGATGTCATATATCTTGACTTCAGTAAGGCTTTGATACTGTCTCCCATAACATCCTCATAGAAAAGCTCAGGAGATATGGCACAGATGACTGGTCAGTGAGGTGGATTGCAAACTGGCTCCACAACAGAGTTCAGAGGGTCATCATCAGCGGCACAGAGTCAACTTGGAGGCCTGTGGCAAATGGTGATCCCCAGGGATCAGTATTGGGTCCAGTTTTGTTCAATATCTTTATCAACAACCTGGATGAGGGGATTGAGAGTACCCTCAGCAAGTTCACTGATGATACAAAACTGGGGGGGTTGGCTGACACCCCATCAGGCTGTGCAGCCATCCAACGTGACCTGGACAGGCTGGAGAGCTGGGTGCAGGCAAACCTCATGAAGTTTAATGAGGACAAGTGCAGGGTCCTGCATCTGGAATAACAGCAGGCACCAGTACAGGTTAGGGGTTGCCTGCTGGACAGCAGCTCCAAGGAGAAAGACCTTGGAGTGCTGGTGGACAGCAAGTTCTCCATGGAACAACAATGTGCCCTTGTGGCCAAGAGAGCCGATGGAATCCTGGGATGCATCAAGAAAGCTGTGTCCAGCAGGTCTAGGGAAGTTCTTCTCCCCCTCTACTCTGCCCTGGTGAGACCAAACCTGAAATACTGTGTCCAGTTTTGGGCTCCCCAGTTCAAGAAAGACAGAGACCTGCTGGAGAGAATCCAACAGAGAGCCACAAGGATGATTAGGGGACTTGAGCATCTCCACTATGAAGAGAGACTGAGAGCCCTGGGGCTGTTTAGTCTTGAGAAGGGAAGACTGAGAGGGAATTTCATTATGTCTATAAATACCTGAGGGTGTCCAGTGGAGGGGCCTAGGCTCTTTCCAGTGGTGTGCAGTAATAAGACAAGGAACAATGGATGCAAACTTGAACACAGAAGGTTTCACCTCAACATGAGAAGAAACTTCTTTCCAATGAGGGTGACAGAGCACTGGAGCAGCTGGGAGGTTGTGGAGTCTCCTTCTCTGGAGACTTTCAAAACCTGCCTGGATGCATTCCTGTGCAGACTACCCTAAGTGATCTTGCATTGGCAGGGGGGTTGGACCCTTCCAACCTCTAACATGCTGTGATTCTGTGATTCTGTGAGAGGTGTCCCTTCCCATGGCAGGGATGGTCTCTAAGGTCCCTTCCAACCTAAGCCATTCTAGGATTCTATGAGCCAGCAATGTGGCCCCATGGCTAAGAAGGTCAATGGTATTCTGGGGTGCATTGAGAAGAGTATGGTCAGCAGGTTGAGGGAGGTTCTACTCTGCCCTGGTGAGGCCACACCTGGAGTAATGTGTGCAGTTCAAGAGAGAGAAGAAACTACTGGAGAGAGTCCAACATAGGCCTGCAAAGATGATTAGGGGACAGGAGCATCTGTCATGTGAGGAGAGGCTGAGAGACCAGGGGCTTTTTTAGCCTAGAAAAAAAAAAGACTGAGGGGACCTTATCAATGCTTATTAAGACCTAAAGGGTGGAGGTCATAAGCATGGGACTGGGCTCTTTACAGTGGTGCCCAGTGACAGTACAAGGGGCAATGGGTACAAATCAGAACACAGAAGGTTTCACTTGAATATAAGGAGAAATTTCTTTCCTGGGAAGGAAAGCACTGGACCAGGCTGTCCAGAGAGGTTGTGAAGTCCCCTTCTCTGGAGACTTTCAAAACATACCTGGACACTTTCCTGTGCAACCTATATGATCTCCGGAGGTCCCTTCTAACCCCTAACATTCTGTATGCATATTGCATATGATTGTCCCTTCCTAAAACCTTCTGCACACCTGTGATGCTTTTGCTGAGAGTAGCCTCTTTCAGTATCTGAGATGCTTTTGGGTCCATGGGGTGCCACAAAGGGAGCAGTTCCTGAGGGCACATAGGTGCTTTCACCTCGTGCAGCAATAGCTCAGACTGCCACTACACCCAAGGCATTCCTGTCTCTGCTCCACTCCTGTGCTGTGTGCTGAGCAGAAAAGCCTTCAAGTGCTGTTTAATGGCTCTGCCTCTGGAGCAGCTTCCCCGACTCCTCATGAGGCTGGGAGGTTGCTCAAAGTCAACATTCTTTGCAGAGGTCCTGGGGGTAGCCCAGGGCTCTGGCTGGCCTGAGAGGAGCCACAAGCATCCCTCCATCCTGCTGCAAGGTCACAGCTAGACTGATACTTTCCTGTTGTGCAAATGCACTTTCTCGGTTTCTGTCAGGCACCAGGAGGGGAGGACAGTCTGCTGTTGTCTTGTTTTGGTTGTTAACATTGAATGCAAGTTCCTCAAAGCCATAAACCAAGCATCTGGCACTGCCATCCCCTGAGTGCTGGCACTTCATCATCCCAAACCAGGAGATGCCATTAGTGATCTTCCTGGATGTAGCACTCAGAAGGAGCTGGGTGTGAGTTTCTCGTCCATCTGCTGTCCCCTCCAAGTGCCTCCGCATCACTCCAAAAGTCATCTTGGGTGGCTGGAAAAGCTCTAGCAGCTTTCCGGCTGTTTAGATCAGGCTCTGCTTCATTACTTTGAGGTTTTGCTAGGGGTTTGCATTGTGTTAAGTTTCAGGAAGCACAATGAAACTGAACATCTTTCTATGCCAGCCTTCTGCCCCAAGGAACAGAGAGCCTCTAGGGAACAGAGAGCAGACAAAGGAGAAGTAGAGGGTACAATATCCAAGCAAAAGATCAAGCTGATGAGAGAATATATTATTCATTAATCCAGGACAAGTGTGGAATAAAGCTTACAATTCTCTTAGGTACAGTTTAAAAAAAAAAATGCTCATTTTTACCTCTACTGAAATTTTGACAGTTGTTTACTTCATTTAGGGTAAGACTCAGCCTAGCCACCATTTCTGAGAATGGGTATAGCTCTATGTTCCCACTGGTTTCGCTGGTGGTGATGGAATGTGCCTGTAGACTAGGTGAGTATCTGTACATCCTCTGAACCTGGAGCTCCCCTGAGTCAAAGTAGTTCTCTCTACAGGTTTTGCCCCCACTCCAACTGTAACAGGACAGAGATCCCTGAGCAGTAGGGATGCCAGAAATTCATCCACAAACTGCCTTTCCCAACCTGCCCACTTATTGATACTTTTAATATTAGCCAAATCTGTCCAGAAGTGCTTGTAGAAGAGCTCCTAGCTGGTATATTCACACTGAGGGGCTCCTGCCAACTTTTAGAAGGTGCCTCAGAATATTGAAGGACTCATAAGACACTGTGCTAAAGGCACTGGAGTGGGGAGGAACTGGGGAAAATAAGTTCAGCCTGAGTGTTTTGTCCTCCAGCACAGAGATAATGAGAATTAAGTGGTTAGTGTCAAGGGCATCTCCCTCCCAGAAGTACCATGCTTCAGTGCACACGCAGCTTTGGCTTCTGGCAGCATTTGAATCCCATGGGTTTTCCTTCCACACAAAAGCCCTCAACTCAAGCCCTCATTTGGGAAGCAAAGCAGACCAAACCTGGGCTAGTAGTTGCAGAGCTACCTCGTATTTCAAAGTGGTTGCTAAATTCCTTCCACTCAAAACTGAGCAAGGAGCCAGTGACAGAAATCCCCAGCTTGAGTGTCCACATTTGCTTTATACTCTCCTCACCACCACAAGTAGACACAACTCTGCAATGTCAGATGAAATTAAAGTTTCTCTTTATTCTCCAGTCTAATCTCTCCTCCACAATATGATCCTGAGCCTTAATATGGTTACGATCCTTCATATCACACAAGAACAAATGGCCCCAGCTGCCAAGCTAAGCAGTTTAATGAGACACTGTGGGCTACTGAATGAAAGGCAGAGGAGATACTGCAAACAGAGGCATTGCTTGGCCAGTCCTATCTCCTGGGCATGGTGCACAGGCTGCAAGGAAATGGTTGTGCAACTAATGTTGTGTAGGAGGAGAGGGAGAGGAGAGGGAGAGGAGAGGAAGAGGAGAGGAGAGGAGGGGAGGGGAGGGGAGGGGAGGGGAGGGGAGAGGAGGGGAGGGGAGGGGAGGGGAGGGGAGGGGAGGGGAGGGGAGGGAAGAGGAGAGGAGAGGAGAGGAGAGGAGAGGAGAGGAGAGGAGAGGAGAGGAGAGGAGAGGAGAGGAGAGTAGAGGAGAGGAGAGGAGAGGAGGGGAGGGGAGGGAAGGGGAGGGGAGGGGAGGGGAGGGGAGGGGAGGGGAGGGGAGAGGAGAGGAGAGGAGAGGAGAGGAGAGGAGAGGAGAGGAGAGGAGAGGAGAGGAGAGGAGAGGAGAGGAGAGGAGAGGAGAGGAGAGGAGAGGAGAGGAGAGGAGAGGAGAGGAGAGGAGAGGAGAGGAGAGGAGGGGAGAGGAGAGGAGAGGAGGGGAGAGGAGGGGAGGGGAGGGGAGGGGAGGGGAGGGGAGGGGAGGGGAGGGGAGGGGAGGGGAGAGGAGAGGAGAGGAGAGGAGAGGAGAGGAGAGGAGAGGAGAGGAGAGGAGAGGAGAGGAGAGGAGAGGAGAGGAGAGGAGAGGAGAGGAGAGGAGAGGAGAGGAGAGGAGAGGAGAGGAGAGGAGAGGAGAGGAGAGGAGAGGAGAGGAGAGGAGAGGAGAGGAGAGGAGAGGAGAGGAGAGGAGAGGAGAGGAGAGGAGAGGAGAGGAGAGGAGAGGAGAGGAGAGGAGAGGAGAGGAGAGGAGAGGAGAGGAGAGGAGAGGAGAGGAGAGGAGAGGAGAGGAGAGGAGAGGAGAGGAGAGGAGAGGAGAGGAGAGGAGAGGAGAGGAGAGGAGAGGAGAGGAGAGGAGAGGAGAGGAGAGGAGAGGAGCTGCCTGTCTGCAAGAGAACTATGCTTTACCAGGAGCTGCCTGTCTGCAAGAGAACTATGCTTTACCAGGCACGGTGGAGGATGCTGCCTGACTGGCAAGCCTGAGATACAAACGCAGCGTCTGGGCCATGGGGGCCTGAGTGCAAGATAAAGAAAATGCAGTTTGTCTTTGGTTAGATGTTATTATCTCTGATCTAAATGCAGCAGCCTGAGATGTATCACATGGCAAATCAATATCACTGTTTGTTAATCCAAATGCAATTAGATATTTTTTTTCTTCCTGCCTAGATAAAACCCACCCTTCCCCCTCAGAACTGCAGCCATAACGTAATTCCCTCTCAGCAGCTAATGGCATTCATAAATTACTCTCAAGACCTATTGTTCATTTAATCCTTTTTGCTGCTATTAGCTCTGATCACTGATCTGTTGCCTCTCCACACTATGGTGTTCTAATGACACAGCTAGAAAAGAGCCAAACTCTTCAGCTTACTGGTAAAAAGCCAGATTTCTATTACAAGGAGGGATGGTGTCTACTGCTGACTCGAGGAGAAGAAGTGGAGGAGAAATAAAGCCAAGAGACAGCTTGAGAGACAGCAGAGAGGGTAGAAAGGATCAGGCTGAAACAGTCATTGATTCTGGCCTGAGCTTGGGTCTCACTGAGATGATGAATCTGTTGGATCACAGCCTTGGGAATTCAGTTAACTTCCAAGACAATTGAACCATGGCAAAGCTTTCAACCAGTCTAACCTGGTTTGGCAAAGGAAATCATTGATGATAGTCACTCCTGCTTTGAAGCTGCAGTTGTTTTTTAAGGGAACTTGACCCTTGGGTGTGCTTTCCTCTGCAGCACAGGAAATGTGCTGCATGGATTAGTGCTATCCATGTGACGTGCTGTTACAGGAGGCACAGATGAGACCCCATGCGGAATGCTGCAAACCACCCTGGTTACCCATGCTGAGATAAATTACACTTGGGAAAACTGCAGAGCAGGACTGGAACAGAGGTTTTATCAGAGCAAGAGACCAAAGGGCTTGGCATATCTACTCATGGTCAGCTGAAGCTAAGGGAGTTTATGGTAACCCTTGTGTCAGACAGTAAAACCTATGGAGAGAGAACAGCAGCTTGAGCCTGTACTGGTACAAAACCAGGCAACACTGGCAATGAATACTTTTCAGTTGAAAGTTCAAAGAAGGCTCCTAATGAACTGAGCAGGTCCAAAACATTCTGCCTGCCTGAAAAGGTGGGACAGAGCATCTAACTCCCTTTTAAATATCTCTGTTCATTTAGGAGAAAGGACCAGAAAGAGTTGTGGATGGGTTTGATGGCTGATGAGATCCTTCTCAGCCCTCTGTCCTTATCTATTTAAAAGAGGATCACAGGAATTTACAAGTAGATGTTAATTTCTTAAAAATTAATTTTGTAAGGGATTTCTTTTCATGAGCTATGTTTTCTTTTTGGTTCACTATTAGCATGGAACTGGACTTTCATAAGTACTCTTGAAATAATAAAACTCCACAACAACCCCATGCAGCACTACAGGCTGGGGACAGAGTGGCTGGAGAGCAGCCAGACAGAAAGGGACCTGGGGGTGCTGGTTGATAGTAGGCTGAACATGAGCCAGCAGTGTGCCCAGGTGGCATCCTGGCCTGTATCAGGAATAGTGTAGCCACCAGGACAAGGGAGGTTATTCTTCTATCCAGGACTGGTAAGGCCACACCTTGAGTACTGTGTCCAGTTCTGGCTCCTCAATTCAAAGGAGATGTTGAGGTACTGGAATGTGTCCAGAGAAGGGCAATGAAGCTGGTGAGGGGCCTGGAACACAAACCTATGAGGAGAGGCTGAGGGAGCTGGGGTTGTTTAGCCTGGAGAAGAGGAGGCTCAGGGGAGACCTCATTGCTGTCTACAACTACCTGAAGGGAGGTTGTAGCCAGGTGGGGGTTGGTCTCTTCTCCCAGGCAACCAGCAGCAGAACAAGAGGACACAGTCTCAAGTTGTGCCAGGGGAGGTATAGGCTGGATGTTAGGAGGAAGATCTTCACAGAGAGGGTGATTGCCCATTGGAATGGGCTGCCCAGGGAGGGGGTGGAGTCGCTGTCTCTGGAGATGTTCAAGACTGGATGAGGCACTTAGTGCCATGGTCTAATTGATTGGATAGGGCTGGGTGATAGGTTGGACTGGATGATCTTGGAGGTCTCTTCCAACCTGGATGATTCTATGATTCTATGATGATTCCTTCCCTGGAAATCATTACATAGCTCCCTTGAGTTACAACACATGCAGTCTTGCTCCTCAGGTCCCCAGGCTGTGTCAGGAGAATTTTGGTACTAAAAGGGACTAAGACCTGGCCTTTGCTGCTAGGATGCAGTGCAGAAGCAGATGGGTATAAGCTTGCCTGCAGTTGTTACAGAAGAGTTTTAGCTGTTTGAGTTGATGGGAAAAAATGATACCTACCTCCTTGTGCAATGGCAAGAAATGTAGTGGGGCCAGATGTCACTGGGCTGTGCCTTAGGATCAGGCTCTGGACCACCCATACATGCAAGTGCTGCTGAAAGAGGCTTCTGTGTGCTGTTTGCCAGTGTAGCTGCCTGATTCCAAGACTGGTTTCTCTAAGAAAGGAAACAAGAAGATATTTAGCTTTTTAATCTGGAAAATGTCAACTTGCACAGGCCACAGTTGTGCAGCTGGTATAATTACCACCACCCAGGGGAGCCTGAGAAGATGCCATTCTTTTTTTTTTCTCTCCTAATTATTACAAAGCCTTTCAATCTGATTAATTCTTTCCTTGATGCATTTCCTTGTAATTTCTATTTGTGAGCATGGTACGAGTAAATTAGAGCATCTTTCCTGTACAAAACACATTCTGTGTTCTCCACAGGTTTGGCCCCTGGTAGCAGTTTTGCATTCCTTACCACCCATCCACGAGATGCTTTCAAAACTAAGCTCTGATCCTGTCCCTTCTTTTAAACAGATGGTGTTGCCTGGAGCAGAACTAGCAAAATACCTCTGTCATGAGAAAAAGCATCTTCCATCTCTTTGTGCTAAAAGAGCTTGGGTCAGAATAGGCTAAAATACATTTGCTACCTGGAGCTGTTTAATTTTCTTTGAGACTCCTCCTTCAGTCAGAGAAGTCAGACCCCAAAGATGTCAAGGGCACCACATACCTCTTATGGTGATAGCAAAGGTTGGCCTGGTGGGGTGAGCAGGGTCCCATACTGTTTTGAACATTGGCTCTGTGTCACTGTCTCATGTGACACTGCCTCAGATGACAGTCCTGAGGGTGTGGAAATAATAATAATAAAAAATACTTGTGCTGAAAACCAACAATCCTAGTATTGGTAGGGGGACCAATTATTTAGTATGAAGGCAGAATTAGCCTGTTGTCTGTCACTGTCCATGTCCAGTTTTTGCTCAGAGGGGCCAAGCTGCTCCCACTGGGAACACAGTTTGCAAGGTACTCCAGCTTCATTGCTGGGCATCACTCCAAACTAAAGAGGGAACATTACAGGGGGGGAGTACGTGGTTTGTAACAACCTCTGTGTACACATGGATCCTGTGACACAGACTCATAAAACCATTTTGGTTGGAAAAGAACTTCAAAATCATTGGTTCCAACCATCGACCTTACACCACTCCGATATGAACTCAGAAATGACCATTCCCATACCAGAGCCAAATGGGTGACATCAGAAAACCTGTTTAGAGAAAATCTGTCTTGGGGATGGGGGGAGCAGAAAGAGAAAAAGGGGTAGACAGGTGTGTGGGAAGTAGGCACACATGGGAATTATGGTCACGTTGACTTCTCAGCAGGTCCATGACCCAGCCTGACAGAGAGAGGGCAGGACATGTGCTCTGATGGAGCAGCATGGTAGCTATTCCTGCAGGTTCCCTCCTTTCCAGCCTGCACTTTGTTTACCAGTGCTCTCCCCACACCAAGCCTGCAGGAAGCCCATCTTTTGCTGCAGAAAACAATAAATAAATATTCTGGCTCCTGGACCCAAGTCTTGCTATTTATTAGAAAGCTCTCACATAGTCTCTGTACTCTCATTTTTGGCAATAGAATTTAACTTTAAATTGATCAAGTTCATTTGTCTCGGTTCAGTGATGACTAACAAGGTGCTGATCTGAAGAGCAAGTGAGATCCTGGATCTACGAGAGACATTGCCCTCTAGTGACTTAAAGTGTCAGTGACTAAAACCGGAGGTTTTTATACGGCAACAGAGCAACACACTCCACATTAAAATTTCTGATAGATGGGGCAGTAGTGCCTGTGTAGAGGACCTAGAATGCCTTGTAGCTGTAAGGAGGCCCTTACCACCCACCATAAGCCAACTCTTTAATATCTTTGTGTTCTCTTTAATAGCTTTATCAATGATCTGGATGAGGGATTTGAGGCATCCTCAGTAAGTTTGCAGATGACATTAAGCTGGGTGGAAGACACTAAGCTGCAGAATAGAAAGCCTCTGCAAAGGGATCTAGACAGGCTGAGGCCAGTTGTATGAGATGCAACAAAGCCAAGTGCTGCGTCCTGCACTTGGGTCATAACAACCCCATGAAAGCTCCAGGCTGGAAAGCTGCTGACAAGAGAAAGACCTGGAAGTGCTGATTGACAGCTGGCTGAACATAAGCCAAAAATGTGCTCAGGCAGCCAAAAGGACCACCAGCATCCTGGCCTGTATCAAGAACATTGTGATGAACAGGACAAGGGAAGGGGTTGTTCCCCTGTACTCAGCACTGGTAAGGCCACACCTTGAATACTGGGCTCAGTTTGGGGGACTTGACTCCAAGAAAGACATTGAGGTGCTGGAGGGAGTCCAGAGTAAGGCAATAAAATTGATAAAGAGTCTGGAGAACAGGTCTTGTGAGGAGCAGCTGAGGGAACTGGGATTGTTTAGTCTGGAGAAAAGAAGGCTGAAGGGAGACCTTCTCACTCTACAACTCCCTGAAAGGAGGTTGTGGTGAGATGGATGTTGGTCTCTTCCACCAAGTAACAAATGAAAGGATGAGAGGAAATGGCCTCAAGTTGCACTGGGGAAGGTTTAGATTGGATGTTAGAAGAAAATTCTTCACTGAAAGAGTACTCAGACCCTAGAACAGGCTTCCTAGGGAGGTGGTTGAATCCCCATCCCTGGAGGGGTCTCAAAGACATAGAGATGTGGTGCTGAGGGGCATGAATTAGCAACAGACTTGGCAGAGTTAGATAATGGTTTGACTCAATGTATCTTAAAGGTCTTTTCCAATAGAAATGGCTCTGTCATTCTCTGATCTCAGCACCCCTTGTCCCATTTAAGGCATACACACCTCTCCTTCGCAGCCAGCAGCTAGCAATAAGCTACCTTGAACTTTTTCAAATACCTTGAAAAACACCCCCAGTTAGCACTGTTCAAGCCCCATCACCTTATGCAAAGACCACAGTGTCCAAGAACTCAGCCAAAGTTGTCTCAGAGCTTCAGTTTCATATCTCCTGAACAAAGGATTTGTGTAGATGTTCACTGCACCCCATGTCTTGTCACAAATACACATTTTAATTTCTCCCTCTTTTGCTTATGTGAATGCTTTGGGAATGTCTGTTATTTTTGAGTGCTGTGTTTCACATCACAGAATCACAGACTCACAGACTCACAGAATGTTAGGGGCTGGAAAGAACTTTGAAAGATCATCCAGTCCAGCCCCCCTGACAAAGCAGGATCACCCATACCAGATCACACAGGAACGCATCCAGGGGCTCTGAAATATCTCCAGAGAGGAAGACTCCACAACACCCCTGGGCAGCCTGTTCCAGAGTTCTGCCCTCACAGTGAAAAAATTTTTCCTCATATTTACATGGAATTTCTTATGCCTCAACTTCCACCCATTGCCCCTTTTCCTGTCATTGGGCATCACCCAGAAGAGCCTGGCTCCATCCTCTTGGCACTCAGCCTTTACATATTTATAAACATGAATGAGGTCACCCCTCAGTCTCCTCCAAGCTGAAGAGCCCCAGCTGCCTCAGTCTCTTCTCATAATGAAGATGTCCCACTCCCTTCATCATTTTTTGTGTCTCTGTGCTGGACTCTTTCAAGCAGTTCCCTGAGGTCCTTCTTGAACTGAATGGCCCAGAACTGGACATAATATTCCAGATGCAGCCTCACCAGGGCAGAGTAGAAGGGGAGGAGAACCTCCCTCGGCCTACTAACCACACCCCTTCTAATACACCCCAGAATGGCATCGGCCTTCTTGGCCACAAGAGCACATTACACATATATGCAAGACAGTTACCTTTTGGCCACTGTTTGCCCCTTCTTGTTTTAAAGACAATTCAGTGAAGGAGAGAAAGCAAAACAGAGAGGTAAGGAAAAAGTCCTAGAGAACCATAAAGAGATTATGAAAGTCAAGAATTCTTTCTTTCCCTGGTAGTGCCTTTGGGAGTCAGCAAATACTCATGAAAGCAATCAAAAAGAGAGGGAACGAATAGTCACCACGTTCCTTTGAGATACTCTGAAGCAAGGTAGAGCCTTTGACTAAATTTGATGTACCTCAGGGAAGGCTGTATTTGTCAAGATGTTCACTGTTTTAAAAGAAAAATTCAAACCATGAAACCTATGGAAAAACTTATTCTGTAGTCAGAACACAATATGGTTTTCTTTTGGAGGAAAACCTTGGGATAATGGCATGATTTTGCAATCGTGCTGGATGTATAAGTAAAAAGCTACTGGCAGAATGTTCATTGTGATAAGAAATCCAACCAAGTATGGTTGGCAAGATTTTTCTTTTTATCAGAGGTCTGCTGTGCAACTCTACCACCACCACAAAAAAATGCCTCACAAGGAGACCTAGCACACCCAGTCAGACCTGCACTAGGTGTTGCAGGGTGCTCCAAATCCCCCACCTTCCCTCACTGTCTATCAGCAGAGGGGAGACAAAGGTGTGAAACGCTCCTCTTCCCCTGCCCTGGTGACAGTAATCACCACCTATTATCCCTGCGGGTGGAGGCCCCACAGGGATTTACGGTGTGGGGAGAAGCCCGCTGGGATTTGGAAACGTGATGAGTGGATATTTCACATTTTGGCCTAGACAGATTTCTAGGAATATATCAAAGGGTGAGCAGAGAGCAGTGAGGGCTCTCACTTTGTGCCGCTCTCAATCCCACACGGCTCACCCGTGTCTTGGGGCTCATTTCGGCTCTGCCATTTTGGACACTCATCTCTCGTTGCTCTTGCTCACTTCTCCCCGGCCCGGCCCGCCAGCCGTGGGACCTGCCTGCCACCGCCAGCCTGGGACCGATCCTGCTGGGGAGCCTGCCAGCAAAGGCCTGACTCTGCCTGCCTGGGACCTGCCTGGGACCGGGACCTGCCTGGGACCTGCCTGCCCTTTCACTTCTCCCTGGGAACCGATTGCGTAAAGCCTGAGCCTCGAATTGGATCCCAATCGACAGTTTCTGGAGCCTGTCAGCAGAGAGGGCCAGCTAGGGACCATCTCCAAATTCCTACTGTGTAAATCTGGCCTGAGTAAACCTGGCCTGCTCGTATGTCCCTCAGGGTTATTGGTTGGCCTTTGGTTTATCAGTGGGTGAAGCTATTTGTGGCTTAGCCTTTTCCAGTCTCTGAACTCTCTAAATTGTGTCAAAAATTGCCATAAGCATCCTGGAAGGATTTGTGACCGAATAGAACCTGTAAATAATTCTTACCAGTTTTGTACATGTTTTGGGAAAATAAAAATAACTATATTTTTATAATTCCCACCTTGTTAATTTAACCCCAAACTAATACACTAGGTCACAGAATCCTTTTGGTTGGACAAGACCTTTATGATCACCAAATCCAACCACCAACCCAGTATCACCATGCCCACTAAACCATGTCCTGAAGCATGATGTCTACACAGTTTGTGAATACCTCTAGGGATGGTGACTCCACCACTTCCCTGGGCAGCCTATTCCAATGCCTGACCACTCTTTCAAAGGATACATGATTGCAGATAGTCTGTAGTATACCTCAAACCTACCTCTGAGATGAAATTATTTCTTATATTCAGCTACTTTAGTGAACATACCGGTTCATCCTTCAAGGCCTTTTCCTTCACCCTGTGCTAGTGGCTAGCTGTGTCACATCCTGCTGTTCTGGAGAAAAACCTGGGGATGGTTCACGTGCCTTTGTGGTCAGTAGCAACATACCTTCCAGGGCAGATCTTTAGTTTTTTATGGTCATGATGATGCTTCCTGTGCATGATGATACTAGCATGTGCTAGCTGATGCAGTTGCCTGCATATCAGCTAGGAAAGAGCAGGAAAAATGACTGGCATTGATTCAAAGCAGGAGTCCATCATTCTATGCTTTTTTACTTGGCTTTGCTGATGCATTCCTGGCAGTGGCTTCCACCTCGTCACTTCACAGCACTCAGTGCATGCCCATGATTTCACTTCATAGCAGGTTGTGAACTGCAGCCACTGAGGACTCTGATATGCAGCTACAGCTAAGTTATCACCACTGAAACACCTTTCCCCCAAGCTACTAATGGAGATGAATTCTTCAACAATCACAACTAAATCTCAAACGAATCATGCATCAGAGCAGTAAAATTATCAAACTTGGGATTAAGAGCCCTCAACATTTTCCACTGTCCTTTCAAACTGGTTTTGCCCTCCTTCAGCTGCTAGCCCTTCAACTTCAAGACAAAAGGAAAATGGAACAGGAGATGTTACTTCATAGTCACAGCTGCCTGGCTTTGCTTAGTGGACTGGATCTCTTTGGTCTTTACTGAAACATCTCTGCTCATTGGAAACAGAAAAGCCATGCTTTAAGAGGGAGACTGTAATGAAACTGCCACTTGTGCCCCATTTAGAAATGAGCACAAAGAACAAAGGTTTAGCAGGAGAAGTTAATTTCTCAAAGCAATTCCACACAACATGGCTGCCCATGTAGAAAAGCAATGTGGAAGAGAGGAGAGGAGAGTAGAGGAGAGTAGAGGAGAGGAGAGGAGAGGAGAGGAGAGGAGAAAGGAGAGGAGAAAGGAGAGGAGAAAGAGGAGAGGAGAAAGGAGAGGAGAAAGAAGAGGAGAAAGGAGAGGAGAAAGGAGAGGAGAAAGAGGAGAGGGGAGAGGGAGAGAAGAGGAGGGGAGAGGAGAGGGGAAAGGAGAGGAGAGAGGGGAGAGGGGAGAGGGGAGAGGAGAGGAGAGGAGAGGAGAGGAGAGGAGAGGAGAGGAGAGGAGAGGAGAGGAGAGGAGAGGAGAGGAGAGGAGAGGAGA
Organism: Indicator indicator; assembly: GCF_027791375.1. Classification (NCBI taxonomy): domain Eukaryota; kingdom Metazoa; phylum Chordata; class Aves; order Piciformes; family Indicatoridae; genus Indicator; species Indicator indicator. The sequence continues at coordinate 91,661,105 of NC_072010.1, read as the reverse complement.
GGAGAGGAGAGGAGAGGAGAGGAGAGGAGAGGAGAGGAGAGGAGAGGAGAGGAGAGGAGAGGAGAGGAGAGGAGAGGAGAGGAGAGGAGAGGAGAGGAGAGGAGAGGAGAGGAGAGGAGAGGAGAGGAGAGGAGAGGAGAAAGGAGAGGAAAGGAGAAAGGAGGAAAGCAAGAGGAAAAGAAGACATTCCTTCTAGCCATTTCAGTAGGTCTGTTGCCTTCCTCTGCACTGGCTGGTTATCCTGTGTTTGATATGCCCCAGGATGTTTGCCCTCTTGAGCCTGCAGTCAGCTAGCACCTCCAGGTCCCTTTCAGAGTTACTCTTCATCCACTCCTCTCCCCATTTATAGTTGTTCCTGGCACTACTCCATCTTAAGTGCAGAGTCCAGCATTTTTTCATCTTTAATTTCATCCCATTAATCATGTCCAATGCTCCAATCTGTCTAGATCACTCTGCAAAGCCTCTTGTCCCTCAAGAGAATTAACAAGTGAGACCTCATCTTGAGTACTGCGTTTAGTTTCGGGCTCCCCAGTTTAGGAGGGACAGGGACCTGCTGGAGAGGGTCCAGCTACAAGGACCCTTGTACAAGGACGAGGCTACGAGGATGATTAGGGGACTGGAGCATGTGCCTTATGAGGAGAGGCTGAGGGACCCGGGGATTTTTAGTCTGGAAAAGAGAAGACTGTGAGGGGATTTTAAAAATGTTTATAAATATCTGAGGGATGGGTGTCAGGAGGGAGGGGACAGGCTCTTCTCACTTGCTTCCTGTGATAGGACAAGGAACATTGGATGTAAGCTGCAGCACAGGAGGTTCCACCTCAACACAAGGGGGAACTTCTTTACTGTAAGGGTCACAGACCACTGGAGCAGGCTCCCTAGGGATGTTGTGGAGTCTCCTTCTCTGGAGACCTTCAAGGCCCCTCTGGATGCATTCCTCTGTGACCTGAGCTAGATTGTATGGTCCTACTCTGGCAGGGGGGTTGGACTCAATGATCTATTTGGGTCCTTTCCAACCCCTGACATCCTGTGATCTTGTGAACAGCATCACCCATATTGAGATCTCAGTAAACATGCTGATGGTGCATTCAACTCTCACATCCAGATCATTGATAAAAGTATTGAACAGAACTGGACCTAGAATTGAACCCTGAGGAACACTGCTGGTGACCAGTTGCCAGCCAGATGTAGCCCCATTCACTACAACCCTTTGAGTTCTGCCCTTCAGCCAGTTCTTCACCCAGCACACCACAAATCCACTCTCCCCACACCTGGACAACTTGTCCAGAAGGATGCTGTGAGAGTGAGGATCAAAAGCTTTAATAACATCTGGAAAAACTACATCCACTGCCTTCCCTTCACCATTCATCATTGGGTGGGTGACCTTATCATACAAGGATATCAAATCAGGACAGGACTTTCCCTTTGGGAAGCCATGTTGACTGTGCCTGATGACTTCATTTTTCTTTCAATGTCTTTTGGTTATACCCAGTATAAATTTCTCCATAATTTTCCAGGAACTGAGGTTAGACTAGAAACTCTTATTAGTTCCCATGGCCTTCTCTCAAGCCCTTCTTGTAGACTGGAATAACACTGGCTAGCTTCCAGTCAGCAGGGACCTCTCAAGACTCCCAAGACCTTTGGTAGATGATTGAAAGGGCTTCTTCCATAACATCTGCTAGCTCCTTTAGGGGATGAATCTCATCAGGCCCCGTGCAGTTGTGACCATACTCCACATACAGTCTCCGTTCTGTAGTCCGTGTGCAGGATGAAGCTAGAAAGCAAAGGCTGTGCTAACGATGCAGTTAGACCACAACCTGACACAAGGGGGAGATCCTCTGCCACGGATGGTCATCTTGCAGGCCATCCACTCCAGCAGTTCCCTGGAGGACGGGCTGCCAATCCTCTTTGCCACCTCCCTTGGCAAAGGAGATACTCACTTTCCTGTGCAGGTGTAAGGAATAAACCAAACCGACCCACTTTGGTTTAGTTTCAGTGATTTAATAACATTAAACTCGACATTCTTTATACTCACCAGAGAACTTTGTTCTCTTGAAACATCAGAACTGATTTTCTTTTTGAACATCTATTGTATTAAAAGCACTGGGGGTTTTGGAGATGACAGGCTTTCAAAAATATTCTCCTTCTGTACACCACCCAAAAATATGTGGTTGCTAAGAACTAGGGAAAGACCTGCTCCACCTCCTCCAGCCTGATGGATCAAGCTCAGGGTGGGAGTGAAATTCTGCTCTGGCAAAGCCCCAAGTTATATGGCACTAACACAACTGGCAAAGGAAACATGAAGAAAACATATCTGAAGCAACTGGAAGAAAACTGGAAGTGGAGGAGAGAAATCTGAGGAGGAGGCACAAACCACTCTTCCCCCTCTTGTTTCCCTTGAGCTATTCAAGCCTAGTAGCACGGTTATTGTCGTATCGGAGCAGTGTCCCATTTAATTGGAGATGGAGGCATTGAAGTGCCTCTGAGCAAGCTTCCAGCTACAGTACACTTCAGAAATGTTCCTTTGCTTTTCCTCAGAGCTGGCCTGTGAGGTAAGCAGGGAGTTAAACCCACTGTCCTTGTGAGGAAGGGGGAGGCAACAATAATCCTTGTGCTAGGTTACACAGCCAGTAGGCAGCACAATGAGACTTCCTTGCACCATCCTTCTGCTTAGGTGCCACATGACTAGAGACAGAGAACAAGACAGTTGCCTGCTCTGACTGACACAGAAGTTGGGTTTCACTGGCTGTAGCTCCCAGGCAGGCTGTCACTGTTGAAAGCAAATTAGATCAGCTGGGCATCAAGTGATACCTCCCCATCGGTTTTCACCACCCACTGCTGCCAGCTTGACACTTCTCTTTCGCGCCGCATGTGCCAACTGTCTGACAAAGCCAGCTGCAACATCTACTGGAAGGACAGGAAGAACCACCACAGGTAGGGAGAGGAGGTGGGGGTTTGGCTCAGGGTTGGGGTGAGGAGACCTTTCCCTGCCTTAGTCCAGGCAGAAGACGGGGTTCTCCAAGAAGACTGCCAGCTTGCTGGCCACCAGGTCCAGGTCACTGGTGTTGGCATATTTGAGCAGATTGGTGTTCTTGACAAAGTAGTGCTTGAGGAAGTGCTGGCTCACGCACTTGTGCAGCTTCTGCACCAGCCGCAGAAAGGCTTTGGGGAAGCAGCGCCAATCCTTGGTGCGTGGGTATTTTTCACACGTCCAGAATAGCACTGTCTGCAGGAAGCAGATGGGAGAGGAGAGGTGTTAGAGGTTCTGTTGAGGGCTCACAAGCTTACCAAGTCAGTTCTACTGCTGGTAAATGGTTGACAGCCTTAGAAATCAGAGACAGTTGCGTTGCTGTCTCCCGGTCTTAACATTTCTGCGGGAGGGAGGGAACACAACTAAAGCCTCGTCTGGGGATCAAGCAGAACAACTCAGGACATTCTTGGTTAGGATCTCTCCCCAGAGGAACCCCACTCCATTGACTGCAGGAGAGGCCTAGGGAAAACGGTCTTGGCCTATTTGCCATCCTCGGCAGGAGTCTCTGTAGAAATGCCAGGCATTTTAGGCTGTAGGAAATGGCCTGTTGTACAGTAGGTGCAAGAAGGGAGACAGTTAACAGATCAGCGCAATTATGTGCTAACTCCAGCTGTATTTGTGCTGAAGCTCTTCACAGATCTGCAGCCCAAGACTGAGAATCCTAGGGACTACTGCAGGTACAGGTCAAAGGAAGTTCTCCTCCAAATCTGCTCTGCCCTAGTGAAGCCGTATATGGAGTATTGTGTCTAATTCTGGGGTCCCCATTCCAAGATAGAGAGGGAACTACTGGAGACAATCCAATGGAGTGCCATGAAGATGATGAGGGGACTGGAGCATCTCTTATACGAGGAGAGGCTGAGAGACCCAGGGCTCTTTAGCCTGGAAAAGAGAAGACTGAAAGGGGACCTTATCAATGCTTATCAATATCTAAAGGGTGGAAGTCAAGAGGATGGGGGAAGGCTCTTTTCATCGGTGCCCTGTCACAGGACAAGGGGCAATGGGTACAAACTAGAACACAGGAGGTTTCACTTGAACTTCAGGGAAAACTCCTTTACTTTGAGGGTACCAGAGCCCAGGACCAGGCTGCACAGAGAGGTTGTGGAGTCTCCTTCTCAAGAGACTTTCAAAACCCACCTGGACGCATTCCTGTACAACCTGCTCTAGGTGAATCTGCTTTAGAAGGTGATTTCCAGAGGTCCCTTCCAACCACTACCATTCTGTTATTCTGTGGATCAACACAGTTCTGGATTAAGTGCAGCCTGCTGTTTTCTGACGTGATACTTACAGCATGTGCAATATTCTATTGCCCCTAAGTTTATTTTACATAATTTTACATTTGAGAAATCCAGAGTTAAAATAACAAAATGCCTATGATTACTGCTCTGACATTATTATTTTTTTATTACAGTAGTATTTATGCTCATTTTTTCAGAATTTCCTAAGACTGAATCATAAAATCATTTTGTTTGCAAAAGACATTTAAGATCATTGAGTCCAACCAGCATGTAACTCTGAAAGTCTGGTGCTAAACCATGTCCCTCAGCACCATATCTCTATGGCTCTGAAACACCTTCATGGGTGGGGATTCAACCATCTCCCTGGAGAGCCTGTTCCAGCCTTTGAGAACCCTTTCAGTGAAGAATTTTCTTCTAATACCCAATCTAAACCTTCCCTGGTGAAACTTGAGGGCATTTCCTCTTGTCCTATCACTTCTTACTAGGGAGGAGAGACTAACGCGGTCCTCACTCCAACCTTCTTTCAGGTAGTTGTAGAGAATGAGAAGGTCTCCCCTCATCCTCCTTTTCTCCAGACTAAACAACTCCAGTTCCTCAGCTCCTAATCAAGACCTGCTCTCCAGACCCTTCACCAGTTTAGTTGCTCTTCTCTGGACCCATTCCAGCACCTAAATGTCTTTCTTGTAATAAGGGTCCCAAATGTGAACAGAGTACTCAAGATGTGGTCTCACCAGCACTGAGTACATATCCTGCTGGTCACACTAGTTGTAAGAGTAGAATTTTCCCTAGGTACTTGCATTTACCAATCAAAACAATTCTATGATTCTATACTGCTGACAAATTTCTTCCTAGACAGCTTTTGAAAAGTGGTCAGGCTTTTTATTTACAGCTGCAATAACCACAAAGACTTTTTTAATGTTGCCAGGGAACACAAGACATAGTGAGGAATTCAAGCTGTAACTCTGCAAGAGCTACTCCTTGGAGACTTGCAGAGCAGTTACCTTTTGTCACACTAATGCTGCTTCAGCAAGATCCACAGACAGCAGTTGCAATAAAGTTCCTGGAGGCAAGGCAAACAGACCACCTCTTCCAGTCAGATGTCACACAGCTCATCTATCCCCAGCTGTCTACCAGAAGCATAGAGTTAGCTTTCAAAGTGCAACTAAGTCTTTTCGGACTTCCTGGTCTTGGATTTCATTCCTACGGAGGTACGCTTAGTGAGTGTGTTTACTTGGCCCTCTAAGGCTTTCAGAACTTCTGGGGACAGGAGTTCCTCTGTCATAAAGGGCCTTTTTCATGTGGAGTCTTTTTAAATCATAATTGTTAGATGCCTCCAACAGGGAAAACATCATAATGTGAAGAAACCCAACACTAAGCCTCTGCTCAACTGCTGGTTTATCCACTGCTTGTTTCTCTCTCTTGTTTTCTTTTTTTTTTTTTTTTTCCTTTATGAAAGCAACATTGAAGCATTCCTTTTCCTGGTAAGCCAATCCTCTCTTGCAGTAAAAGCCTGAAATACATTTAAAGAACTGAAGAGCTTTTAAAGAGCTTTTTATCTTGATCAAGAGTCTGTGCAACAGCACTTTCTGCTCCTCTTCTCCGTAAGCCAGAGAAAGAGATTGTTACTAATGGTTAAATGGTTTTCCACTTTGTCCTACCCATGACAGGTTTTCCCACCAGGTTGTTCTAACAAGCACCAGGAAGTTCTGCATTCTGCTAAGCTACAACCAGCCTTGTCAACTCTTTTTCAACTCTATCATGACTTAGATTAGTCCCATAACAATAACAGTTTTTGATGTTCACAACCTTTTATTTAGGAGAAATCTTGGCATTGCATCTGTTTTGGCTACCAAACAATTAGTAGCCTGAAGCTTCAATGTGGGAGAAGAACAACCTTTCCCTGGAAGCTCCAAGAGGATGGAGGCCCAGAAAACAGAATTGTTCTGCTGTCTCATAAATGGTGCTGCCTGTGGTCCACACGCTGTCAGATATGGGGACAGTCATAGCAGAACCTTCTGTCTCTTCTTCATCAATGTTATTTGAAGCCATCTTGAATCCTGAATTATGTACAGGGAGGATCCTACCACCCCTTTACCTCTTTCTTCCCTTCCCATCTCAGGTGAAACAATACCAGAACTGCCGTCTGCACCTCATTCATGAGATAATATTCACCTAAGAGAATTTTGTTTGGTGTAAATCCACAAAGGCACAGTTTTCCTCTAGACAGAGAGATGGAAATGCATGGCTGGGATAGTCAAGAAGCAGGAGGAAATCATGCAGTCAAAGACAACATTACCTACATGAAGTTAAAATGAAGCAGGAGCCTCGACTAACATTATTTATGCTGCTGCAATCATAATGTTCCTCCAGGTTGATGTTTGGAACATATATTTACTAAACCTCTTGCCACTGTAAAGCAATGAAATGGTACTGCAGTTTTGATAGTCCCCTTGGAATCCACGTAGATGCTACAGTGACTTACACCATGGTATTTTGACATGAGTGCATGGAAGCCACTGCAACAGATAGTGAGATTGTATCTTGGTATCATGGTGATGCCTACCTGAAGGTGGTAAGCTGTGATGACAGGCTTATTTCCAGCACACCAGACATCTTCCTTCATCTGCCTCATGACCCTGAAGCACTTCATGCGACAACCACCATCTTCATCAAGTCCTTCCATGAGTATATGCTCAGCGCGGGAGAAGCACAGCTGCCAGTGGTAATTGGAGCGGGCCAGAAGGTCAAACCCAAGAGACTGTGAACAAAAGGGGAAGTGTGACTTCAAACCAGAGGCAAACTTCTCTGAGCAATGCAGAGAGACGTTACAGGGAGGATGTGTGGCATCTCACAAACACACTTTTGTGTGTTCCAAACACACTTTTGGGTTAGCAGAGGCAGCAAACATGAGTCATGCTCCCTTCCTAATTCTGAGCCAAACAAGCATGCAGTTTGGTTTGTTTCCTTGTGTGCTGAACCCTGTTAGTTCCAGGAGATTCAGGTAGAGCACCAACAGCGCTACAAAAAGGAGCAGCTCTGCAGGCACTTTCATGTGGAGCAGGAGATGATGCATAAGAGGGGAGCAGGACTGGAAGGCAACACAGGACCTGCAGCAACATGGCAACTGAGGTTGTCAGAATCCAAGCATGAAGGGAAAAGACGGGATGAGGCTCAAGGGAAACCTACAAGATAGCAGTCCATTTGCAGAAGGCTTACATGAAGCAGACCAGAAAAACAAAAATTATGTACATCAGCACCAGGCTAGACAAGGCAGAGCTGTCCATGAGAGACTCATGCAATAAACAGTTAACTCATTTTTCCTTCCATAGAATTCACTACCAGAGTGTGAGTGGGGGGGGTGTCCTGGTTTCACTGGTTTTTTTTCCAAGCAGCTGGTATAGTGCTGTGTTTGGGACTTAAGGTGAGAATAATGCTGACGGCACACTGATGGTTTAGTTGTTGCTAAGCAGTGTTTATATTAAGTTAAGGACTTTTCAGCTTCTCATACTGCCCTCCCACACAGACAGGGCAGCTGGCCTAAAGCAGTATTCCATACCATATCATACCATTCCCTTTATATGAACTAGGGGGAGCTGGCCATCACAAAATCACTAAATGGTAGGGTTTTGAAGGGACCTCTGGAGATCTAGTGCAACCCCCCTGAGAAAACAAGGCCTGCTAGATCAGCTTGCACAGGAACATGTTTTTAAGTTCTCCAGAGATGGAAACTCCACAACCACTCTGGGCAGCCTGGCCCAGTCCTTTAACACCCTCAAAGAAGTTTTTCTTTAAGTTCAGGTGAAACCTCCTGTGTTCCAGTTTGCATCTGTTGCCCCTTTTCCTACCACCGAGCACCACTGAAAAGAGCCCAACCCCATCCTATTGGCCTCCACCCTTTAGATATTGATAAGCATTAATAAGATACTCTCTCAGTCTTTTCTAGGCTAAAGAGCCCCAGGGCCCTCAGCCTCTCTTCATAAGACAGATGCTCCAGTCCCTTCATTACCTTCACAGCCCTCCATTGGACTCTCTCCAGCGGTTCCCTGTCCCTCTTGAACTGGGAAGCCCAGAACTGGACTCAAGGTGCATCCTCAGAGGGCAGAGAGGAGCAGAGCAGAGAGAGAGAAGAACCTCACTTGACCTGCTGGCCACATTCATCTTAATGCACCCCAGAATACCATTGGCCTTCTTAGCCAAAAGGGCACATAGCTGGCTCATGGGGAACTGGTTGCCCACAACAAGAGGCACCATGGCTGAGGAATCAGCTGAGCCCAGCTGGTGGTGTTAAGCAGTTGTGGTAAGCAGTTGTACTGTGCATCACTTTGATTTGTATGTTCTATAATAATCATTATTACTATAGCTATTTTCCTTTCCTTTTCTGCCCTGTTAAACTGTCTTTATTTCAATCCATGAGTTTTACTACTTTTTTTTTCCACACATCCCCCCCCCCAATTCACTCCCTCATCCCACTGGGTGGGGGGCATAAGCAAATGGCTGCAAGGTGCTCAACTGCCATCTGGGGTTAAACCATAATAGGGGGTTGGGGGGCAGGGGGAGAAACAATAAATTCTGACAGAATACTTTGAAATGTTATTTCTTTAGAGAATATGCCTTCCAACCATGCTGCTGCCTGCCATCACCACAAGGTCCTTCACTTGGGAAATCACTGTCAGACAGCTGTGAGGTAAATTCTGGCAGAGTTAAAGAGTGCTTTTTAACTTGTTCACCTTGATGCACTGCACTTTTTCCTGGGAAGGCCAACGCTTAAGGCAACGAGGCCACTGGGCTTTCTCAGGCCAGCAAGTTGGGATCTCCACAGCAGGGACTAGCTCCACCTCCACCTGGGACTCTGATGTTTCCACAGCCACCCGGACCACAGAGCTGAAGCTCTCCAGCACAGTCACTTTACCTGTGAAGGAAGAGCAAGAGAAGATAATGAAGAGGAGAAGGTCCTCTTCCACAAGCCAAGCAAGATGCTGTCTAGGGTCTTGCAGTTCTATTCTTCTGTCTTAATAGTTTCTCTTCAGTGCCCTAGGCAGAATACAAGGAAGAAAATTTATCACCAAATCATATAATACATTGGGTTAGAAGGGACCTTTAGAGGTCATCTAGTTCAACTCCCCTGCAGTAAATACAGACATCCCAAACTAGATCAGGTTGCTCACAACCCCCTCTAGCCTGACCCTGAATGTCTCCAGGGATGGGGCCTCCACCATCTCTCTGGACAACCTGTTCCAGTGTTCTATCACACTCATAGTAAAGAATTTCTTTCTAATGGTCATCACATTAATCTACTCTGGAGAATGAAAACAGGAAGCAGATGAAGGAACAACTAGGTTCTCAATTTTATACTCAGTTATCTTGCTTTTGTTTTCTTCCGTGGGTCCTCTCAAATCCTTAAAAATATAAATAGACCACTGGTACAACCTGATATTTCTAATGGCATAGTTCAACAAGGAGACCACTGCAAATTAAAGGGGACCAGATGAACATATCTAAAGATCTCCTTAATTCTTCAGAGAACCTGTGATCAGACTAAATGGTTTATCATTACCAGTCATTCAGAATGTTTTGTGGAATCTCCCTAAGTTTTATTTCTGGAGATGCACTTCCATAGAAGACAATGCTGGAGTTTATAGCCTGTTGTGTGAAGCAGACATACAGAAAGGGCTAACAGCTGTCAAAAAAGAGTAAGCCCAGTGGGGACTGGAAAAAAAAAATGTCTTCTCAGTGAAAGTAGAGTGGCCCATCTCAAGGAACAACATGCTCGGAGAGTGTAGAAAGGAATGAAAGCTGCAAGTAAGGGACTTAGTGAGATGTTTCCTGCTGGTCCAGCTGTGTTCATGGAAGGTATTCCTGAACGCAGCTTTCCATTACTGTGGCAGGATCACTGTCCCTTCAACTTCACTAGATGAGCCAATTGCCTGATCATGCTCTACTTCACTGCTGTGAAAGACAGAGCAGATTACCATAAGCATGTTAGATAACAGTGTGTTAACCCACTTCATTTTGAATGGCACAGGCTAAGCAGCAATTCCACAAGGAGCCCACACACCAGACTTGAAGGGACAGTGATAAATGTCTTCTGCCTTTACAGAGGAAATACCTGCCTACTCCCAGTGGTAGCTTAGCACATCCTCCAGGAAGCGCAGGGGTGAATTACCTTGCAAATAGTGAAGTACCTCCCACCCAGAACTTCATAACATTCAGTAAAATTTACATATTAGTCTGCTGAGCCATGCCTGACACCAAAGCAGGAACTGTACTGCTCCCAAGACCACAGCAGGGCTCCCAAGAAGTTGAAAAGCCTTAGAGCAGCCACTGTGGCAGCATTTAAATACATTCACAGCATTTTCAAATGCATTGCTTTGGAATTGGGCTATCTGGTTTTTCACCAATGCAAAGTGAGACACCTAAAAGCTCTGTTCTTTTCTGGTGCTCAAAGAGTTAAAAATAGGGAAGCAAGGAAATCAGGGAATTTTTTCTGTAAGTTTAGTTGTACCGTGTGATGAATGAAGTTTGTTCTTCACAGAAATGAACAAAAATGGTAATTACTTCTCCTGATTCCATCTTAGCTCATCTCCTCTGTGTCAGTCTTCTTCCAGCTGGCCTTACAAAAAAAGGCAGCTGAATCATCAGCCCAAACATCGCTCCCTGGGTCCCTTGGTAGTGGCTCTACAACTCGAAGTACTGCTGCTAGACACAACGGCAGGTTTTCACTGCAGCACAATCACTTTCACATAACTAAACCCTCAGATGCAAGCCTATTCCATCTGGTCTTTTCTGTGAGCCTCAAAGGCAAAATTTCATTCCCATCAACCTTTCTGTAATAACAAACATATTTCCTGGAAGAATGCAATGATGTAGCTGAGCTGGACTTCAACATGTTTTCTTTTATAACTAAAATTCAGAGTGCAATGAGATGAGTGGAAATGGCTCCTATTTCTTTGGAATACAGAAGACCCATATCAGGTTGCTGCTGAGCAATATCATCCTGGACACATGCTATGAGAAGAGGCACCACAGTCTGGATTTGATCACGTCACAGTATCTTAATGTGAAAAGATGGGCACAGACCATTCAGCTTGGACTAAGCCAAGTGTTCATTAGCTGAAGTCTGTCACATGCCTGTAGGATGCTAAGAATTCAGCACTGAGGATGACTGTTCAGGCAGCATCTTGCTACAGATGTGGCCATTATGAACACATTGGGTTGCTCATAGAGGGATCATCACCACTACTGAAAGCTAACTTCCTGAGTCCAGTTCTTCTGAACAGGACTGGAGGAGCCTGGACAGTGAGGAAAAGACTACTTGTCCAACATTGCTTAAGTAGAAATCCTTTTACTTTGTTCCCACTACCCCATGCTGGAAAGCTATGACCAGTTAAAGTTTCCCCAGTGCATTATCTGCCCTATACAAATCTTCAAGCACTTTCACCTCAGGCTTATGCAACCTTCCTGTATCCAGTTTTCCTATACTATCTTATTGTATTGAAGGTGCTGTAGTGGAAAAATTTGTTTCCCTAACAAATTCCTAAATGTTCTGAAAATCTGAGTTGCATGTTGGTTAAACTGTCAAGGTGATGTTGCTGGACAGCTCACCCAAATTCCCAAGACAGAAGCGACATCTTGGGTACAAAGAGCCCAAGAACTACTTAGAGAATCATTAAGGTTGGAAGATCAAGTCTAACCATCAACCCAACACACCCATGCCCATTAAACTATGTCCCAAAGTGCCATGTCTACATGTTTTTTGAACCAGGAATGGTGACTCCACTATTTCCCTGGGCAGCCTGTTCCAATGCTTGACTACTTATTTCTACCTTCAGTGCAGGCCTACATGCATTGCTGCAATGGGCTAAAGGCTCTCTTTCTTTGGAAAGGTTTGCTGTCTTTTAACTTCTGGTCACATGAGCCAAACAAAGACTTTGTGTGTGTGATGGTTTCCCTCTATCAGTTGCAGAAGACAACCAGTTCCCCTTGTATCTATCCCGACTAAACTCACTGGAGAGATTACAGGAGGTAATTGACTTCTCCACCAGCTCCCGGAAGACGATAAGGATTTTGGCTGGAACCAGATCACCTTCGACGTTCACATCCTTTTCATGCCACTGCTGAAGGCTCTTTGAGAACTGCTCCACCTCTAGCCATTGATGCAATTCCTCAGGGTCTCGCACGGAGGAGAGGAGCTTGGCTCCATGCACGGTGTAATAGCGCCAGTGCCGTACCTGGCATTCCCTGTACCCAGTCAGGCCACGCAGAGGGACTGTGATGAGGAATTGGCTGGGTGCTAAGACCTAGGAGAGTTCAGAGAGATTGAGAGAGGAGACAAGGGCAGATCCATGAGCCTGAATTAAAGAAAAGAGAGCTAAGGAAGTATAGGTAAAACTGCAGGCTTTGGAGAGAAGGAAAAGCCATGGTATGATGGGAACAACTGGATACAGCCAGGAGCAGTTCCATGCCTGTCTGAGGGTTACTTTGAAGGTACACAGACTGAAAGAAAATTGTCTTAGGAGTCTGATGTGACAGCCATGGCCCATAGAAGACCAGAAGCATGTGAACTGATTTGCTACCACACCTGCCACGGTTTTCCCTATTCCTTGTAATTTCTAATCTGCAACTGCATGAGATGCAACAACTAGCAGCTTCCAAGGAGTGGGAGGGCACCAGAGAAGAATTTTTGAAATCCAGCAAAAGGGAACAGAATAATGGGAGTTACTACCTCAGAATAGGTACTAGAGATAAGCCTAGAGCTCAATAGTATTAGTAACTATGACAAAAAGTGCACTTTTCTGATCTCTCTCAAAGTCCACTACAGCTACCAGTAAAATAAGGCTACAGCCCACTCATTTTACAAGTGTTTCACGCTGTATGACTGCCTTTGAAGACAGAGGCATGAGGCAAGTGACATGCCTGAGCCTCCACAAGCAGTGGCACTCTCAGAAATAAACTCAGCTCTTGGCCAGCCCTACAGTGTGAAACTGCATCTCCTGCTGAGCAGAAGCCAGCAACAGTGTAAGGATGGAAAAGGTAACTGATGGGTAACAAACACATGAGCTGGTTTGTTTGCAAGACAGTAATTGGCCTTACTTCGAGGATGACTATTTTCATAGATCTTTAGGATCATCAAGTCCAACCATCTAACTCCACCAAGTCTGATGCTAAACCATGTGCCTTGGCACCACATCTCTGAATCTTTTAAATACCTCCAGGGATGGGGACTCAGCCACCTCCATAGGGAGCCTGTTCCAGCCTTTGAGAACCCTTTCAGTCAAGAGGTTTCTTCTAATGCCCAATAAAACTAGTGCTGAATCAGTATTTGCAAAGAGTAAATAAGGTGTCACAAACACCATGAAACCTCTCTACTGGCCCAGGGGGTAGCTAGACACATCCAAACACTAGTTTGGAAGCATTTGGTGATGATGGCATTCAGAGAGGGTGTTCAAACTCTTTTCAGACTTTTATTGTGTTGCTTCAGAAGCTTTTCAACTCCACTTGCTAACGAGCCTAACTTGCACTGGCATTAACAAGGAGAAGCTGCTGTAGGAGCAGGATGTGAAGTGACAGCTGTTGCTGCAAGGTGGATACACCCGAGGTGAATCAAACACGCTTGTCACTCTCCTCGAATAATCCAAAACATTCTGTTGGCCTTCCTGGTAGCTTAGCTGATTTAAAATATTACTGCAGAGGTGTCAGGGCCCTGAGGGCACTAACAGCCTTTAGTGTCCCTAAGCAGCCTTTCTGAGGCTTCTACCTACACTTCTTGCCCATCGGCCTGGGACCTTCACTTCACTTCAGTGTTGGGCTACATCGCAGGAGTGCTGGTCTCCAGCTGCAGGACAGCTATGCCTGTGCCTGGCCATAGGCCTTGTTGTCAAAGAATCACAGAATGGTGAGGGTTGGAAGGGACCTCTGGAAATCACAGATGCATAGAATAGTCTGGGCTGGAAGGTACCTCCAAAGGTCATCTAGTCCGACCTCCCTGCAGTCAGCAGGGACATCCCCAACCAGACCAGGCTGCCTGGAGTGCTGTTGAGCCTTGCCTTGAATATCTCCAGAGAAGGGGCCTCAACCACCTCCCTGGGCAACCTGTTGCAGTGTTCCACCAACCTCATAGTAAAGAACTTGTTCCTAACATCCAATCTAAATCTGCTCTTCTCTAGTTTGAAGCCACTGCCCCTGTCCTGTCACTGCAGGCTTTTGTAAACAGCCTCTCTCCATCCTTCCTTCAGGGTGGCCCCCTTCAAGTACTGGAAAGCTGCTATTAGGTCTCCCTGGAGCCTCCCTTTTCTCCAGGCTGAACAACTCCAGCTCCCTCAGCCTGTCCTCATAGCAGAAGTGCTCCAAACCCCAGATCATTCTTGTAGCTCTCCTCTGCACCCACTCCATCAGGTCCATGTCCTTCCTATATTAAAGGCTCCAGACCTGGATGCAGTACTCCAGCAGAGCAGAGTGAATCATCTAGTCCAACCCCCCTGCTAAAGCAGGTTCACCTAGAGCAGGTTGCACAAGATGGCATCCAAGTGGATTTTGAATTAATCTAGAGATGGAGACTTCACTGCATCTCTGGGCAGCCTGTTCCAGTGCTCTGCCACCTTAAAAGTAAAAAAGTTCCTCCTCAAATTTCCATGCTAAAGTTTGCACCCATTGCCTCTCACTTCAGATTTAGCCAGCCACTATGGACTTGCCTGGCAATCAGTAAGTAGACTATATCTGACTGTAGTTACCATCTCTAGGCCTGATTTGGAGTCCAGTGAGTGCTCCTGGTTTGACTTCAGACCTGCCTTATCAGCACAAACTTGCCTGATGATCCAGAATCTTGGCTGACCCCAGCTGCTCTGCCTGGGGCCCATATTCAGGGACCATAAGGCAGGTGCTGCCATGTTGTCATGCTCCCCTCCCAGCTCCCTCTCCCACAGGGAGCAGCTGGTCATCTCCGCTCCTTGGCAAGAGATTTGAAATACAAAACATGGCCAGCAAGAGGTACAAAAATGGCAAAGGAAACACAAGAAGGCCCTTTTGTCAAATATAAACTGCCTAAAGACAAGAGAACACTGGAAGCATCGTATTTCAGACCAAGCTGACCTGTACAAGTCAGGTTTAGTGGGACTGAGAAATCCTGTGAGCACCTCATGACAAAGTGCTAGGCTCCATAAAGAAAAAAACACAACAGCTTTCATGCAGCAACTGCTCATCTCATTGCCTTGGCCACATTATATACAACCATTCCTTCCTATACCAAGGTGCTGGCTTGTACCCAACAGATTTTAAAGTGAAGAGCCATATATGTTTCTTCACTAGAAGAGGCTCCCCAGGAAGTGATGGAGTTACCATCCATGGAGGTGTTAAGGAAATATGTAGACATGACTCAGTGGCCATGCTGGTGTTGGGTTGACAGTTGGACTCAATGATCTTAAAGCTCTTTTCCAACCAAAATGATTCTATGGTTCTATAGTCCTGTGTCACACAAGTGCCTTGAAATATAAGTCACAAGGCTCCTACACCTGGGGCTTACCAGGAAACAGCAGAAATCACAAGTTTGGGGATGGCACTGTAAAGCTGGGCAGTGCTATCCTCTTGGCCTAAACAAATCCCAGTCCCACACCTATGCTGTATCACACAATCAACTTGTACATCATATGGAGGCCGCAGACCTCAGCCAAGTTTTCTTGTGAAGAAGAGCATCGGAGTCGGGGCTGTGTAACCTACAGCCAATTCTGTTGTATTAAAAACCTGCCTGCAGTATGTTGGACAAAGTAAATGCAGCCTTATTCCTGTAATTCTGCTCAAGATATCCCAGGGAGGCAGAAGCATTAGGTTAGGAGTAAAATATTTATGCTGTGAGCAAAAAAGCAAGTCCCTTGCAGAGGGGATGAAATAGTCATGAGAGGATCAGTTAGGTGGGTGAAGTTGTCTGAAGAACAAGGTGGGTGAGGAGGAAGCAGGCACACAGACTGGCAGACACCAGGTGACAGGAAAGCTTTGTACCTGGATGGATGGGTGGAATGGACGCTTCCCCCGAAGCATAGCTGACCACTTGGCCAGTAAAGCTGGCTGATCCTGAGGGAAGCAGAGAGGAAAACAAGAAGTACACAGAACAGAGAGAAAGCAAGTGCCAGGTCATTCATTCACAGAGCAAAGCTGCAAGCTTCCTTTGAGCCTATCTGTTAAAGGAAAACCCCACCACCCCCGTGACTGCAGAGATGAAAACTTGGCAATGCTGTTGGGCAAAGCTCTTCTAGGAACTACTCTGGACACTAACCATCTTGTTACACCTTACTGAAGCCTCCACAGCTTTTACATCAGCCCTGCACTGTTGACATCTGCAAAAATGGCCAGCTACAACTAAAACAAATGCTTAAAACTTTTGAAAATAAAATATTCTGGGGTTTTCCATCTATTTTTTTTTTAGGTTTTTAAAGGTATCAAATGTTTGTTCCCTGTGTTACAGAGAAACACTGAATATCTAAAGACTTTTCTTATATATTCCTCACCCAAGCCTGCATATTTAGAAGGAGGCTCTCAACCAATCTGGATCTCTCGCTGTTTTAAATTAATTCCTTTTAAACCAGGAGTTTTGAAAAGGCACTGAAAATTTAACTGACAGAAAAAAGATGCTGCAAAATTAAACACAAAATAATTAATACATTGGTTTTCCTTTGACACAAGTCTCCTCTAGGTTACGTCAGCAATGACAGTAAAGATTCTAATTTTTCAGAGGCAGAGGAGTCCAAGAAGAAAAATTTTCTCGTTAACCTATTCTTTGCTGCCCCATACCTACAAGACAAAGTTAGTCAGAGCCTCCTGACTTCCACAGATTTATAGCACTGGGTTCAGTTAAGCATGAATAGCAAATCCACCACTTCTTAAGAAAATACATTTAAAGGATTTCTTCTAAGCAGAAGTTGTTCATATCAGCCTACCCTAATATCAAATTACTGCTCAGAACAGATTGCCTTGGTTTTGTTCTGTTTTGTTTTCCAGAACAGCAATTTAACCTTGACCCTGGTCCTGTCAGACCTCATTAGCCAAGCAGGTTTGTTCCAGTATGAGATGTGGATGGCAGACTATGGCACTAAGGAACACGTGGACCAGGATGTGGCTCTGTTTTACATCACTCTGCTCATTCCTATTGGCAGGACCACATGCCCTGGGATATATGAAATTCCAGAAAAGGTATAAATCCAAGTGTGTGTGTTCCTGGAGCAATAGCCACATTTCAGACTAGATGATTATATTCTGTCTCCACCTCCATACCCTTCCAGCAGCCTAAGCTGCCTCATGCTTTTAGATGTTTGCTTTGTTTTGATCAATAACCAGCTGCACTCTAATGCAAAGGGTTGACATAGTTTAGAGTATGCAAGCTGGTTCAGATGAACTAGTTCATTTTCATCTGCAGTTGCCACTACTATGATTATTTTCTTATATCTCCACATGAGTTATGCTTGTCTGAAGTGGTCACAAGAAATAACCAGTCTTCTGTCACAGCTGGGACAGGATGTTATTATTCTAATACACAATGGTCTCAAATGGAAAGACTTTAAGTTTGTCCCTCTAACAAGCATATTTCTTCTCAGCAAAAAAGAAGTTCCAATCCATGACCAAGAAAAAACATATTTTCCTGATGGAACTTACTGAAGTTCGCAGCAGAAGAAGTAGTTTTGATTATTTTATTGTTTTTTTTTTTTAGTGAGTTGAGAGGTTTTCCACCTGTGAAAAATATGAGTCATAGCTTAGCAAGGCATGAGCATTTTTTGGTACTGCTGTACAAGTTTTTCTTTCTGTCTCTCAAAGAGCTTTGGCTTCTGCTTACAGATTGACAGCTCTGGCAATAGATGCTCTTTGTAAAAGCAGCAGCTGTAAAAAGAGGCTCTGCCTGATTTACCCAGCCCTCTCTGATGTTCCTCTAGTTGCAAGATGTCCATGAGTAAGTCCCTGTGATTCAGTCAGACACTAGTACTTTCACAGTGAAGTGTCAACACATCACCTGTGGTGTTTTGGGTGAGGTACCTGTCCACACCATATTTACACAATGGAGAAATCACTTACTGATTGCCTACAAGCTGCCTGAGAGTTTATCAGAGCTCTTGTTCATACCTTAATATTCTCATTATGAATGCCAGAGTTGGAGATAGCCTGGAATCGTGTGGCCTTATAGCTGATTTCTGCAGTCAGCTGCTGGATGATTTTCTGCACCTCCTCTACTGCTTTGGAAACCAGATAATGTCGTGGTTCCACCTGTCAGCCCCAAGAAAGACACATCATATTAGAGGTAACTCCAGTCTTTGTCTCCATCAGGAAACAGACAATCATCTTAAAGCCTCCTGAAACATTTGTACCTGTGGTGCCCTGGGAATAAAATTTCTTGTTCCTTGTGTGTTACAACCAACGTACCATGAGACAGAGATGGTAAACACCAAAGATGGCTAAGCATTAATTGATATTTCCATGCCAGTACCATCAGATGGAAGGGAAGATGGAAGATGAACTCATTACAAGGATAAATTTATTATCAGTCAGCTACAGTCTCATTCTTTATCCATTTGATGCAGAATTCCCAGTTATTCCCCTGCGTGTACTAACCATTCAGGATATGTTTTGTTCCCAGAGCTGACAAGACTTCAAGAATTACAGATAGTCTGTGCACTAGTCAGGTTGCAGGTATATGTGGTGGCATTTAGATGCCCACGTTATAGGTTAAAAATGTCATTACTGTCTTCATATCTGAAGTTCAGATGAGAATCTACTCCTAGATGGTGAGAAAGTATCTCTCCAAATCTGGTCGCCCTGGGGACTAGGTGTTTGTATGACTCAAAGGATAGTTCTTCAGTTCAAGAATTAGTAACATAATTATTTATTGAAAATTATTGCAATGCAAGGTTTGAGTCTTGGAAGGACCGAGATGAAGGATGGACAACTCAGAAAACTGTAAGATGAGCCTGAATCTTCACTTATGGCTAAAAATGAATGGAGCATAAAGGGATGGACAAAATCTGAACAAGGACTTTCAATAGGAGGAACATGAAGGAACCACGTTAGCAAAGGACATTTAAATACTTCCCAAAGATCCTTACACATTTACCAAAGAGAGAAGGAGATTTAGCTACTGTTAACGAAGTTCATGAACGTATTCCTCATTGCTTATTCATCCAGAATTACCTATGCAGAGTGCACAAAACTGCATGGCTGAAAATGAAAGCTCTCACAAAATTACACCTACTTGTCACCAAAACATTTCCATAGAGAAAACAAACTTTTCTCACCATCCCTTTCATGGTACTAGAATATTTCATCCTTTATAGAAAAGGAATCATAACTGTTTTCCATTTGGAAATTATTTCCCACTTTTGTGCCTTGCAATGTGTTGAGGAAAGCAGACTATAAAATAGGATCTAGGTAAGCACTGTGGTGAAATATTTCAGCCTTAGGAAAATGTTACAGCTCACTTAGAGTTACTCTTATTAGACAGTATTTTTTCATTCATGATTTTATTCTATTTTACTCCATTTCATAATGGGAAAAAAATGCTGGAATATCTCACGAAATGGAAAGCATAGTTCCAGCCTGCATGTGCTAATGAGATGTTATTTCAATCATGGCATATAGAGAAAGTGAGGTGACAGACCAATGGGTGAATTAAAAAATATCTGTCTCTAGTTCCATATGCATCTTTCTTAGAGGCAACCCCTGATGTGGTTTTGGTCTTGTTTTTATCAAGCTCAGACCACAGGACATGGAGAAAAGCAAAAATCTTTCCTTAGATTAAATGCTAGCAATTACAACTAGTCTCACATCTGGAATGCCAGATCAGGAGCAAAAATTCAGGACATCTGAAGAAGAGGACAAGCACTTTGAAAAATCAGGCTACCAACTGGGATCTCTGATAACATTCTGCACCAGAAACCTAGAAATCTCATTAGAAATACAGTTCTCAGGAGACTTCACCCAATCTTGCCTCAGAGATGAAGACAGCAGGCGAGCAAACTAACTGTCAAGTTTGGCACCCTTCAGAATCAACACCTAGTGTGGGAGACAGAAAATCTGGACAGAAAGAGCCTTACCTTGCTCTGGATGTAGATTTCTACATCTTCGTCTGTGAATGGTTTCATGGCAAGATGGTCTTCGCTGCTCTCTAAAGTGTGAATTCACTCCTCACTCATTCACCTACGCTCCGTGAGCCTTCTTGCCCCGTGAAGCTCAGGTCGCCTAATTCCTCTGTGGATGAAGAAGAGGAGAGAGAAGCAGGGAAGTATGGCTGTTTTCTGAATCACTTTTTTTCCTGGTCTGAGTTGTAAGGGTGATGTCCAGCCGCTTTGGAGAACGAGCTCCAGTTATTGTTTTCAAAGTTCAAACATTATTATTCATCTCATTACTTTTAGATGGTGGGTCTTGCATGCAGGCACACTCCAAAATATCCCAGCTACTGCTCTGTCTCAGGGCAGATCTGGAAGCGCCTTTCAGATTGCACTGCAGCTTCAGTAGGCTCATGTACAGCATTATTATCCTGCATGCCACAAGTACTTCCCTGCCTCACTAGCCCTTCACTAAACCATTTGTTAAACTCTCTCAGCTATCCCTTGGTGACTTCAATGCACCCACTTCCCGTCTGAAACCTCGTGGGTGTTTAATTTACACTCAGATCATTCATTTGGGTTGCAGTCTGAAGCCTCTGCTCCCTTCTCCTCCTCTCTCCTTATATCCCCTCTCTCTCTCCGGCTGTATTGACAGTAAATATCCAGCAGCCTGTCCCCTCCTGTAGTTTGCTTTGCTTTCTTTACAGTAAACAGACAGAAAGCTGTCTCTCATTTTCTGCCAGCAGCTCAGCTAACAACCCCATATGGATAATTCAGAGGGAAAAACAATTGATCAGGCCTCATTGATCCAGCGAGGGTTGGTGGCTTTTAGAAAAAAAAGGGTACATGGAAGGGAGTGAGAAAGGACAGAGATGAGATCCCATGCTGCTAAGTGCCTCTTATTAAGTGAGGTATGCTCCACTTCTGAGTGAAATCATTATTTCCTCTGGGAAATTGAACTTTGGCATCTCTTGACTGATTTATTACCTCTCCAGCAGCTGGCAAAAGGCAGCACTTGGGTAGGCACTAGGTAGTTACCACAGGGCAGACACTGTTGTTGCTAATTATCCTTTGCAGAATCACAGAGTGGTGGAGGTAGGAAGAGACCTATGGAGATCATCTAATCCAACCTGTCTGCTAAAGCAGGATCCCCTAAAGCAGATTACACAGGAATACATCCTGGTGGCTTCTGAGAGTCTCCAAAGAAGGAGACTCCACAACCTCTCTGGGCAACCTGGTTCAGTGTTCCAGCACTCTCCCAGGAAAGAAGTTTCTCCTTAAGCTCAAGCAAAACCTCCTGTGTTCCTATTTGTATCCATTCCCTGTTGTCCTATTGGTGAGCACCAGTGAAAAGAGCCCAGCCTCATTCTCACAACCTCCATCCTTTAGATATTCATAAGCATTGACAAGATTTCCTCTCAGACTTCTCCTGACTAAAGAGCCCCAGGACTCTCAGCCTTTCCTCCTCACAGAGATGTTTCAGTCCCCTTAGCATCTTCATAGCCTTCATTGGACTCTCTCCAGAAGCTCCCTGTCCCTCTTGAACTGGGGAGCCCAGAACTGAACACAATACTCCAAGTGCAGCCTCACCTGGGCAAAGTAGAGGGGAAGGAGAAGTTCCCTTGACCTGCTGGCCACACTCTTCTTCATGATGTTCCTTATTAACAGTCTAATACTAAGCACATTAATGGAG
Source organism: Indicator indicator (assembly GCF_027791375.1). NCBI lineage: Eukaryota > Metazoa > Chordata > Aves > Piciformes > Indicatoridae > Indicator > Indicator indicator. Next base: position 91,639,076 of record NC_072010.1, on the reverse strand, counting down.
TACACATACATGCAGGGCACCTGATTCCCCAAATGTTGCTTCCGCCTTTGTCTTTTTGCTGAAGGACTTGAAGACTCCTTCACAAAGACATATGCCTTTACTTCCCAAAACAACTTCCATGGGACCTGGGCACTGAAAAATATGAGCCCTACAGTTTTTAGGGAGCCACACCTTGTCTTTGCTCACATACTGGCTATCTTTTACCTGTGTGTCTAGTAGTGTATGTGAGCTCTGCTAGGGAAGCCAGACAAAAGGCAGGTTCTGATAGAAGGTGAGTGGAACAATAGGTTAGGAAGAACTTGTACCGCAGATTGGATAGGATTAAGTCCAAGCAGAGCATGCAAGGGAGAAGAATGAGCCTTTTAAACAGTCAGATTCCATCCAAAGTCTGTCCCTAAAACATTTAAGTTAGCAGAACACGCAGAACACAACTTCCTTAACACTCCTGGTACCATAAAATCGTACCCAGAACCGCAGATGTATGTTAGGAAGCAAGGTGAGATGAAGGGCCTTTCTTGCATTCTTGCACAAGAAGGTACCTTCTTGTGACAACTGTCCAGAGTCACAGGTGCTGCAGACAAAGCAAGCAGTGATTTTGGCCATTTCCCTGGTATATAGTAACACACCTTATGTATATAATCTTTTTCTATTGGGAAGACTTCTCCAAGAGGGTCTGGATGTCCCCAGTCCCCCCTGCTCACAGTGAGGGAAGGTTGCATAAAGTCTTGGACAAGGACTGTCTTTTTGGTTGATGATCAAGCATATTTAAGTTCAAGTCTATGTTTATGCTGAAGTCCAAGGATTTAGCAACAGGTCCCACCTGCTCCTGTCATCCGAAGAGAAAAAATTACTCTCCTTTATCATCACTGTTAATAAAATGCAAGGGGAGATGGCAGAGGAAAAAGCAACAAGGAATCCAGTATCAAAGCAACATCAAACATCTCAAACATCTCAACTCCAAGAACTCCTTGCTCCAGTTGTAAGAATCTGCTGCTTCATCATTTCCTTGGACTTCAATGAATCCAAAGAAAGAAAGGGGAACAGCTACGAGAACTGAATGCAAGAGACCATAGCAGATCAACAACTGGCACTGAGCATCCATGGATTTTATTAGGCTAGAGGATGAGGGGAGTAGTATTTGACAGAAAACACTACAACCCACAAAGGCCCTTACACCAACAGCAAAACACACAGCTTAAGAGTGGCAATAAGTCCTTCTGTAATGGGAAAAGCAGCATGGTGGTATGGCAGACAGGAGCCAGTGTTGACCTCACTGAGATAAACAAACATCACCAGGACTCTCATTTGTTGCCTGAGGACCAGAAAGCACAGGACACAGGAGAAAGGGAGAGGCAGATGACCACGTATGAAGAGGGAATATTACTGTGGGAAAAACTTCCATTAGAAGAGAAGAATATGGAGAAAGGGGACTGCAGAAAGAGAGGAACATCTGCAGAGATAAAAGAGGACAAAGACCTGAAATGATATGAAGTTGTAACAAGGTGGGAGTCAGTCTCTTCTCCCAAGTAACTAGTGACTGGATGAGAGGAAATAGAATCATAGAATCAGTCAGGGTTGGAAGGGACCACAAGGATCATCTAGTTCCAACCCCCCTGACATGGGCAGGGACACCTCACACTACATCAGGCTGGCCAGAGCCTCATCCAGCCTGGCCTTAAACACCTCCAGGGATGGGGCCCCAACCACCTCCCTTGGCAAGCCACTCCAGGGTCTCACCACTCTCATGGTGAAGAACTTCTTCCTCACATCCATCCTGAATCTACCCACTTCCAGCTTTATTCCATTCCCCCATGTCCTATCACTACCTGATATCCTAAAACATCCCTCCCCAGCTTTCTTGTAGGCCCCCTTCAGATACTGGAAGGCCACAAGAAGGTCACCTTGGAGCCTCCTCTTCTCCAGACTGAACTGCCCCAACTCTTTCAGTCTGTCCTCAAAGGAGAGGTGCTCCAGCCCTCTGATCATCCTGGTGGCCCTTCTCTGGACACATTCCAGCATGTCCATATCCCTCTTGTAATAGGGGCTCCAGAACTGGATGCAGTACTCCAGGTGGGGTCAAGTTGCAGCAGAGTAGGTTTAGATTGGACATTAGGAGGAATTTCTTTATTGAAAGAGTAGGCAAGCATTGGAACAGGCTGCCCAGGGAGGTGGTGGAATCTCCATCCCTGGAGATGTTCAAAAAAACATGAAGACATGGCCCTTTGGGACATGGTTTATTGGCACGGTGGCATTGGGTTGATAATTGGACTTGATGATCTTAGAAGTCTTTTTGAACCTTTAAGGATTCTATGAAGAATCCAGGCTCCTCATATGAGATCCCTGAGCTGATGTGTTGTTACAGTGAAACCCTCATGTAACCTCAGTCAGTAGTCATGGATTTTGCAGCTCACCCCATTCAAAGCTCAGTTTTTCTAGATGACTTTTTGTTTTGTCTTTTCTCCAATTAACTACCAAAACTACAGAAGCAAACGCATGCTCCAGGTTAGTCCTTCTCAGAGAGCATCTATCTTGACAGTGCTAGTATTGGAAAGTAAGATTACAAATGGAGAAAATCCAAGAGACACAAGATCCAAAGGCTAATAAACAAGAAAGATATGGATGTGCTGGAATGCGTCCAGAGAAGGGCCATGAGGATGATCAGAGGGCTGGAGCTGAGGACAGGTTGAGAGAGGATGTTCAGTTTGGAGAAGAGAAGGCTCCGAGACCTTACTGTGGCCTTCCAGTATCTGAAGGGGACCTACAAGAAAGCTGGTGAGGGACTTTTTAGGGTGTCAGGTAGTGATAGGAGTAGGGGGAATGGATCCAAGCTAGAGGAGGGTAGGTCTAGGTTGGACATCATGAAGAAGTTCTTCACCATAAGGGTGGTGAGACACTAGAACATGCTGCCTGTGGAGGTGGTAGAAGCCCCATCCCTGGATGTTTTAAGGCCACATTGGATGTGGCTTTAGGTAACCTGATCTGGTGGAAAGTGTCCCTGCCCATGGCAGGGGGGTTGGAACTAGTTGATCCTTGAGGTCCCTTCCAACCCTGACAATTCTGTGATTCTGTGGAACACCATCTCCTGAGAAAACATTTTCTCTGAGTCTGCAGCAATTTAACGTCCTAGGAACACCAATAAGAGGGAGTGGAAAAAGGCTATTTCTTGTTCCCCACCCTTTGAGAAGCACAGAAGGAAAGAACATCTCTCCTGTCACTTAGACTCTCTTCCTTTCTCCAGGTCCAGGCATATTTTGTTCCTTGAAGAAGAACATTTGCTACCTTGCTTTTTGAGCAACTTACACAGTGCTAATGTTCTCTAAGCCATGACCTGCCACAGAAATGTGTCTTCACTGAGTATCAGCCAGGGCCATGTGGTCCCATCCAGTATTCCCACCTAGTGAACAAGTGTTAGCCTGACAGCCAAGTCAGTCATGGTCTGAACTGATGGAAAAGTTCACAACTGCTTCATGGAGATACAAAGCAACCTACTAAAGCCAATGACATGAAGGTGCAAACAGAAAAGGCCTCTTTGGTTTGAATTATCTCATGATCCATCAGGTATCATGGATCTGAGCCCTGTAAAGTGCCTCTGAGCTTTGTTAACTAATAAAATTAAATTCCCCAAATGTACTTGTATCTAAGGTGATTCCTAACTGAGATGAGAATTGGCTACTTTTCTGATATCTTTGATCCGTTTCCTTCTGATCCATTGATTTTTGAAAGAGGCTTAAGCCCCCAGTGGGGTCTGGGTATATTTCTGAAAGGCAGGATCACCCTCACAGTTCTTAATGAGGACACTGCAACCTTCCTTCCCTCTTTGGTCTCCCTCAGGATGTCACCAGCATCACTTATGTAGCTGACAGACAACCGACAGTCCCCCAAATTCTGCTAGATGAGCATCCATTGATTTATGCAGCTTCTCCAGTATTTTCAAGCCACACTTCAATATCTTGTATCCTCAAGTCATAGTTCCCTACCTGCTGATCTGCTCAAGTTCATCTGATATGATCCAGCTGATTTGTTGTATTTCAGTGTAAACCTCACAGCACCTTATAATGGAGTTTCGTTTTGTGGCTAATTTCTTTTGTCCCTGTGTCTTCATTTGCTTATTAGTATCCTAGTATGAGAATCATAGAACAGTTTTGGTTGGAAAAGACCTTTAAGACCATTGAATCCAACCATTATCTAACTCTACTAAGACTGGTGCTAAACAATGTCCCACATCTCACAGCATCACAGAGTTAAGTAGGTTGGAAAAGACCTTTGAGATCATCAAGTCCAACCTATCACCCAACACCATCTAATCAACTAAACCATGGCACTTAATGCCTCATCCAGTCTTATTCCAGGGATAGTGACTCCACCAACTCCCTGGGCAGCTCATTCCAATGGCCACTCACTCATTCTGTGAAGAATTTCTTCCTAACATCCAGCCTAAGCCTAAGCCTAAGCCTCTCCTGGTGCAGCTTGAGACTGTGTCCTCTCGTTCTGACACTGGTTGCCTGGGAGAAGAGACCAATCCCCACCTGGCTACAGCTTCCCTTCAGGCAGTTGTAGATGGCAATAAGGTCTCTCCTGAGCCTCCTCTTCTCCAGGCTAAACAACCCCAGTTCCCTCAGCTTCTCCTCATAGGACTTGTGCTCCAGACCCCTCACCAGCTTTGTTGCCCTTCCCTGGACACCTTCGAGCAACTCAACATCTTCCTTAAATTGAGGAGCCAGAACTGGACACAGCAGTCAAGTTGCGTGCCTCTTTTAAACACCTCCAGGGATAGGGGATTCAACCATCTCCCTGAAGTGTTGGAGAACCCTTTCAGTCAAGAAGTTTTTCTTAACAGCCAACCTAAACCTCCCCAATGTAATTTGAGGCCATTTCCTCTAATCATATCACTTGTGACTAGGGACAAGAGATCAACACCCATCTGGCTTCAACCTCCTTTCAGGTAATTGCAGAGAGTGAGGTCTCCACTCAGCATACTTTTCTCCAGACTAAACCCTAGTACCCTCAGTACCTTGTGCTCCTCACAAGACCTGTTCTCCAGACCTTTCATCAGCTTTGTTGCCATTCTATGGACCTGTTCCAGCACCCCAAAGTCCTTCATGTAGTGAGGGACCCAAAACTGAGCACAAGGTATGGCCTCACCAGTGCTGAGTGCAGGGGTACAATCACTTCCCCAGTACTGCTTGTCACACAAGAGGATTTCCTAATATCTGCAAAAATACTGAATTGGTATCTTCTTCATTCATGCCCTTGGCAATATCCAAAACTGAATATGCCTGTGGATCTGTGAAGCCCACACAAAAGTGGGGTGAATACATACCTTGAACAGCACTAGACTGGCTCTTGTACCTTCTGAAGGTGCCAATTACTAATGCTTTCCCTGCTTGTCTGGCTTTCCTTCCTTCATGCTTCATTCTCATAGATATGACAAATGTATTTCAAACCTACCACCAAAAATAATCCGAACTGTGAACTGTACAACGACAAACCCAAAATAATCACCAACATCACATCAATAAGAACAGTGATATTAACTGTATGGGCAAGTCCAACGCTGTGGCTTTTTCTGTTTGGCAACTATTTAGGAAAACTACTCACACGGAACAGTAAGCACGTGTTAAAGAGCCTCTGCTAAATCACACAAATGAGTCAGCCCAGTGTACCACTTCGGACTCACAGATGATCTGCAGTGCCAACAAATAAGCCCTGTTGAAGATGCTGCCTTCCAGATGAAATACTCCTTAATTTGCAGTTGCTAATGATGACCCATCACTTCTTGCTCTAATTACCAGAGGCATTAAGTCTGTTGCATTAGCTGAAGCATGTACTTGGGTCAAGAGAGACTACCAAACCAAATAATCCCAGAAGATTTAATAAGCTCTGACAGTTCTCTTGCCTTCTTAAACTGTCATCCCATTTCTCCCCATTAGTGGATTAAGTGACTGTACAAAATGAGTAATTGTAGCTTGGATCCCCTATAACATTCATGCCGTAACAGTCTTGAGAAGTGATGGTTCAGTACTGTCAGAACCTCCATTCAGAGGACACTAGCACAAAATAATCAGGCTTTTTAGGGGGCACAAGTTCTGTGAATGTATTTGTAGTGCTTTTCACTTTATCTTTTAACAAGTGGATATGGGCAAAGGGGATGCTTCAATGACAAAAGCCTGGGATGGACTACAGGGAAAAGAAAGTGCTGCTAATTCACTGTGACAGCATCAGAATCACATATGGATGCTAAATTGAAATGCTCTCCACTCATTCCCACCCCTCAACGATCAATACTTGGCAGGCTCAAAAATGCTCCAAATGCCTGTGCTGTTTGTTCTCCTTGCCACATGTTCTCACATTAGCCTTGGACCTGCACTTCATATCAATTAATTTAAAGGTTTATATCCTTTCCAAACTAAGCATAGCATTGGATCATGTCCAGTGGTTTATCAACCTTGACAGTTTTTTTCCATTTGTGTCCAGAGTAGCCTTTGCTAGAAATTAGTTTTCTGAATTTGGGAAGAGTTTTAAAACACAAAATTATTTACAACCTGAATCTTTCCAAAGAAAGTGATCCTGGAGGGAGCTGAGGACATGGGGACTTCTGAAAAATGCTGAGATTATGGTGCTCTTACTCACCACTGACCACCCTCAACTAATAAATTCACAAGAATCCAGTCAGCTTGTTGATAAGCAAGCCACCAGGCAGCAAACATAAGCCACATACCAGGATTTCTAGTATTGCTAAGATCACAAGCAACCAGTGGGGAGAGTTCCATTTTCGAGTTCATAGTGGTCAGCTCAGATGGTGGTCGGCTGGAGCAGAAAGCAGAGAGCCCTGGCAGCATCGGCTCTGAAGCTCCCAGGAATGCTGACTGGGATGCTGGACTTGAAAATTGGCACTTTGAGATTTAGACCCATGTATCACCCTCTGGGAGTTCACCAAAATAGTACATGCTCAGTGCATCATGATTTTAACATAAAACATTCTATCAGTCCATTCCCAAGCATCTGCAAAAGGTATTTTCCCCTCTACCACTACGTTTTATGCATCACTAAACTGCAATTTCTGATTTATTCTTTCAATCAGGATGTCCCATCATCTTGAAAAACTACCTGTGGTCAACATTCATGAAAACAGGAGCCTTTTAAGCACTTTTATTTATATGCATAGATAAAGGGCCTGATTGCCAAAAGGAAACACCCAATACCTAGAATCCATCACCGCTTTAAAACACTTGGTTAGAAGAACAGCATCTGGAGAAAACATGATGAGAGCACAATACAACTGGAAAAACCTTTAGCACTGGAATTCTTGGCAAGTGAAAAAATGCTGCCTCATTTTTGATCTCAGCATCACAGAATCACAAAATTACAGAATGGTAGGGGTTGGAAGGGACTTCTAGAGATCATCTAGTCCAACCTTGATGCTAATGGAGATTCACCTAGAACAGGTTGCACAGCAATACATCTGGGTGGGTTTGGAAGGTCTCCAGAGAAGGAGACTCCACAGCCTCTCTGTGCAGCCTGGTCCAGTGCTCTGCTCAAAGAAGGGAAGGGAAGTTTCCCCTTAAGCTCAAGTGAAACCTCCTGTGTTCTAGTTTGTAGCCATTGCCCCTTGTGCTGGGAACCACTGAAAAAAACCCCAGGCTCATCCTCATGACCTCCACTTTCTAGATATTGATAAGCATTGATAAGATCTCTTCTCAGTCTTATACAAGCTTAAAAGCCCCAGGTCTCTCAGCCTCTCAACATCTTCATGGCACTCTGCTGGAATCTCTCCAGTAGCTGCCTGTCTCTCTTGAACTGGGGAGCCCAGAACTGAAAGGCCAGATCAGATGGGACCACAGCACTTCCAGGAGCTGGTGATTTTCTGTGGCTGCCCCCCAGAGCACAAACAATGTTAGCTTTTATTATTTTTACACTTTGCTGTTGCATCCAAATTTAGGCAATTCAGAATTTATTGTGTGAACCTATGGCAAGTTTGAAGTGCATTGAATAAATCACCAGTGCTAAGTGAGAATAGTCACTCCAACACAAACTCACTTGGGAGAGAGAAGACTCACACTGGCTCCCTTGTGCCACTGGATGTGCTTCATGCAGTGACTGACCAGTAAAAACTGTACAAGTGCTTACAGGAGCCACGACTAGAAACTAGGTCTCATACCTCACAGGTCAATGACAGCTACATAACCATACGATCTGTTGCTTTCTCTGGGAAAATATAATTGTTGCAGAACAAATAGTACAAGTACAGCAAGCACTGGAGAAGTCTTTCCAGACCCAAACAGCCTGGTCCATGGAGCTGCTTCTGAGTGACGGGAGATATATCTGTATGGAAAGAGGGTGAAATAGGGGAAAAAAAAAAAAACAAAATCAAAAGAGAGTTAAGAGGGCTGGACAGCTACATTCTGCAAGTTTGAACCATGTCAAAGCAACTGCATGAGCTTGGTTGGCAGTATGGTCAATCTATTGTTGTGGCAGTTTAGGCTGGGTGCCTCCTGTTACTGCCACATAAGTTACATCTCCGGTGTCCCAAGTGTCCAACCCAGTAAGGCAGACGCAGGAAGCAGAGTATTTCTACCCATAAATCCTGAGCCCTATCAATCCATCTGCAAAGTCATTCTCTTTCTTTTTCTTCCCTCTCTGCTCCTGTGGGAGATGCTCTCTATTGGGTAATGGTGGGGGAGTATCTCAAAGCCTCTTAGGCCTGTCTAGGCCTAATGCCAGGAGTAGAAGGGGGTGGGGAGGGGGACAGTCTCAGACCTGGCCAGCCTGAGACTAACCTAGCAGTGGGGAGGCAAGAAAGAGCCCTGGGAGTTTTTGGGTAGACCCTCAGGTGGGGAGAAGGGAAGTGTTGGGAGGCCTTTGGGTGTGTTGTAAGGGACTCTGCATGCTTTGGGATATGCTTTGTAGTTTCTGTAAAACACTAATTGTTTTTCCATTTAAACTTTCCATCACTCTCTGATCCGTTTCGTCCCTCCCAGGGCAATAGAGGATTTGTCCAGCTCTAAACCAGGACAATTGTACAAGCTGCCTGATCAAACTTTTCAGCTTGCGTCAACTCACACAACAGGCAACAGATATTTACAACTAACACATGACCCTTAGGATATGTCAACTTGGACACTGTGTTGTGTCCTGAGACTAACATGGCATTGAGGAGAGGATGGGAAGGAGAAGCTGAAGAAGAAATCAGGATAAAGGAAGGTTTTACAGAATGACAGAATTGTTTCAGTTGGAAATTACCTTTAAGATCATCAAGTCCAACTGTCACTTTGACAAGTATGCTTGTAGAAGTATCTCAAGAAAAGCACAGGGAACAGGGAAAAGGCCAGATGACTGCATGCTTTGGGTGGGAAGAAAGGAGGGAAGGAATGCTTGAAACTGTAGTGTGAGGGCCCCAAGGGAAAAAAATTGCCACAAAGGAGCAATTACTACACAGACAAGAATGAGAGCAGAAGTGAGAAAACAGACAATTTTCTTAGAAGGATGAAGACGCAGATCAAGAGATCCATCAGACAAACCAACAAGAACCAGCCTTGTCTGAAAGAAAAATCTCAACAGAGGCTTCAGTCAAGTCCTTTCAGAGAAATTCCAGACAGCTCAGATCATGACCTTACATTGCTACACACTCCAACTTCAGTCACTGGAAAATGAGCTAACAGCCTCCATTCCAAGCTGTGTCTGGCTGTTCTTTCAGTCGGCAACTTCTGAAAAAATTGTCATCATCAGGAACAGGCAGCAGGAGAAAAGAGGAGGAATGCAATTGCATTCTTCAAGCAAACACTTCCTCCTCTATCTTAGACCATAAAACTAAACAGCCTCCAGCTAGTCCCAGTAATCATCTGCCCAGCCCTTTCCACTTTATTGGCTGTTTTGTGCAGTCAGAGCCAAACTGCCAAAGGGAGAGGGTCGATCATTTGTGCTGCATCTGCTCCAGGCAGTGATAGGACACAGGGTGGATACTAAGGGCTAGAACTAGTTAAATACAGATTCAGGGCACTGAAAGCAAAGAAAGTGAGGGAGGAAAACAATCCCAGAATAAAAGCACAAATGTGGAACAAATTGCTTGGCCAGGATAGTGTGTGAAGGAGCAAGCCACCTCTTTGCTCTTTGGGCTTTCACGGAAGCGGAGGAGGGCAGGCAGATATAATGTGTAGGAGAGGAAACAAGGTGAATAAAGATGCCAGTTGCCTGGTAGGAGAAGGTAGGACTGATTTTCCACCATGTTGAGTTTGGGTCAGAAAGGAAGAGAAAACAGAACATTTGTAAGAGCACAGGGTAATTCAGCCCAGTGCCTGATATGAGGGACCACAAAGATGTCATCTGAGTGAACTTTTACTCCATCCACTGCTCTTGAACAAGCCAAGGGCTAGCAGGGAAAAAGACCAAACGGCCATAACTGTATTCCAAAATTTTAGAGGAGATAATGGATAAAGGGTTTGTTCAGCCATGAGAAAAGAAGGCTTAGGGGAGACCTCATAACCATGTACAAGAACATAAGGGGCAGCTGTCATGAGGAGGGTGACTCTCTTTTACAAAGAGTGACATGGTGAAGACATGGGCACAAGTTGGTACTGGGAAGATTTGGACTGGATGACAGAAAAAAAATTTCACCATTCAAACTATTAGACATTGGAACAAACTCCCAAAGGAGGTGGTGGATTCCCCTACATTAGACAGTTTCAAGCTTGACAGGGTGCTGGGCCATCTCATTTACATTATATTCTTACCATGAAAGGCTGGACTAGATGAGGTCCCTTCCAACCTGGTATTCTATTCAATTCAAACAACCCAGCATTCCTGGGTAAAGGCCACTATGCACCACTTTCTCCTGCCCTTGTGTACACTGCTTCTGAAAGCCACACCATCCCAAAAGCTCACCCTCCCTAAGTACAGGGATGATGCAAAGATCAAAGCTGTGAAAAATTAATTTCCTAAAAATTTTCAGTTTCTCTATGACATCTTCATGCTGACTTTAACAGAGAGGCACCCTGCCCAGCATCATCACTATGAACACCAACTGAGCATAACCCATGATCTGGCAAACTCACACTGGCTCCATTTCATAGACAGGAGTGGGCTGGAGGGCTCAAGAAAGCAACAAACTTTGTTGAGAAAAAAAGAGACTTAGCTAGCACTGGTGTCACTTTCAGTTGTAGTATACAAAGGTTCTGTCCTAATCACTGCACTGGTAGTGTATTTGTTGACAGGGCTTGGGAAGATTTTTCTCCGCTTCCTTTAATGTGGTGTGAATTAAACGTTTCCAAAGCTCCCCAGGGAGGTGGTTGAATCCCCATCCCTGGAGGTATTTGACAGAGGCAAAGACGTCGTGCTGATGGACATGGTTTAGCACTAGATTTGGTAGAGTTAGATAATGGTTGGACTTGATGATCTTAAAGGTCTTTGCCAACCAAAGCAATTCTATGATTGTACCAAAAAAACAGAGAATTTGACCCAAACAAAATAGGGCCTGTGCAAGCCCAAGAGTGCCACAGCTGTTTAAGAAGCAGTGGGGTGGTTATTTGGTAGTCACTGCAAATGTGCCCATGGGTCAGGATATGCACCACAGCTGGTGAGGTGCCTTGATGCAGGTTTAAAATCAGAGAGAAAAAGAACAGTATGCAAAGTACAAATAGACACTTCTGCTATGACAGAAAAGCAAGGGTGGCTGCAGAGCAGGAAACCAGCACTGTAAAAAACCCAAAGGGGCATTATAGGCTCAAGCTGGCAGGGTAGATCTTCACAAAGGGCAGTACAGGTGTGCTGCATGATGGAGCCCTGCTGCCCTCCTGTTAGGCAAGGGACCTCTGCACCCACCCACGTTTGGCTGCTTGATGTAACTAGAGAGAATACCTCCTCTATAAGTTTCTACTTTCACTTGAGGACAGAGTTTGGAAGATAGCCCCTCCTGTCTGGGGAGAGGCAGAAACTGTCAGTCCATTGCAAGGACTTGTGCAGAAGTAGCCTCTACTATTTGGTGCACCAACTATCCAAAATGAGGTAGAGGATGTCCACCAAATCCAAGTGTCACTAATAGCTTTAGAAGGTGACAACGCCTTGCAGGAGCTCTTGGAAGAAGCAGCAGTTGAGCAAGAAAGGATTGTCCTACACTGAACAACCACCTTTGTCAGTAGTTTTCATTGCACACAGCACCTGCATGCTGTTTGTGCCTGTTTCTCTGCTTATGTTAAGCACACTCAGATGACAGCTCCATCAAGATACCAGGAAAGGCATCACCTTGTTCTGGCATGGGTGGTAAGAAGAGTTGCTGGATTAGGGATCAGGAGTCTCATATTGCAAGGTTCAGCATGAGAGCTAAATAATAAATAATGCACACAATATTAGTGCACTCCAGCTTTGTGATCTGCTCTGGGGCTCAAACCACAGCCCACTCAAAATAAAGCTGAACGTGATTTTTAATTGTTTTTGAACTTGCAAACTTCCAAGTAATCCCATCTGCATAGATCAAGTCAGCCTTCCCCTTCAATGAGTCCTCATGACACTCCCCAATGTAGTTTTGCCAAGGTACCACATGGATTATACAAAGTGCAGAGAAAGTAACAAAATTGCCCACTTTTAGCTGCAGAACAGATTGCAGGACTGTCAGGACTTAGCTACCTCTCAGTAGCAGAAGTGTGGAAGGGAAAATGAGATTGAAAGGAATGCTGCAACTTTTCTGGTGCATATTACCTCCTCCCTCCCCATGATGGAAGCAAATCTGATCAGCTGCATCTTTGTCATCTTTAATAGAAAAGGAAATGGCAAGAATAAATCACTCAAGAGCCACTTTTCCAACTATGACATTATATTACCTGCTGTTCCCAAGTCTGATCAATAATCTGAGGTTCCCCACTTCTCCCTGTTCACTGAAGATGCTCTTAAGGAAGTAATAGATGAAGATTAGAGACCTTTATTCACCAAGACTGAGAGAATTTGACCACAAGTATTTGTCTTGTCTCTGGGTAACCAACAAGATGCAAGATGACGATGCTGGAAAAGGCAAAGCTGAGTCTTCTGTTTAATGTCTTTATTGAGGACCTTGATGAAGACAAAGAGTGTGTCATCAGTAAGTTTGCAGATGACACCGAGTTCGGTGGAAGTGTTGACCTGCACACAGGGTAGGGAGGCTCTACAGAGGGACTTGGATAGATTGGATCAATGGGCCAACGTTAATGGGATGAGTTTCAACACGGCCAAGTGCCAGGTCCTGCACTTGGGTCACAACAACCCCAAGCAATGATACAGGCTTGGGGAAGTGTGGCTGGAAAGCTGTCTAGCAGAAAGAGACCTGGGGGTTTTGATCAACAAGCAGCTGAATATGAGCAAGCAGTGTGCCCAGATGGCCAAGAAAGCCAGTGGCATCTTGGCTTGTATTAGAAGCGATGTATCCAGCAGGAGTAGGGAGGTGATTGCCCCCTTGTATTCAGCTCTGGTGAGGACACACCTCGAGTACTGTGTCCAGTTTTGGGCACCTCAATACAAGAGAGATGTGGAGGAGGTGCTGGAGTGAGCGCAGAGGAGGGCAACAAAGCTGGTGAAGGGCCTGGAGAATATATCTTATAAACCTGAAGCACCTGGGGCTGTTTAGTTCAAAAAAAGAGAAGGCTGAGGGGAGACTTCATCCCTCTCTACAACTACCTGAAAGGACATGGAGAGGTTGGTGCTGGTCTCTTCTCACAGGTAATTAGTGATACATCCAGATGCCTCAGCTATGGCTGGGTAGGTGGAGACTGGAGAGTAGGAGCAATTTTTTCATGGAAAGAATGGTCAGGCATTGAAATGGGCTGCCCAGGGAGGTGGATGAGTCACCAACCCTGGATGTGTTTAAAGGTCATTTGGATGGGGTGCTTGGGATACGGTTTAGGGGTGAACCTTGTAGAGCAGGGTTATCAGGTGGACTTGGTGATCCTGAGGGACTTTTCCAACCTGAATATTTCTGTGATTTTGTGAGTCCCTCACAAAGGTGCACATCTTGAGCACTGTGTTCAGCTTTGGGCCTCTCATTACAAGACCATGAGGTCCTGGAGTGCATCCAGAGGACAACAAAGTCAGTGGCTGGAGAACATGTATTGTGAGAAGCAGTTGAGGGAACTGTGATTGTTTACTCTGGAGAAAGGAGGCTGAGGGGAGATCCTCTCTCTCTTTACAGCTTCCTGAAAGGAGGGTGTAGTGAGGTGGGTGTTGGTCTCTTCTCCTTAGTAGAAAGTGAAAGGGCCTCAGATTGCACTAGGAGAGGTTTAGGTTGGGTGTTTGGTAAAACGTCTTCACTGAAAGGGTTCTCAAACACTGGAATAGGCTTGCCAGGGAGGCAATTGAATCCCCATCCCCAGAGATGTTTAAAAGAGGCAGTGATGTGGTGCTGAGGGATGTAGATTAGCACCTGCCTTGGTAAAGTTAGACAATGGTTGGACTCTATGGTTTTCAAGGTCTTTCCCAACTGAAATGATTCTGTAATTCTACAACATAGTCTATTCCAGTAGAAGTAAGGTAACTTTAGTTAGATTGGAGCCTGGTGCAACGTGGAAGAACTGAGTAATTTTGCCAAATAGCTGCTTGGCAACTGGTAGGCAACTTCCATCTCAGCACCCTACTGGCTGCTACTGGCAAGGGACAAGCACATTTCTCAAAATGCCCCTGCTTTCAGGGGATGGCACTTCAGTGCCACACCTCCCATTTGATGACTTCCAGGAGGTGTCTTCCCCTTTCTCAGCGTGAAAGGTTACTGACAGCAGAAGCACCACAACAAAGCAAAGGTTAAAGCTACACTGATTAAAAAAAAAAAAAACAAACAAGTGTCAGTCACATGTAATTTGTGGATTCTTCCTTCATTCTTGGCCTCTGACCCTGACTTCTGTACCTTGGCTCAACAAGGTATACAATGCAATGGATTGGTAGTCAAACAGGCTCCAGCTACAGCAAGATACGAGCAGTTCTCAAAGCACACACTAGGAGAGCTGTATTTAAGAGTAGCCCAAGTTAAAGGTGCATCAGTCCTTGGGTATGGCAGATCATACTGCTGCACCCAGTGGCTGCCCACAGAAACACTTATCGTCATGTAGATGACACCCAAAGTATTTCAGGCCAGCAGATGCCTGCAGCACAGAGCTGAAACACATTAGAGAGGAGGCAAAACCAGATCTATACTATGGATGGAACCCTGCTGAGCATGTAACCAGACACATCTGAGAAACTCAGCTTCCATCATCACCTCCATAGTGAAGCAGCAGCAAAAGTAAGAATCAAAGTAAAATCCTAAGCATCTTGAGTACCAGACACTAGTAAAGCTCACAAGAATCACAGAACGATTCTCCCTGGAGGTCCAACCCTCCTGCTAGAGCTGCACAGGAGAGTGTCCAGGCAGGTTTTGAATGACTCCAGAGATGGAGACTTCACAACCTGTTCCAGTGCTCTATCACCCTCAAAGTAGAGGCCCCATCTGTCCAACACCCACCCTTTAAGTATTTATAAGCATTGACAAGATTCCCCTCTCAATCTTCTGAAGTCCCTCAGCCTTTCTTCATAAGAGATGTTCTACTCCTCTAATCATCTTTGTAGCCTTTTGTTGGACCCTCTCAAGTAGGCTTCTTGAATCACGAAGCCCAGAACTGGAAACAGACTTCAGATGAGACCTCACCAGGGCACATCTTGACACACATCAGGATGCCATTGGCCTTCTTGGTAACATTGATGGCTTATGGTCATCCTGTTGTCCACCAGGAATCCCAGGTCTTTCTCCCCAGAGCTGCTCTTCAGCAGCTCAGTCCTAACATGTACTGATACACGGGATTATTCCTCCCTAAGTGCAGTACCCTACACATGTCCTTGTTGAATTTCATAAGGTTACTCTCTGCCCAACTCTTCAGCCTGTCTAGATCATGGTGGATGGTGGCACACCAAAAGACAGCCTTTGTCTGGCAACTCGAGCTCAAGAGATGAATATTACAAGGGATTCTGGATGCCAGTGTATGCCTCATATACTCCAATTATCCCTTCTAGAAAGACTGCTGAAGAAAACACTCAGGAATTCAAAAGGCTTCAGGAAAACACCTTGTTGAAAGCTTCAGGAGATTCTAGAAAGTGTGTTTTATTCAGAAAGGACACTTAAGATGGCTTCATTTTTCTTCACTGGTAAGCAATAGAAGAGCAAAGGATGACCTTTGCAGTGCTCTGTACCCAGGAAGTGTGAATAGGGAGTCTGGCTGGGCTATTGTTCTTACCTCCAATGCTGAAGAATAAAATCCAACACAACACAAGATCAGAGAATCACAAAACATTAGTCCTTCTGGAAGGGACTTCCAGAGATCACCGAGTCTGATGCCCCTGCCAAAGCAGGATCACTTAGGGCAGGCCACATAGGAACACATCCAGGTTGGCTTTGAAAATCTTCAGAGGAGACTCCACAACCTCTCTGGGCAGCCTGCTCCAGCGGTTCATCACTCTCACTGTAAAATAAGTTTCTCCTCATGTTGAGGTGGAACTTCCTTTGTTCTGGTACTACTGTCTATCATATGGACCAGCTACCTTCCTTAGTATGTACACTTCAAAAGCCCACAGTCACTTCCCCCAACCCCCCTCCCCCCAGATTCAGACAATATTTTGTCACTGGACAGGGGAGAGGAAATACAGTCTATATACTTACCACCTCACTTCCAGGTTAATGAAGACAAGCATTCAGATACTGCCATTCCCTGCCAAGGTGTTTCTGCAGAAGCCTTGAGGACAGTGACTATGTTTTTGTGTATTTGTATAGCACTTTAAAGAGAGGGGTGTTAAGTGCCAGGCTCATGCTGGTGGGAACTCCCCCAGTACAAATGTTACCAACACCACCACAGACATTTTGCTGTGCTAAACCCCTTAGAGTGTTTCCAGTCTTTCAACATCAATCAGTACAACTGAAGCCAGTAGTAAATTGATTCTCACATTCCACTGGTGCCGTTTTTTGTTAGAAATGATTTGTGATAGATATGGTGGAATATATTGATTAGTACTGACAGTCCCAGTTTCCCAGGCGCTTTGTAACACTGCCATTCCAAAATGACCTGCTTTCCACCTTGTCAATTTTCTTCTGCAGAGCCCGTTATAAATATCTATTCTATTATGAGAGCTTCAGCCCCCTCCAGGAAACAAAACAAAAGGGTCAGGCAAGTAAAAAAAACCAACAAAAAAAACAAACCACAAATTAAAATTATATTTAAAAAAAAAAAAATCAGTCCAATAAAATAGTGTTGCAGTGTTGCAAAAGAGCTTGCTTTTATTGAGAGATTGTGTCAGGGGAAGAAAAGGCACAAAATAAGTTACAAAGACATTGTAGGAACTGTATGAGTCAGAGGCAGTATCAGAGCTGTTACAAATCACCTAAAGGCTGGCTTTTTAACATAGGTTAGCTCCTACAGAAATCTTAAAAAAAAAAAACCCAACATATTTCAAATGATCAAGAATATTTCAAAACTAAGTGAGAATGTGAAGACCACCAATATGAACTTTGGATTAAATTCACCTGGGCTTACCACCATCACCCTCTCTCAGAAGACAGATATCACTGGAAAATAGGTAGCACTACAGAATTATTTTAAAAATTCATTCACATTTTATAAATTAAAGAACCTTTTGTACCTCCAGTGAAGTAGAAGCACGTACAGGTAAGGCAGTAAGTGTAGGAAATACAGTAGGAAAACAGAACAGGTAAGTGCAATTATTCAGAATATTTCACCATTTGTTAGCCCCCCAGACACACACCTATGGCAAAGAACATCTTAAAGAGATGGATCCAACAGCTGTTCACAGAACATATGAACATAACATATACCACCATAAAAGGGCTACTGCAGAAAAGCTTATGCTGTCTTCGTTTCTGACTTCTCAGATCAAGTATTCTAAAAGCAGACTTTTCAGCAGCACAGGAACACAATTCAAGAAGAGAAAGTACCGAAATATATTGGTCCTCATTTTAACATAGGAAGGCTCATAACACTCAGTATTCAAGTAATCCAAACGAAACATTTAAAAACGCACATACAAATTGCTTTGTTTGAAATAGTGAATCTGTTCTCCCCCCTTCCCCATTTCCCACTTGCCTGTTACTCAACTCTCCACTGGCAAGGACTTTGTTGGTTCAAATTAAAACTGGCGTAAGGAAATAATACAAAGTCTACAGCACAGAGACTATACAAAGATTTGTTTTCATGATGAAGGGTTGAGCAGAATGAAAGTAGTTTACCCCTTTGGCTGCTCCTCTGGTCAAGTGGAGATCTAAGTTCTGTCTCCTGAAATCAGCAAGGATGCAAATGTAACCAGACACAGAACTCAGCTGTAAATGTCTGATTATATCCTTAGGAGTTTCATTTACTTGACCCAAGACAACAGTACCACAAAGAAGGAACATGGGACCAACCACCACTAACAACAACTGCCAGCATGGACTGTAAGGGCTTGATTTGCAAGCAAATCCTGTACAGCTTAACTGTCAGGGCTTTGGCAGTGAGGGGGGCTGTAGGGTGCCTTCTGCAAGAAGAGGCCAGAGATGGCTCTGTGCTGGCCCCAGCCAGTTCAGCAACAGGCAGCACAGAAATCTTGGAATAGCTGAGGTCGGAATGAAGCTCTGGAGGTCATCTGGTCCAATCCCCTGGTTCACAGAATGTGAGAGGTTGGAAGGGACCTCCAGAGATCATCAAGTTCACCACCCCCTGCCAAAGCAGGATCACCTAGGGTAGTCAATACAGGAATGCATCCAGGTGGGTTTTGAAAGTCTCCTAAGGAGACTTCACAACCTCTCTGGGCAGCTGTTCCAGGGCTCTGTCACCCTCACTGTAAAGACATTTCTCCTCGTGTGAAAACCTTCTATGTTCAAGTTTGTAGCCACTGAAAAGAGATTGGCCCCCTCCACTTTTTTTTTTTTTGTTTGAGCAGGACCACCTGCTTAGACTGCCTAAGACTACATCCAGATAACTTTTCAGTATTTCCACACATGGAGACTCCACAATCTCTAAAAGAAACCTGTGCTAGTGCTTGATCACCCTCACAGTAAAAAAGTGCTTCCCTATGTTCAGGTGGATCCTACTGTGTGTTTCACTATCCATTGCCTCTGGAGCAAAGTGTGGGCACTGACCTGCTGCGCTCCAACACCATCTGAACTTTCTGGCACCTTAACCAAAAGCATGGTTAAGAAAAGGCAGTAAATGCCAAGAAAAAGATTACAGTGCTATAGCAGTAGGAGGGAAAAAAAAAAAAAAAGAAAAAAAAGGGTAAGACCGTGCCAGCACAAGAGGAGCTGAGAGACAGCTGAGTAGGAGGATGCCAAATGAAAATCATAGCCTGAGCAGAGGCTGAGAGTAGACTCAGGAGGAGCTACAACTCTAAAGGTACTGTGGCTGGTGAAGAAACCCACGTAAGAGCAGCTGAGCAAGAAACAAGGAGAGTGAAACAACAGCAAAACACAACAGACTGATCCCAATCTCTTGTGCTGCCTGCTGCCTTGCTGAAGGGACTGAGCATAACATACAGGCAAGGAATTGAAGACCACTGTGAGATGAAGAATGGCATGGAGGGGACAAAGGGAAAAAAGAAGCAGTGTTTTCCCTAAGTGTTTTATTTACTTTTAATACCAAACCCAGTAACTAAAAGCTCTTTAATTGACAATAAATTAAATAGATTAAAAACTCCCCAACTCAAAACTGGAAACATCACATCCTCAACCCCTCAAAGGTTTCTGGCTCTTCTAAAAGCAAACAGTACATCCAAGAGAACCCATGGTCTAAGTGTGCAATTATTCTCCTCCTTCAAAAGCTTAAGTCATTACTAAATTTAAAAGGCTTTTAAGAAAAACTTTATAAAGAAGGAGGATCAAGTCACAGATTCCTACATAAACAAAAGGAAACCTTTTTCAGTTTCTTAAAAAAAAAATGAAATATAAAAGTGATAGAAGTCTCAACATAAAGAGGCAGCTTAAAAAATATCCAAGTATTAGACTCAAGAAAGACAAGTAGTGCAATAAACGTATCCATATGAAAATCATACTTCAAATTCCTAAATGACTTACCCAAAAGTTAACAGGAACAAAATAAAAATTGTTAGACTTCGGAGAGTGACAAGAATCAAATACTCAAAAGCAGACTTTTAGAAGCATACTTGAAATCACAGCAACCTCATTGAATTCTTTTCTCATAAATCACCCAGTGGTTGTCTGCTGTATAACAATTTTCATCACTGTCTGCAGTGCTGATATACCAAGTTTTTCTCCCTACAAATGAAGATCAAAAAGCCCATCTCCCAATCAAGTTTCCATAATTCAAAACCGTTTTGCTTGAAAAGCGATGTGCCAGATACCTCTCATGGGACATCTCAAAATAAATAGAACTATCAATATTGGCAAAGTTTCTCTTACTGCAATACTTTTTGCCTGCCTCCCGATAAAGCAGGTATAAAGGAGCACCTCAGAGATGTTGGTGGGAAGTAGTAACATGTGCTCTACAAATCTTTTGTAAATGAGGGTAGGAAAGAACTTATTTTAACATATTCCATTCTGCAAGGTTGCTGTATACGAGAGGACCCTGACATTCCAAGTCCCATTTCTTTCTCCATACCTGCCTGGAGAAAGATTATTTCTTCTCAGAAGTCCTTTTAAACCATTCTTCTGGGGGCAGCCAGCTCTTGCTGCACAAACTTTTAGCCACTTGCCTATTTCCTAGCAAGCAAGCAGCTATGACAGCACTGACTTGCAGTGAGCTGTAGTGCAATAGGGATTTAAACTCCAGACATTATTATTTAACAATCCCTCAGACTGCATTTCATATAGAAATATGCCATATCCCACAAAGCTGCAAGGCAAGCTGTTGTTAGCAATGCCAGTTTGTAAGGCTGATGAATGAACTGAAATTCTGACGTGGGAGTTTCCAGCCAGGTTTTATCAGTCTTAGAGTAAGCTTTGATATTTGCAACACAAAAGCAAACAAGCCCTTCAGATTCCTCCACATTGGCTACATGGTATGCATTCTCTGTGGTCTATAAAACCTGCACTTTCTATTAAATCCTTCTTTTAATTTCTTTGGTTTCTCATAAACAAAAGGTACTTAAGTGAACTGAGCAATGAAAGACAAGCAAAAGTAACTCTTTCTGTTCCCTAAAGCTTTGGAGATGTTTCTAAATACCAGTTTTAGCAGGTTGCATGGAAGAATTCCAAATGAATGCAGCTAGAACCAGTTTTTGACTACTGCTTTCCAGCGAAAACTGTCTTTGGCACTTACATAACCTAATTTTATGATGTTACTTTACACACAGTCCCATATCACACTGACTGAGGAAATTAAAAGACAACACTTGCACAAAACAGGCACTTCAAATTAAAACAGAAAAAACTGCTCCCCACTGGGCAACACAGGAGCTTTCCTTTTTCTTTCCTGGAATGACAGAAATAGCGAGTAGCACCAAAAACAACATGAGAAATTTCAGCAGATTCAGTCAGGGTCAACAATTTACTCAGCTCTGTTAAGACTTAAATGACAGCAGGACCTGGAAAACCTGAAGGATACAATAGACATGCACAAGGCATAGAAAAAATGTCTACAAATCTGCTCACCCTCAGATTCTACATTTAGATCTATCACAGAATTTTTCTTATGTAGAATAGAATCATAGAATAGAATCAAGAAGGTTGGAAGAGACCTCAAAGATGTAGGTGTCTTTCTTCCACTTAGTACTTCTTGTATTATGATACAAGCAATAAGACTCAAAATACAGCTATAAACTAAGTCTCCTGTTTGGTAAATGGTTGAATACAGACATTTTTGACAGAGACATGAAGTGTGTCAGGCCAGACTCACTTCTATCATCAAATGACAGCACTGCTTTTGGGCTTTTCTGACATCTTTACTGCAAGGCTCACAACTTGCATACACAGATGTCTAGAATGAGCTATGTCAAAGAGCATGATCAAAAAACTTTAACAGACTGGGAAAAAAGCACAACATCCTTCAGCTACAACAAAACAATACTGACCAAATCTGCAGTCAGAGATTATGCAGACAACTTGAGAACAAAAGACTTATCTCAAATGTTTCTATTACCACACTCCACGAGAAGTAAGTTTTTGCCTCAAATTCCCCCTTTCCTCAGTACAACAAAAACATTCTCCTGCAAACTGCATTTATCTGCTTTGGTGAAATAGGCTGGAAAGCATATGGCTCCACTCTATGCCCCACAGTTCTGCAAAGGCTCTTCTGCTATCATCAGTTCATCCATACAGACTGGAAACTCTGTCATGGAATGTGCACTGTGAGCAGAGAAGCATGTAGCTGCAATCCCTAGAGCCTTGACTGTAACAAAGGTGGCAACTAGTTACAACCTGCTCCATGTTAATGAGATTCTCTAGAAAGGTGTGGACATGTTCTTCACTTGGCACCCTGACCTGAACAGGGAGCCACCTGTGGCCTTCATTTTAACACAGAGATTCTAAGTTTCTGGTATGTTGGGGAGTGTCTGTACAGCACATTCGCAATCCCTAAATGGAAAGCACTGTCTTTGTTTTTAGAGAAAGTAGTTTTAAAAAAATAAACTTGTAAAATTACTTCCCTATTCTATATTAAAATTAGCCAGGTAGTAAAATCCCTCTAGAAGGAAGGCTGAAGTTCCTTAACTTCATCAAACAAGAAGTTCTGTAGCCAAAATGCATCGAGTAATTATGATCTCTTTCTAAAGGGAAATTGGTAAATTAAGTGACGAGCAGTTACACAGCACTCTCCAAAAGAAGGCTTTACAAACTGTAATGATTCCAGTGACATAGAGAAGCTGAGACCAAAAGAAAACTGAAGCATGCCATACTTAGTACTGATTCAAAGAAATGTTTCATCACTAAAGCCACAGAGCTGAACAAAGCTGACATGAAAAAGGAAATCATGAAAAAGGGAATCATGAAACTAGTGTCCCCATTCGCACGTTCTGAAACCAATGCTAGCTCTGAAAAGAGAAGCTTCAAGTCAACAAAAGCAGCAAGAAGCGTATTTCCACCCAATGGCCCTAAAACATTTGAACCCTCTATTCCTTCAACTTCCATCAGGTAATTCTCTCCCATGCTTTCTCACATGACCAGTAACTGTCTTTCAATCCCAGATGTATTGAAGTATCAAGCTGTATTCTGCCATCAAGACAGCGTAAGCCAAAACATACCTCACATGAGACCTCATTGCTGTCTACAACTACCTGACGGGAGGTTGTAGCCAGGAGGGGTTTGGTCTCTTCTCCCAGGCAATCAGTACCAGAACAAGAGGACACAGTCTCAAGCTGTCCCAGGGGAGGTTTAGGCTAGAGGTGAGGAGAAAGTTCTTCACAGAGAGAGTTGTTGGCCGTTGGAATGTGCTGCCCAGGGAGGTGGTAGAGTCGCCATCCCTGGAGGTGTTCAAGAGGGGATTGGACGTGGCACTTGGTGACATGATTTAGAAGTCATGAGGTCTTGGGTGACAGGTTGGACTTAGATGATCCTTGAGGTCTTTTCCAACCTTGTTGATTCTGTGATTCTGTGAATATTAAGATCTGACTAATAAGCACCATGGGACATAATGTGTCTTAGCACAGATGTAGTGCTGAGGGACGTGGTTTAGCACCGCGCTTGGTAGAGCTAGATAATGGTTGGGACTCAATGATCTTAAAGGTCTTTTCCAACCAAAACAATTCTATGGTTCTATGATAACCCCACAAAGTAAGCTGTCTGAAAAAAGTGAGCACTACAAAACCAAAGGATTACAAGAAAGGAATTCCTGTCTTGGGACAGATATCCTAGTGCGGGCAGAACACAAAAACCAGTTAAGAGTGCAGGCTGCTTACTATACAAAGATACTCTAACAAAACATGTAGGGTAAGGATGTCACACTTCACTCAGCTATAATAAGAATACTTGGCCTGAGACTCTTAGTGTTACAATATCATAGAACCATTAAGGTTGGAAAAGACCTCTCAAATGAAGTCCAACTGTTAACCCAACATCACCATGCCCAGTGCCATGTTGTCCCAGTTTAGGCTGGGTGCCTGTAAAAAGAAACCACAAAGCATATCTAGTTCAATGCCTGACTACTCCTTCAGTAAATATTTTCTTCCTAATACCCAAACTAAACCTCCCGTGGTGCAACTTGAGGCCACTTCCTCTTGTCCTCCAGGTTACTTGGGAGAAGAGACCAACCCCTACCTCACTACGGCCATCTTTCAGGTAGCTGTAGAGAACAATAAGGTCTCTCCTCAACCTCCTTTTCTCCAGAGTAACCAATACCCTCAGCCACTCCTCATACATCTTGTTCTCTAGACACTTCACCAGCTTCATTGTCTTTCTCTGAACATGCTCCAGCAGCTCAATATGATTATCTATTTTTGTATCAGACGCTGCTCTTCAAGTAGCTACTCAGGGCAGACTTTCTGCCCACACATTGAGATTTATTAATTGAGCCTATCCAGACTGCTTACACATAACTTCAAAGTTAGAAGTTCTCTCTGACCTTCTGACTTGGACTTTCAATGAACATGGTTGTGAGACTTATAACAGCAGGCACTGTTCAACTGAAGAATCTGTGCTTAGCAATAATCATAGAATAACGCTTCATCTAGATACAGAAAAATGCTGACCACAGAGGCTACAAAGCACTGTGCAGCATCCCTCCCCAGTGAATGCTACTTATATCACAAGTATCTCAATATTATTAAGCACTATACTCTGAGTAAAAAAAAAAAAAAAACGTGATCCTACAGGTTTCTGTACATGAAGCAAACCTCTCTTGAAAGAAACAATGCACCCAATGAATTCAGATTTCAAAATACAAAGAAGGACAGCAAGTAATTGTAAGAAGCCTGGTACTCCATTGCTGAGTACCTCACCAATCATCCTGAAGAGATTCTTTTCTGTAAAACTTCTTGATTAACTGGCCAAGGAAAGTAACAATAGACAGTTCCTATGGTTGACACAAAAAAAAAAAAAAAGATGCTGTCCTTTAAAATACCAAAGGTGCAAACACAGGATAGATTTAAGGTTAAAAGAGAACAGCAACTTTCAGAGAAAAAACCCCAGCACACACACAAAAAAACCAACAAAAAACCAAAACGAACAATCCCAGACGAAAAACAACCTGCTGGTGTTTTCTTTACTCTTGGTTTTTTGTTTTTTTTTTTTTTTTTTTTTTTAATTACTTTTACATGTATATACTTATCAAAAGTGCATGCATGGAAAGGTAAGTTTAATTGTAAGTTAAGGACCATCTCAAACTTCAGTTCAGGTCCTACAAAGCAGGAATCTCCTCCACCTGAACCATTACAGCATCCTACTCTTGTAATAAAAATTATGTTGAGGTGTCCTGAGGCATGACCCAGGTTGCCAGTAGCAGATAATGACAGTAAAACTATGGGAGGAAGAAGGCTAACAGTTCCTTTCTGCCTCTCAGGTGACTTACTCCATCTACTGTCCAAAGAGGGATAGAGGCAGCCAAACACCTAAAAAGGAAGTTGTGGGGTCTTGGCAGGTTTACTGTTTGCTTCCAAGTAAGCAAATTTTATTTATTTACAACCCATCGGCAACAAAGTCATTTTTTTCAGCTGTCCATAAACACCAAATGTGAATGTAAAACAAAAAAAATACTTGAACAAACAGATTCAAGCTTTCCAAGTATTTCCAAGTGCCGTTTTTGGAGCAATTTTCTTGCATACAAAAAGCCCAATAAAGCAGAAAGCCTGTCCAGCTGTGGTTAAAGGTGTCCTGCCATATGTACAACAACTATTCAATGGTTTGGAAAACAACAAAGCCAAGCCTGCAGGCTGGATTTCTTCTAGTGAAGCTCATGACACAGGCAAAACCCACAACCCTGACACATGGTCCACAGGGACTAAAGTTCCCAACTTCACTCTCAGTCAGTGTCTGGATCAAGTTCAGGCCAAGTGGGAGCACTGCCTGAGTAAACCCACAAACTCTGAGCTGCCCTCTGCACCAAGCAGAGTAGCTGTACTTTGCTTAGTGTTAAGAGTTCCTAGTGATCGAAGTTCAAGCAGCTAAGCTACAAACTTCAAATGCTCTTTATTTTCACTTCCTTTCAGAATAAGGGAGCTTACTAATTTAACCAGGAAATATTTTGTAGTCAGCTTTTTGATTTCTTGAAATCCTTTTTTTTTTTTTCAGTCTAATATCCACAAAAAACAGCTAGCAAGCCTGACAACATACTTGCTGCCATTGTGTGACACCTTGCTATGAACTCCAAATATAAAGACTAACAAAAATTTTACAGAAATCAACCTTAATAGGAAAGCCACAGCTTAGAAGATGAAGATGACAGTGTAATCAAGAAAACTGAATCCTTGTAAGGCCTCATCCTTGTAGCTGGAACATTTTGTATGTTCATGTTTCTTATTACAAGATTCCATACCCTTCTAATGAAGCACTTACACAAAGTTCAGTGTAAACAGGAGACTAAAATTGTCTTCCTTAACAAGGTCAAGTAACTAAATGCTTGAGCAAGCATCTGTTTAAGAAACAACATCAAGTAACTAAAACCAAAGAGGTTTGGCACCACCCCCTTTTTTTTTTTTTCTCCCCTCTTTTAATAAATAAGAACTTTATCTACACACAAGATTTTAAAATAAATACTAGCAGCTTCCTGGCAATAATCCTCAAAATGTAACAGCAACTCATAGTTCCTCTTACCATTTAAGTTTCTTCCAGAAATAAGATAGGTCCACAAAAATTAGCTATATGTTCTAACATGTACCTCAGACTCACAGTAGGCGATAAAGACCTCATTTATGTCCCACCCATGAAATGATATCCTTCACAGAATTATTTCCTTCATAGAGGAGTTGCTCTTCTTTGATATTTGTGGCAAAGTGAAGACAAGGAGAAAGTAGGCAAAGCTATAAACAGCAGTGCTGAACATGTGGCAAAGACAGCCCAAAACACTTGGGTGGTAGATGAAAAGTAAAAAAAAAAAAAAAAGTCACTAATGTCTTTTACTTCTGCAGACTTTGTGGTTGCTCTTTTCTGCAGTTTTTTTCTCTTGGCCTTCCATTATCATTAAGTTAGTGCACAGCTCATGACCAACCAGCTGCACCCTCCAACTCTCTACCAGGTTTCCATGTCCAGAGATAGAAACCCGTTCACCGTTTCCTCTCCCCTATTCAATATGCAGAAGGCGTTTTAACATACAATGGAGTAGCACACAGCAGCACATCCTGTGACCACTTCCAGCCTACAGAAAACAGTGAATTTTTTCAAGTTTATCAATTTATACTGAATCAAAATTGACCACCTGGAAAATAAAATACAAACATGTGCGCTGATGAGCTGTCCACATTTGCCCAAGTCTAGGTAATTTCCTAGGGTTCAGAAACACATCATTCCATCCTTGCTCTCTCACCTGCTTCCATGCGTTGTCCCTCTGAACCACAAGAATTTGAACAGCTGTCTCATACAGAAAGCATCAGTGGTGTAATTAGTCCACACAGTACTCAAACCCCTCTCCCCTAGTCAGGAAAAACACAGGCATTTGCCCAATTACATTCCCTGACGTGTGAAGTCCACGGTACTCATCTTACAGATGGATTGACTGTACAAGTAATAAAAGGCATAAAATAGGCCAGTGTTTCTTCTTTTCATTATTTGATCATATGAGTCTCTTCATCAGCATCATAAAACTCTTCATCTTCACTTCCACTCCCCGCAGAACTGTCTTTGTCTCCAGACTAGAAACAAAAACGAAACTGGTTAGCACAGAAGCCACTGGAGCAATCCCAAAATACATCAGCAGGAACATCTCTTATAAAGGTGGCAGGGTGGGAAAGAGAGACATGTCAAGTGACTGTATTAAAACCCTGTGAAAGACTTTATTCACAGATTCATGGATTGCATCAGGTCGGAAGGGACCCTCAAAGGTCATTTTGTCCTATCCCTTTGCAGTGAGCAGGGACATCTCCAATTAGATCAGGCTGCCCAGGGCCAACACTGAATCTGATTTTAAATGTCTTCAGGGATGGGGCCTCAACTTTATCTCTGGGTAATCTGTGCCAGTATTTTACCACTCTCATTGTAAAGAACTTCTTCCTTATGTCCAACCTAAATCTACCCTGCTCCAGTTTCCAACCATTGCCCCTCATCCTATTGCTACAAGCCTTTTAGAACAGTCCTTCCCCAGCCTTCCCGTAGGTCCCCTTCAGATACTGAAACATAGTTGAAGTATTAAACTCTGGGGAGACCTTACAAGTACAAAGAGTCTGACTTGATATGGGGATTTCTATTGTTCTTCTGAGGAATGATTTTTTTTGTGGGTTCACTAATACCTCTTTAAAAGTGATGGGCTTCTAATGGATGGGCTTTCTCTGCTTCATCAGTACACTAGTGAGTATGTGCAGGTGGGAGGATGGCTAGAATGGTTCTGAAGGAATAATCTACTCAGCCTTCTTAAATCTGAGGTCCCTGCTCTGTGTTGAGGTACTGGAAACAGAGACTTAGAACACACAGATTACTTGATTAGGCAAGAGCTTCTCCATCCCAGATTATTCAATGTGCAGCATGGGCATTTTTCTACGCAAGTTTAATTAAAAAGATTCCCCTGCAGCACTAACTAAAGGTCTTATGGAAAAGGAAAAAAGCATTACCACTTCATACATTCTGAAAGAAAACTCCAGCCACAGTCCTTTTAACAACAGGATTTATGTCACATACCCAAGCTAAACTCAGCTACTACAGCGAATTGATTTTTATCTGGCCAGTGTTGTATTTTTCCACAGAACTGATACAAATTATATCAGTTGAAAAAAGGTTCTCTTGCTAGTATAAACTCCACCCAGATAAAAGATTTAGAATATTTTTCCCCACAGTATGCTTGCAGGCACCCTAAGACTTCTGCCTGCCTAGTCATATGCAGTGAAGGGTGAGAGAGAGGGTGAAAAAGAGAAACGAAAATCATGTTCCTGACAGTACCATGCAAGAAAAATCTGTAGCTTTAGATCTGTCTTCAGAGGAGTTTTGCTACAGCAATGTGCGTTAACTGCAAAGGAATTTCAAGCAGTTTGAGCACTAAGACCTGTCAGAAGACATAAAGGGAATCATGTTATGCCTTTTTTCTAGATTTCTAGAATTATTTGAGAAAAGTCAGGCTCTTATTGGATGCTGTCCAACTTGAATATCACATTCTTGTACGTTAACAGGGACAAAACCTCCATTCTGGGCAACGAGAACACGTTATCTTCAAAGTGGTACAAAAGGACAATGGATTTCACAGGAGGAATTCAGGGTATGCCAAATAAATTTTATGTCTTTCTTACAGAAGCTTCGTAAGACCTCTCCATGGCCTTTTCAAATAGGAGTACAACAATGTGCCCTGGAACAACAATGTGATCTTGTGGTCAAGAGAGCAAATGGGATCCATCAAGAAAGGTGTGTCCAACAGGTCTAGGGAAGTTCTACCTCTCTACTCTGCCCTGGTGAGACCACACCTGCAATGCTGTGTCCAGTTTTGGGCTCCCCAGTTCAAGAGAGCCAGAGAACTGCTGGAGAGAATCCAACAGAGAGCCACAAGGATGATTAGGGGACTTGAGCATCTCCTCTATGAAGGGAGACTGAGATCCCTGGGGCTGTTTAGTCTTTAGAAGACTGAGAGGGGATCCATCAATGTGTATAGATATCTGAGGGGTGGGTGTCAAGTGGAGGGGACCAGGCTCCTTTTCAGTGGTTCACAGTGGTAAGACAAGGAACAATGGGTTCAAACTTGAACATAGAAGATTTCACCTCAATATGAGGAGAAACTTCCTTATGGTGAGGGTGACGGAGCACTGGAACAGGCTGCCCAGGGGGTTGTGGAATCTCCTTCTCTGGAGACTTTCAAAACCCACCTGGATGCGTTCCTGTGTGGACTACCCTAAGTGATCCTGCTCTGGCAGGGGGATTGGACCTGATGATCTCTTGAGGTCCCTTCCAACCTCCGATATACTGTGATACTGGGTAACGTTTATCAGCTTTCCATTTTATCAGTGCTTTCTTTGTGAGCTTTAAAATAAACCCATAAGGTGTCCATAATCATTCTGGATACAACCTCACTGAAGTTACAGTATTACCTCAGGCTTGAACAAACAACTTGTTTTGGTTTGGGTTTTTCTTTTTTTGTTTGGTTGGGGGTGGGGTGGTGTTTGTTCGGTGGTTTGTTTTTTAGGATTCATTAGTTTTCATCCACCTGGGGCAAGGTGTTCTTGAAGAAAGTTCTCTAATTTATCTTTTTCGTGGATCCATTTCAGGTTAGGATTTTAACGAAACCTGCAGAAATGCAAGCAGGGAAGATTTAAACCTAAGAAGACTGCTTGAAGTAAGTGAACCAAGTTATGAAAATACTGATGGACAGATAATACTCATCGTCCCAATGGGCAATACTGGTCTTACCTGGGTTAGAAAGGAAAACAAAAATGTGACTTCCTGACTTTCTCCCCCATTAAGCTGTACCACCTGCACTGTTTGCTACAATTGGCTTTTGTTAGGAAGCCATCTGCACAGCTAAGATGTAATAATGTTGTAATTATCAAAATAACAGCTGGCATAAACTTGATGTATATGATGGAATTGTGTAATAGAAGATATGTGGTGCTGTAACGTGTTACCCAGTATGGTTAAAAACGTTTATAAAGTCTGCATGTAACAGAACTGTTGCAAGGCTGCCTCTTTCAAGCCTTCTTCAAGGGTGCTTTTGTCACCTATGCTGTCTTCTCAAGAATTATTACAGCTAAAATTGGTAGACAAGGAAATATGTTGAAGCCTTTGAAAGAAAGTAACTGTTCTCCCCGTAGCCATAAACGTTACCCTGCCTCCTGATTGCTGTGAAATTAAGTTTGACTACCTGTGAATCTCAGGTAGTCAATTTTGCTTGACCAAAAATTAACCAAATTAAAGTAAAAGGTGTTAAAAGGATCCCATCTTATCTCAGCCTAAAGGGAGAACTAACACTTTCTTATGAGCAGCCCTCCAAGTCTTCTGATCACTTACCCAATTTTTATTAGTCCATCAATAACTTCAAATGTGGGGGTTTAAACATAACACCTTAATCAAAATCAAACACTCTCCTCCAGCTCTTTATCTGGTTCTCTCTAATCCAACCCTGCTCACAGAGGAGCAGACACAAAAAAACCCAAACCCACACAGCACTGGCAGATGTGCAGATCAAGAGGTGTTCAATAGGTTGACAAAAATGAAGTAAAAATTGGTATGGAAAAACAACATTGAATGAAACCTCACTGAAAAAACTGGTATTAACAAACAAAGAAGGACTGGTTGTAGATGTTGGGGGTAATCTTGGTTGCAGAGACCATGACATGTTAGAGTTCAATATCAACAGATAAAGAAGCAGGGTGGTAAGTGCCCTGAAGGGTCAAACCCCCAAGCATGCCCTAGCCCAGACAATGAGCTAAGCACCTGCAAATGTGCAAACGTGGACACTTCCTGGGGTCCAGATGGTCAAGGTAAAAGTATAGCACATGTGATTAACATTGTAAGCACCTGTGAATGTAGGTGCCCCTGGACAGGTTGGGATATGCCCCATCCCATAGGTCCAGTTATCAGGGTTCTGTGTTACCAAAGGGCATTAATTGTCTTGGGATAGTATTTAAACCAGCCAAGAAGTCAGGCAAATTTTGCCTTGTTCTCACCCAGACAGCAACAAGAGCCAAGTGCTGCCCGAGTAGCAGCTGACAGATCTGCTCTAGCAGACCAACAACTTCACCCAGGCCTTGCAGACCAAGGCAGAAAGAGGAAAAGCTCCAAGGGAATTGAATCTCAGAAGAGGCTGCAGCCCAGTGAGGGAGCACACAAGAGAGGCCCCCCAGCCCTCTCTGAGCCAAGGACTGCTCGAATTACAGCCACGGCATCTGGGAAGATACCAAACAGAGGAGCAAGCCAAATTTGTGAGAACCCCACAGATCACAGCACCTGTATTTCCAAATTTGAATTGCTGTATTGGAAATGTTAGATCTGTGCTTAAATCATTTAACTGCCTTTATATGCAGAGTGTAAAACCCATGACCGAATAACTGAACCTGTGAATACATTCTGTAAATAAGTTATGGCTGTATTGTACCACTGCCCAAGATATTAATTATAAAATATATAAAAATAATATTTTTATCACAATAAGTCAAATTTCAACCCTGGACTTTCAGAGGGCCAACTTTCACCTCTTCAAGACTCTACTTAGAAACATCCAGTGGATTAGGGCTCTGGAAGGAAGGGGGCCCCAAGAGAGCTGGTTAATATTCCTCCAACCTCAAGAGAAATGTATTCCCTTGAAAACAAAAAAACAAAAAAAATCCAAGTAAGGCAAGCAGAAGACCTGCATGGATAACAAGGAACTCTTAGTAAAACTCAAAAAGAAAAAGGTTTACAATATGTGGATGAAAGGACTAGTTAATTGGGAGGATTATAGAGATACAGCCAGAGAATGTAGAGATGCAACAAGGAAGGCCAAGGCCCACCTGGAACTAAATCTCGCCAGAGAGGTGAAGGTGAATAAGAAGAGTTTTTTCAAATACATCAATGATAAAAGGAAGAGCAGGCAAAAGGTGGGCCCACTGCTGAATGAGATGGGAGATATGGGAATTGATGATGCAGAGATGGCAGAGTTGCTGAATGCCTTGTCTCAGACTATACTCCTAAGACCAGCTCTCAGGAACCTCAGTCTCTAGAAGCAAGGAGCAGAACTGGAGAGATGTGGACATTCCACTGGTCGGTCAGGACTGGATTAGAGATCTCTTCTACCAACTAAAGACAAACAAGTCCATGGGCCCTGATGGGATGCATCCACGAGTGCTGAGAGAGCTGGCTGATAGTGTTGCTGAAGCTCTCTCCATCATCTTTGAAAAGTCCTGGAGAACAGGACTGGAAGAAAGCAAATGTCACTCCAGTCTTCAAAAAACGCAAAAAGGAGGACCCAGGCAACTACAGACCAGGCAGCCTCACCTCCATCCATGGAAAGATGATGGAGCAGCTCATTCTGGAGGTCATCTCTAACCACATGGAAGACAAGAAGGTTATCAGGAGTAGCCAGCATGGATTTACCAAGGGGAGATCCTGTCTGACTAATCTGATAGCCTTCTATGAAGTTATGATCAAGTGGGTAGATGAGGGAAGAGCAGTGGATGTCATATACCTTGACTTCAGTAAAGCTTTTGATACTCTCTCCCATAACATCCTCATAGAAAAGCTCAGGAGATATGGCATAGATGGCTGGTCAGTGACGTAGATTGCAAACTGGCTCCACAACAGAGTTCAGAGGGTCATCATCAGTGGCACAGAGTCAACTTGGAGGCCTGTGGCCAGTGGTGTTCCCCAGGGATCAGTGCTGGGTCCAGTTTTGTTCAATGTCTTTATCAACAACCTGGATGAGGGGATTGAGAGTACCCTCAGCAAGTTCACTGATGATACAAAACTGGGGGGGTTGGCTGACACCCCATCAGGCTGTGCTGCCATCCAACATGACCTGGAGAGGCTGGAGAGCTGGGTGCAGGCAAACCTCATGAAATTTAATGAGGACAAGCACAGGATCCTGCACCTGGAGAGGAATAACAGCAGGCACCAGTACAGGTTAGGGGTTGCCCTGCTGGAAAGCAGCTCCACAGAGAAAGACCTTGGAGTGCTGGTGGACAGCAAGTTCTCCATAGAACAACAATGTGCCCTTGTGGCCAAGACAGCCTAGGATGCATCAAGAAAAGTGTGTCCAGCAGGTCTAGGGAAGTTCTTCTACCTACCTACTCTGCCCTGATGAGACCACACCTGGAATACTGCATCCAGTGTTGGGCTCCCCAGTTTAAGACAGACAACTGCTGGAGAGAATCCAACGGAGAGCCACAAGCTTGTTTAGGGGACTTGAGTATCTCCCCTGTGAAGAGAGACTGAGATCCCTGGGGCTGTTTGGTCTTGAGAAGACTTAGAGGGGATCCATCAATGTGTATAGATATCTGAGGGTGGGTGTCAAGTGGAGGGGACCAGGCTCTTTTTGGTGGTGCACAGTGTTAAGACAAGGAACAATGGGTTCAAACTAACACAGAAGATTCCACCTCAACATGAGGAGAAACTTCTTAACAGTGAGAGTGGCAGAGCACTGAACAGGCTGCCCAGGGAGGTTGTGGAGTCTCCTTCTCTGGGTGCATTCCTGTGCAGACTACCCTAAGTGGTCCTGCTTTGACAGGGAGGTTGGACCTGATGATCTCTTGAGGTTCCTTCCTACCTCTAATATACTGTGATGCTGTGAAAAACCTCTGCCACATTTATGGCTATGATTGGGAATTTTGTAGTTCCAATGTTTCCAACAAATCTCATTTCACAGAATCAGTGGGACAGATCCCAGAGGCTGGTCTAGCTTTATCCCATTTAAAGACTGAGATAGACTTATGTGGCAGTTTAGGCTGGGTGCCCCCTGCCACTGCTACATGAGATACACCTCTGGTGTCCCAGGTGCCCACACATAGGGGTGGACACAGGAAACGACGTATTTCTACCCATAAGTCCTGCGCCCTATAAGGCCATCTGCAGAGTCATTCTCTTCCTCTTTCTTCCTTCTCTGCTCCCCTGGGAGATGTCCTCTCTTATCGGGTAATGCCGGGAGGGTATCCTCAAGGCCTCTTAGGCCTGTCTAGGCCTAATGCCAGAAGGAGAAGGGGGGGGGGGGGGGGGGGGGCAGTCTCACACCTGGCCAGCCTGAGACTTGCCTAGCAGCGGGAGGGGGAAGAAAGAGCCCTGGGGGGTTTGGGTTTACCCTCAGGTAGGAAGAAGGGAAGAACTGGGAAGCTTTGGGAATTATGTGAGGGGTTCTGTACGCTTTGGGATACTCTCTGTCACTATGCTTTGTAGTTCTCTGTAGCTTCACCAATTGCTTTTCCATTTAAACTTTCCATCACTCTCCAATCCGTTTGTGTGAGTCTCATTCTTTTGTCCCTTTCGGGGCAAGAGACGATCTGTCTGGCGCCAAACCAGCACAACTTAACAATTGACACTGCAGGACAGAGAGCGCAGGTCAGGGCAGGAGTACAGCGTGCTGCCTTCAAGAACAGCCCTTCACAAACAGCCTTCTGTTTTCTTTAATATCTAAGGCTTCTGAGACTCTGCTTTGCATGAAGCATACTGCAGCAATCTGTCTCTCAGATTACAGAGGCACAGACACCATCAAGTCCTCTATCCCAAAGGAAAAGACTGCAAGCTTTTGGCCTTGAAGGGATGAATTAACCTAGCTATATTTCAGCCTGCATTTCGAGACAACATTTCAGACACGATGGTAAGGTTACTAAACTATCTTCTGTATCTCCTTAGGGCCTATCCTCCACAAGCCAAGAATTACTATCCTGATCTGCTTAGAGCGCATATTTAAGCTGACAGCTGAAATAAACCCAACAGAAAAGTATTAGGAAAATAGAAAAAGAATATACCTGTGAGCCATCTAGGGCTTGCAATGACATAGCTTCATCACCCAGCCTCCAGTACGAGCATACCTGCAGGTCTGAAATAGTTTCTAGCAAAGGGCTGTTTAAGGTCTCTGGCAACAACAAACTTAAAAGCCCAGACAAAAGACCTGTTGCTCCGAACACAATGTAAGGCAGAGACCACTGTACAGATTTCTAGGAAAAAAAAAAAAAAAGAACAATGAACAGAGAGAGTTAGGTTAAACTGGTTTCCTCTAGCTCATAACACAGATTAAAACACTTACCCTTCACCACCATTCTCACCTGGCAAGTCTTTGTTTTCATAATCAGCATGGAAGTTACCAATCCTACTGTTTGGGGATGTTTTTAACCAATATTGACAATTGTGTCTTGTCAATACTATTTGATCCACACAAATTTTAGCATGGACTCTAAAAGAATGTCTTACTGCTGAATTTATATTTGTTCTTCTCCATAACATATGTACTTCTTGATAAACATTACTTTGTAGTCAGGAAGAGATCAGAGAATCACAGACATTGTGGTTGGAAGGGATGTCTTAGGGTCATCTAGGCCAACCACCTACTCTAAGCATGACTACAGCCAGCATTAGACCAGGTCAATATTAGCTTTGTGTAACCAAGTATTGAAAAAACTCCAAGGATGTAGATTCCTCCTCCAGTTTGACTGTTCCAGAGCTACATAAAAGCCTCCCAGATTTTTCAAAATTTTTATTTAATCCCCATCCCACTTGCAGCCATTGAACCCCTTCTCAAACATTCCATGCTGCTGGGAAGATCAAAGGTGCAATATTCACACAAGCTTTCATTCCAAGCCAGGTGTTCTAGGCTCCTGACCATCTTGGTTACCCTTTAATAGACTCTTCCTGTATTTTTCAACATCCCTTTGGAACTGGGAGGGAACTTAATCTGCAGGCCACATACTGAGTTAAGACTGATGTAGCTCAGTGTGAACTTTGCCTGTTTATGACAAGAGAGCACTGCTAGGTCCCTTTTAATTTGTCATCTATTGTTGTACCCAGGTCTTTTCCAGCAAGTTGCTACTCAGCCAGTTGGTTCCCAGCCTGTAGTGACCATGTCCACACCATAAACGTCATTTTATATTCTTCTTGTTGGCCTCCATGAGATTTTTATTGGCTCAAAAGGTTTCACTGGACTCAAGAACTACTACTTCCTATGCAAATCACTCCTTCTTATTTTGCATCCTCTAAAAATAAGAGGATGTATTGTTTTATCTTTCACTTGTCACCAGCCATCAAATATCAAGCCTGTCACTATCCTGGTGGTACATGCAGCATTCAAGCCTAATATTCTTCTCATCCAGGACTCACTTCCACAGCTTCCAAACACAAATGCTGTGGGACAGTGTCAAAAGCCACACAAAAAGCCTTCCTTGCTCTCCTCCCTTTCTTCATCCATATTGCCTTCTGTGATGAAATGACCAATAATCAAACTGCCTGAGAATGAACTGTCCTTAGTAAAGCCAAGTTCAGCAACCTTGATTATCTTCTTGGCCTCCACATGCTCAGAAAGACTGTAAGAGGTAATGACCCATGACTTTCCCAGAGACTGAGAACTGGATCCCTGGATCCATTTTTTGATCCTAAAGATGAACATAGCATTAACTTTTTTCCCCCAACTGTTATCAGCAACCTTTCTTTACAGCAATTGTTTACCACAGATGATGGACAGTTGCCTCACTATCACAGCCAGGTCTTTCACCATCTCTTAGGGATTCTTATCCCATAGAATGGAAAGCTTTCAACTTGAACCTACTGCTCCTCCACTGTTTGCTGGCCCTCTGCTTCCTCAAGTGTGCTGATATGCACAGAGTCTTAGGGTCAGGCTTTGCCTATGAAGACTAAAGCATAAGTATGAAGAATTTGAGCTTATTCCATCTTATCCACCAACAGGATGTCCATCCCATTCAATAACAGGATAAACGTTTTCTCTAAATTTCTTTACCTGATGGAGTTCCTATTTATGCTACTTGCTCTGTACTCCTCCTTCGATACTGTCTCTGTTTTCACATGGCTTGTTACAAGTCCAACTACACTGGGAAAGGTGTGCACAAAAATGACCAGAAAAGTAGGCTCATTAAAAAAAAAAAAAGGCATGAGTTTAGCTGTTTGTTTCAAAACCTCACTTTGTACGGCAAAGAGCAATTCTAAATTGAGAAAAGGCTGTGATCAAATATTAGAGCAACAGTTAATTCTTTACCTCAGCAATGAAATTTTTCATTCCCCTCTTTTTTGTAAGTTCCCCAGACAAAGAATACTGACAACGCATCAAAATAGTCAAGGCAATTTCAAACCACAAAATCCCTTAATTTGTTCCTCAACCCAGTATTCACTTGTTATTTAAAGAGAGCTATTTTCACTTTCATGGGACCCCTTCAAACTTGATTATCCAAGCTTTGTCTCCTGCAGTGCCAAATCTCTGCTAGACAGACTACAGTGGATCTCCCAGTTGTTACCTTAAAGCTGCCTATTAAATCTACATGGGAGACCTGCACCAGTCTTGGCTTTGCCTGCTGTACCCTAGAGGTGCTCAAGCTCTCACCTATCCAGTGTTTCATTCTGCAGATTAAAAGGCTTGCTGTGCGTATCTGCCCTTTTGCTAGCCTTCTGCCTGACATAACAAGATGGCAAATGGCAGAGAGGGGAGGTTATTCCAGATGAAATCTGTCACATTAAAGACATTGTCACTTGCCCTCAGCAAGCAGTTTGTGTGGAAAAACTGGCACGCTCCT
The DNA here is from genome assembly GCF_027791375.1 of Indicator indicator. Taxonomy (NCBI): domain Eukaryota; kingdom Metazoa; phylum Chordata; class Aves; order Piciformes; family Indicatoridae; genus Indicator; species Indicator indicator. The sequence goes on along the minus strand of NC_072010.1, from coordinate 91,600,907 downwards.
TAACCTGCATACACAGAAGACTATGAACACAGAAGAAAATAACAGTATCATCCTCACATTTTGTTCTTCATAATTTTTCTTTGCTGTGACACACTGCTGTGAAGTGTGTGCTTAAAAGCTTTGCCAGTATATCAGGCCTCTATACCATCATAATCATCATCATCTTCATTTATTGAAAGAGACCACTTTGCTGATAATTATACTCCATGGATATTCTGTGCATGGATTAGTAAGTGCACTGAATTTATTCTCAAAATTATGAGTTATTGAGCCCATATATTTTATATTGGATGCAGCAGAGATTTTACCTATCTGGTAAAATAGGTTTTGCTATTGCTTGCTTAAGGTTTGAAATGGAGTATTCACCATCTTGGTATTTTGAAATCAGTATATTGCTAAAGTCCACTTGCTAAGTCTTAGAGTTCTTACAGGGCTAAAATATTTTCTGAACTAAACGTTGAGGGTTTGTTCTCAACCCACAGGTTGTATTGCAATGCTCTTGGTTTACCCAATACTGTTAAAGACACACAACCTACGTGTCTTAGCTAATGTACATCATTTACCTAAAATATTCCCACATCTCTAAGCCTCTGATACATCAGAGCCACACAAAGAAAAATATACATAACAGTGAGAAGTTCAGACAAACCAATGAAGGGACGAAAGGAGCAATGATTCCACCAACACGGGAAAACATGGAGCAGGCACCCATTCCAACATTTCTACAAAGAAAACAAAAGTCATTCATCAGTGACATTTGCATAGAAGAAATTATGACTTTTGAAACAGTGCCAGAGAAGGAGAAAAACAGCCTCAGCCATGACTGACAAAAGTGTAACTGAATGCATCCCAAGATAGGGATTAGAACGTGCTTTGTGCTTAAGAGAAGCAAAAATCCCCTGCATGTTCAGCACACATATAGAGAGGTGAAGCAAAAAAAAGTGTGATTTCACTTAATACATCTTGTTCCTGCTCTAAACTTTAGCTAAATTCCTTTATCCAAATGCTATTTTACCAGCAGACTTTGCCCATCCACGAAAAACACCACGGTATATTTTCACTAGTTGTTGACCATCAATAATAACACCTGGTTAAAATATCTATTTAAAATTGCATCCGTATGAGAGATGCTTTTGTATGCTCTGTCAGCACAAACACAGGGTACTTCTGCCTCTACTGAGTGAAAAACTTTACTGTTGCTTACAGATAGCCCATGGAGCATCAAGTTACTTTTGCAAAATTTACTGACCAGTCAACTTCAGTCTTGCTAGTTAAGCAAGTATGAACATTTAATAGAGTTGTCTGGTCCATAAAGCACTGAAAAAGTTACAGATATCACTCATTAAAAAGATCAACAGTACTATTGTGATCCTCGTCAGTGGAGAGAGGGCTGTGGCCATAACAAGCAGCTATTTTACCAAGGACTATTTTACTTTTATATAAATAATATGGTTAGTCTAAAGTAACCACTGCAAATTTCAGGGAAGAAGTAGTGAAAAGGAGATAAGAGAACAAGTTTAGCATATAAAGCTATAGTCGGTTACTGTATGCAACTGAAAATCTCAAACAAAAAGGTACAGTTAATAGAAAAAAGTAATAGAGAAGTAAAAAGTGCTCAGGAAAAAGAACCAGGAAAACTAAGAGCTTAACATTAACTTGTGTTACCTTATCACTGTGGGGTAAAGTTCTGATGTGTAGATGTAGACAATGTTAAATGCAGCACTGATTGTCAGTTTCCCCAACAAAGACAGAGAGCGACTGTTCACCACTGAAAACACTCCAGTATCTGACAGAGAAAACATGACCCTGGTAAGGCTTTCAAGCACTCAAATTCACTTCTGTAAATCATTTCAATCACAAACCAGTATGGAGCGAAAAATCAATCCACTCAAGAATTTGCTATGACAGCCAAGTGTTTTTCTGTCAAAGGAAACAATATGTACCTTCAGGAGAGCTCTCAAAACTCAAGAGAATTTAAGGAGCTTTCTTCTAGGCAGCAATGGCGTAAACCATGCAACGTAATTTACATCTTTTTGTGTACTCATTTATTACCTTCATCTGTGCAATGCAATTTGTACAAGGAGGAAAACTCTCCAGTCCTATAAATACTGGAAAAAAAAAAAACAACCCTGAAAAAGGAGAATTTCAATCTCATGGCATACTTGCTACTAGCCCCAAATAATTTCCATTCTATTAAATAAAACAGACTATCAGAAGACTAGATTACATGATTGAACAGTCCCAATAGGTACAGAATGGAACTACTGCTCAGTAACTGAAAAAGGGAATATGAGTTTTCCTTTCCTTGTCCTCAGTGTTAGAATAGGTGATGTATTTAAAGCACTGAAATCTTGCATCAGGGCTCTACCTGAGCACCAGATTTTACAAATGTAAGATAAAATCCTGTAACATAGTAAAAGCAGAAACCAAAATTCAACATTTTCTCTGTCTACCACTAATAAAATGCTATTCTGTCAGTAAGTTGATGAAAAGAATAATGGATGTATTTTTCAAAAGTGAGCAAGTTTTTTTAGTTAAAAATGTCCTATTCAGTGCCAATTCCATAGCATAATAATACGCTTCTAACTTTTATCACTTTGTAAGTAAAACAAAAGATAGGAAGATCATAAAACAATTTGGGTGGGAAGGGACCCTAAAGATCACGTTGTTCCCACCACCCTGCCACGGGCAAGGACACCTTCCACTAGGCCAGGTTGTTCAAGGCCTTGTCTAACCTGTCCTTGAACATCTCCAGGAAGGGGACATCTGAAGGAATTGATTTAGGGACCAGAACCCCAGACACTGTCTTATTGATAGAAGGAGATGCTTTAACCCTGATGGGTGGCAAACCCTGGGAACAGAGTGCAGCTAGAAAGGAAAACATAGATAGGTTGACTCCCAGTAGTCACTGTGACCTAGGGAGTTATGCAGGGACCTGATAACAAGAACAAAGCAAAACTTAGGACAGAATTATGGAGTCCCCTTATCTCTTGCTTGACAGTTGCTTAAGCCTTGGAAAAAATACATGCATTCGTGTGATACTTTCTCTCTGTAACCAATCATGAATTTACAACTGTAGTATGGACATACCAATGACCAATTACAAGGTGCCTACTGATGTTATGTTAACCTATATAAAGAAAAAGCTTTGTACAATAAATCGACACTTGGCTTGCATCAGGCCTTGTCCCATCTCTCACAACGCAGCATAATGGTGACCCTTGATGTGATGAGGAGATAACCACTACACAGTGGCCTGCTGCGACATCCCACAGAACTTAAGTGAGCTGCTGAAAGGAAGCAGGACGCCGGCCAGCAACATATCATCCCCCCAGGAAGTGAGGTGAGCTGTGGGAAACTAAATGGGGAATCAAGAGTTGTCCCCAGTATATGAACTAATTAATGCACTCCTTAAAAAGCATGGCAAAGTTATTTCTGGCCATGATCTTGGAGTAGCACTAAAGTGGGTGCAAGAAAAAAATCCCCACAGTTACAGCACGGACAGCGGTATGGGGCAGCGGGAGCAGGAGGAGATGGCCCCTGGCTGGGCCATCACGAGTCTCAGAGCGGCGGTGCCAGCCACAGCAGGGAGCCAAGCGGCGACCCCCGCGCTGGCTCTGGCTTGTCCCGTGGAGGAGGCGGCGGCTGCGGCTCCCATCGCTCTCGTCTATCAGCAGCGGCAATAGCGTTCACAGACCTTGATTCCTTAAAGAAACGTCACAGTTTTTTCATCAAGAAATTAGCGAAAAAGCAACTTTGGAGCTGAAGGCAGTGCTCATGCAGTCAGAACCTTCACTTCAAAGCTGGAAAATCTGCACATTTCTGAAGACAACAGCATGTGAACAATGAACAGAAAAAAAGAAAAAAGTGTCTTCTCTACTGCTGTTTGCCACCCCCCCCTCTTACCCCCCTTCCTTCTCCCTCCTTATCTCACTCCCTTGTTTCACTCCCTGTTGAAGGTCTGCAGAAACCTGTGTTCTGATTTTAAAGTAACAGTGTTAAGTTTTGTTAAGAAAGGTATTTCACCATTTCATGAATGCAACTGATATCTATGTATTGCTTTTATCATTACTTCTGATTGTAAGTGATTTGAGCTTATAAGTTTTTAGTGATTATGTTAAAGTATTTTTCCTAATCAACAAGCATACACACCGTGTAAGTGCTACTGGTTTTATGAGTTTATAGGTTAAGGTTTCTTTTTTCCTTTTTTTCTGGTTCGAACCTCTTTTTTTTTTTTGAGTGTGCTGGCAATTTCAAAAAGAGCTCTATATACATATGGTAAATAAGTTTTCATTTTGAAAAGTGCGCTTTACATAATATAACATCTTTTCTGTTGTTTTCTTTCACATTACTTTGATAATTTAATTTTCACATAGTTCTTTACGTTTTTAGGATGCCTTTTTGGCAGGATTTAAGAGCTCATTTTAGAAACATTATAGAATGTTGTTTTGGTCTTTGTGTTTATAAAGGTTTTAAGATAACGTTGTATTTCTGATGCCAGCATGGCAGAACACCAGACTCAACGGATAGGACAAACAGCAGTGTCTGTGAAGCTGACAATCAGCTGACCACTGAGTCTGACCACAGTGCCTGTTTAACTGAGATCAGAAGCACCGATCTGAAGATGACTGCATGAGTGTCCCTGGAGGAAACATTTCATTTGGGACTGAATGTTTCAATGCCTTAATGTTATGTAATTAGGGAATATGTTTATGTAGATTTATATGTTAACTCACCAGAATGTTATAGTTAAACAGTGGTTACCCAAGAATAGACAAATAGCCCAGCCTATGTAACTGGTAAAATTAATTCATTCTTGCAGTTGTGGGGTATCGCTCATGTTCCCTGTATTCCTTATTCCCTCACACAGTACACTGAAGTGACTTTTGCAAAAACTAAAGAGGGGGAATGGTCATTTCAATTCTTTGACTACCATCAGTGCATTAATAACCTCGGGTGGAGGATATGCTTATGTCTAAACAGGTTTTGGACCATATTGGGTCCCAGTGCTTTCATCATCCTTTGGATGCTGACTGCAGCAGCAGCCTTGCAGATCCCAAAGCAACCACATCAAAATGTGTGGATCACGCTTGCCAAGGCCATAGGACGAGACATGCTGTGCCTCTCCATATCAACAACTGCCAATCCCTTCAGCACCTGTCTGGTGGGCATATCAGTGAATGGGTGAAAGGATATCAGTGAAAAAACTGAACCACTGAACTTGTAAAGATCATTCTACATGTGCTTCCTGGCACACTTAAAAGCTTTCATAGTTTTGGGTGTAAAGGATTTGAAAAGACAAATCTGACTAGCCTCAAGAGATAAGTATGTTAGGATTGGTAAGAATGGATTACTGTGTTGTGTTTAATTCTACATCAGACAAGGCCACAGATATTCAGGATGTTACTCCAGCAGGGAAGAGGTACAGAAATTATACTGCATGGTGCAATCGAACTGAATTCATAGAAGTGAAAAGACATTCCCATCCTCCTTATCTGCCTGCAGGTGTTTTCCTTGTTTGTGGGGATAGAGCCTGGCCAGCTCTGCCCTCACAAATCAGAGGAAGACTTTGCAGTCTCGGTCATTTAACCATTTCTGGATGACTTCATAGTCTTGCTAAAACAATCATTTATGCTTTTGCTGTTTTGCTTTTTTTATTGCTTTTTTACCCTGTATATTGCAATGTTTGTAAGGTTTAATTAATCGATCACTCAAGAGAGTCCCTTATCGTTCAACAGGGAGGGGGCATCTGAAGGAATTGATTTAGGGTCCAGAACCCCAGACACTGTCTTATTGATAGAAGGAGATGCTTTAACCCTGATGGGTGGCAAACCCTGGGAACAGAGTGCAGCTAGAAAGGAAAACATAGATAGGTTGACTCCCAGTAGTCACTGTGACCTAGGGAGTTATGCAGGGACCTGATAACAAGAACAAAGCAAAACTTAGGACAGAATTATGGAGTCCCCTTATCTCTTGCTTGACAGTTGCTTAAGCCTTGGAAAAAACATATGCGTTCGTGTGATACTTTCTCTCTGTAACCAATCATGAATTTACAACTGTAGTATGGACATACCAATGACCAATTACAAGGTGCCTACTGATGTTATGTTAACCTATATAAAGAAAAAGCTTTGTACAATAAATCGACACTTGGCTTGCATCAGGCCTTGTCCCATCTCTCACATCGCAGCAGGCATCCACAACCTCCCTGGGCAAGCTGTTCCAGACTCTCACCACCCTCACTGTAATGAATGTCTTTACAATATCCAGTCTAAATCTCCCCTCCTCAAGCTTCAATCCATTCCCTCTCATCCTATCACAACAAGCCCTTGTAAAAAGTCCCTTCCCAGATTTCTTGTAGGCCCCCTTCAGGTACTAGAAAGCTGCTATGTTGCCTCTCTAGAACCTTCTCCAGGCTGAACAGCCCCAACTCTTGCAGCCTGTCCCCATAGGGGAGGTGCTCCAGCCCTCTGATCATCTTTGTGGCCCTCCTCTGGACCAACTCCAGCAGCTTGATGTCCTTCTCGTGCTGACAGGCACCAGAATTGGATGCAGCACTCCATGTGGGGGTCTCACAAGAGCAGAGTAGAGGGGAATAGAGTCACTTCACTGATTCTGCTAGTCATGCTTCTTTTGATGCAGCCCAGGACACTGTTACCTTGTGTGCCGCAAGCACACATTTCTGGCTCATGTTGAGTTTGTCAATGGAAACCCTGCCAAGTCCTTCTCCTCAAGACCGCTCTCAAGCCACTCCTTGCTCAGCCTATATTTGTGCTTGAGATTGCCCTGACCCAGATGTAGGACCTTGCACTTGGCCTCGTTGAACTTCATGAGGCTGGCTTGGGCCCACCTCTCAAACCTGTCCAAGTCACTCTGGATGGCATCCCTTCCCCACAGCATGTCAGCCAGACCACACAGCTTGGTGTCATCTGCAAACTTGCTGAGGGTGCACTCAATTCCACTGTAAAGAACCATACCATACAACCCACCCAAGCTTGATTCTGTCAGAACAGCCACAGCTCATTAGCTTATACCAAGCATATCAGAACACACTGAAATGCCTACTAAGGAAGGCTACAGCATAAGCCGTTACTGCTTTGCACAGATCATGCTCATTAGAGACGGGTGCTTGCTTCTGGCCAGTTAGCCATTCCACTTCGTAAAGCTCCTGGATGACTTTGGCAGTTCAGCACACAGACGATTTCCCAGGGCACTGCAGTTCTATTCTCTAAAAATCTCTCTTTTCACATGTTACACTTGGACTGACATGCAAAAACCAACTGATGACTGGTACCAGCCTAAGTGAGTATCCAGGCTCTAGCATCTGCAACACTTCTGGAAACTTGAGTTGGAAAAAAAACCCAACTAAAAAAAACAAAACCAAAACAAACAAACAAAAAAACAGAAGCGCTTTTTTTTGTCTCCTTACTACAGGTGTTGCACATGCACAAATCTTACAAACTGTGATGAATTTATGTACCTAGCTTTAAAAAGAAAATTTGTTCACTGTACAGTATTATTTTTATCATTTTGAAAAGCATACAGAAATGAAGAAGTTAATGTTAGAACATGTTTACAAGAAAAAAAAAAAAAACAAACCAGGCATTTCACATTTCTTGAAAAGCCTTTGCTTCACAATATTTTCAGATTGCTCTCTGAAGTGAAAGTTATCTGGCCACATTAGAAATACCCCAATTACAACAGTCTTGAAGAACACAGAGCAGGAAGAAGATGAACGTTTGCCCCAAGACTCAGTTCTTAGGCACCAGTCTTTCACTTTGAGACACACATACAAGTTGCATGAGTATTACTTACACTGACATATTATTTGATTAACAGAGAGAATCCCAAAGAACAATGCTTCTTGGGGTAAGCCAGAAATATTAGAAAGGCATAACTGATGTGATCAGAAGGGCTGAAACCTACAAAGGTTCAAATCCAAGTATTTCCAACAAGCTTTCCTTCAGGTTCTAAGAAGGTTGATGTTTAACATTTTTGCAAGTTAGTGTCTCTGACTTCAAAACTTGAGACTTGTGTGTGGTACGAGTCTAATCTGCTGGCAAAAAATTCTTAGGCTGTAGGATGCTGCAACTACCTATTCTTACCACATACTTCAGAGAGAAAAGGAAATATTTACCTTTCTTTTTAGGAAGAAACATGACAATAAGACAAGCCAGTCCTCCCAGGAACAGAAACGCACTCAGTGTCCGCTTCCGACCAAACCTGATGCACAAGGATAACAAAGCTTTATTCTGCATTAGATCTGTAGTTCAGAGCAATGAGTCCTCTACATTTACATTTTTCCTATTTGCAGCTGGAAATTCTGAATGCCATCTCCCACAAACACTTCCTCTCACACCGTTTTTTGTACAAGCTTCTGCTACACTCTTAATAAAAGGATCATCATGAAGTCTTTGTGCAGTGGCTGACAATTTCTAGTACTTATTGCTTCCCCCTGCATGTGCATGTTTGCAAAGCTCCTCAGGAGATGTGCAGAGAAGAAATTTGAGATGTGAATTCTATAAAAACAGAGTATTTTGGCTAGAAAAAGTCTAAATACCTGAATCAACATCTCTGCTCACATACTAGTGCACACAGCAACTCCCACACGAAACCACACATCGGCTTCACCTGAGTTTAGTTGAAATGGCTTTGACATAACAGAGAAAATGAAAAAGACAGAGGTGGGATGACTGCCACCTCGTGTTAGCACACAGTCAGCACACCTAGGCTCGACCAAGCTAGGGCATCAGCCTCACCGCCAAGCCAAATTGAGATAGCTCATTAAGTCATCAGCTACAGTACAGTGGTCAAACTTACCAGAAATAAAGCTGTATCAACAGCACTTTCAAAATGAAATGAGAATCCCCACAGAGCAGATATAATAGGAGATGCATATATATGCAGATATAGAGGAGATGCAATGCACATGTATGCAATATATATATGCAGATATATAGGAGATACAATGCACATGTAATCTATCTTTGAGAAAAACCGTAATCAAAAAACCTCTGGAACCGGTTAAATAATGTCATACTTACCATTTTTGGTTAATCAAGTAAATACAGATTGGGTATGCTGGGATTTCTATCAACCCTGAAAGGGCTAAATTGGCATAAATGCTTCCACCTAAGTCACCCACATTAAGGGTAAGACCATAGTAAACCAAGCTGCACACAAACCTGCAAAAGACAGAAAGAGTAAAATCAGAACTGTCATTTTGCCTGTGAATTCAAAGCACTGGTCTAGCACAAAACACTAAACTCCAGTGTTTCAGCAGGTAGGTCTAAAATGTTTCTCTATAAACGTATGATGCTCTTCAGGTAAAGAAAACATTTTGTGCCTGTACAGACACAGTTCTTAACTTATGAGTCAGTTAAACTTAAGGCTTCACTTAAAAGAAAAATGCACATAAACCAAAATAAAGTTAAGATATAATAATGATTACATTATTTGACTTCAGAAATTATGTCTCTGTCCTTTTTGATTTTATCAGGTTTTACTTCTGGCCATACTTTTCCAACTGCATTTAAACGCTTTCCCAAACAGTTCAGATCACAGAATGGTAGGGGTTGAATGGGACCTCTGGAGATCATCTGGTCCAACCCCCTGCCAAAGCAGGTTCACCTAGGGTAGGCCACATTGGCATATGGCCAGGTGGGTTTTGAAAGTCTCGAGAGAAGGAGACTCCACACCCTCTCTGGGTAGCCTATTCCAGTGCTCTGGCACCTTCAAAGGAAAGATTCCTCCACACAGCCCTCCACTGGACCCTCACCAGTAGCTCCGTCTCTCTTGAACTGGGGAGCCCAGAACTGGACACAGTATGACATTTCCATCTTCTTTTAATTTCTCCACCCTGGCCCAGTATTATTCATTCTCCAATTCTGGTTTGTTTTTTTTTTTTTTTTTTCAGTTTTCTTTTGTCAACATAACTGGCTGTCATTTTTACAGAGAGGAAAGGAATAGGCCACTAATTTGTTCTGCAAGAAACCAGTAATTTTTCATTTAAGGAACAGAAAACCCAACTACGCTGAAATAAGTATTTGGGAGAGTAACAGCAATACAGCTCTGTGTTATCTGCTAACAAGATAATTCTATTTAAGTTTTTTCTTAATCAATAATTCTTCACCAAATACATGCATTATAAAAGCAACTCTATGAAGACTTACACCAGAGGACTCACATGCCATATCAGACATAAGGTTTACTTTGAAGACAAGGCAGGCTACCCACCTGCTGATGGGCTCCTTACACACAAAACAAAGAAAAATCCATGTGATTTAAAGTACTGACACAACTCTGGGCCAAAGAGGAATATAGTATGCCAAAGCTCAGCAGCCTTTGAGGGTCAGACAGGAAGAGGTAGTTCTCAACTATTTCAAGGCTCAAAACACATGACAAGAATGCAAAGACAGAAACACCTCAGAACCAGACTGCGAAAATGGCTTCATGTTAGAACTATGCTAAGGAAACGTGCTCAGTGCTGGTGAGGCCACACCTTGAGTACCAGGTTTGCTTTTGGGGCTCTCGCTACAAAGAAGACATTGAGGTGCTGGAGTGGATCCAAAGAAGGGCAATGAAGCTGGTGAAGGGTCTGGAGAATAGGTCTTGTGAGAAGCAGATGAAGGAACTGGGGTTGTTTAGGGTGAGGGTTGGGTATTAGAAGGAACTGCTTGACTGAAAAGGTTATCAAAGACTGGAACAGGCTCCTCAGGAAGGTAGTTAAATCCCCATCCCTGGAGGTGTTTAAAAAAGGCAGATATGGTGCTAAGGGCTATGGTTTAGCACTAGATTTGCTAAAGTTAGATAATGGTTGGACTCAATCTTAAAGGTCTTTTCCAAGAGAAATGACTCTATGAAATACTGTAACACAGAGATCCTTCTTAGGCACAGCATCCCTAGTGATACAGGCTGAGACGAAGTACAGTCTGAAGGATGAGCTAATTCTCAGCAGTGTGTCCTCTGAAAGACCTAAAGAGAGAACAAGAGCCCACCCAGGTATACAAAGTATTTCAGGTACCAGGTAAACATCATGATCAAGGTGCGTCCCAAGAGAATCTTGTATCGGAACAGATCGAGGAAGCTGCCAGCCTCTCTGGAGCTCCTCTCTGCTGGGAGCTTTAATGAAAAAGTGCACTTCTGCTTGCGGTTCCTCTTCGCAATGAGGTAGAGGGCATCTTCTGCTTCGTTCAGCCGGCCTTGGGAATAGAGCCAGCGGGGAGACTCTGGAATGAATCTGAAACACACACACACACACACATATATATATACACACACAGAGAGAAAGCTTTAGGGCTTTTCTTTTCTACAAGGCTGGACTTGTCTATGGAAATAAGGCTGAAATACATTTCAGTATAACAACGAATTTTTATAACAACCCTGAAGGTTTAAACCCTGCTTTTTGAAAGAGAGACAAAGCATGTTTAAAGAGAACAGAATATAAGTCATATGTGACTTGGATACCAAGTACTTTTATTTGGCATACACATACACTCATACACACACACAATACTGCGAATCTCAGCGTCATTAGAACCCTATCTAATTAAGAAGGCATCACCTTACTACAAGTAGCACAGGATGTTTGTGTAACACCAACCAGTTGTCCTCCAGTCCTCATTTGCCAACTTTTTCCAAAATTCTCTCCTGTAGACAGCAGCAGAGGCTTGTACAAAGGTCATGCTCTTGCTCCTCATGTGTACTGTTCACCCCAAAGTTCTGTAACTCTTAACACAGCCTACAAAACAAATCTTCCTCCGTTATGTTCCAATTCCCAGAACTAATTCAAACTCTAGTCTTTTGCGAGAAGCTGTTTAAGATTTTTGCCTCTGACCGGAAGTGACAATTTTCCTTTAAATTTAAAAGGAAAGTGATTCTGTGCTTTTATAAAAGAACTTTAAAAAGGAACATATTTTCTTCCCCATAATAAAAATAAAAATTAAAAAAAAAAAAATCTACTAGTGTTTTCTGCACAGAGTAACTTTTAAGCAATGTGGGAGGGAGACTGTGAAATCTGGCATAACAAAATATAAATCCTTTCTTATAGTAAGGTAGGCCTCTGACCACAGCTCTGAAGTCCCAAGGAAAAAGCACTTCCAAAAAACTGTACATATTAGTCTGAAAGTTTGTGGGTTTGTCTGTTAGTTTTTCTCCTTTCTTTTTTTTTCCCCAATGATCCCAGACATCACTATGTTTTGAAGTATCAAGTGTCATCTCTGCCTTTCACCTCATGAACAGTCTAGAAGACCTTTCCCTGAGCTCTCCTGCTCACCTTTGAAAGGGGGTGTTGACTTTTTAGGAAAGAGTTTTAATAAAAAAGTTAGTTACTGAAGTTAAATTGATGTTGAAAAGAAAAAAATTCAGTTTAAACAGCAGCTAAAGTTATTTCTTCTTTCAGTTATGGAGATTCTGCTGTCAGTAAGTATATCTAAGAAGAGTACACTGCATGATACAGCTTTCAGTACTGAAGTCCACAAACACAAACCCCCTACTATCTTAATAAAGCCACCTTCTTTCTATTCTTTCCTAATCCCCTTCAATAAATACAAGGAAGCTGTTCGTTTTTACTTTTGCATGTCTTTAAGAGTGCATGTGCAAGCAATTTTGATGCTGTTCTTCCCGTGCAAACATAAGAAGAGAAACATCATGTTACCACACACCCACAAAAACATTTCTCTATCTTTTAACATGTGCCTGTAGTGTCCTGTGGCATACCAAACAAATACCAGTTAAAGAATAGGATGAGATGCGCTTCTACACCAGTCTAGAGACCATTCCCATCTACAGTGATAATGTATCTACAACAAACACATCTCTAAACAAGAGAGCTGTAGTATTTGAAGAAAGCACAGAATAAGGGGTGGTAAAGCTTGAGAGAAATAGCTTAGTTACCCTATTTTATGCTATCCTAGAAAGGTGCTTTGATTTAGTTGTTCGGTTTGTTCTTTGGGTTTGTGTGTTGGCTTTTTTGTTGTTTTGTTTCTTTGTTTTTGGAGTTTTTTTTGGTTGTTGTTATTTTTTGACATCTTTCCTGATGAAAATCAGTTTGAAAAAATAACTTACAGAGAGAGAAGAAAGACGACTGTTCCTTCCAGGTTAACCACAACAGCCAGAGTCCTCCAGGAACGAATGAAGTACCCTAACAAAGCATACTGGGCAATTCCCACAGCAAAGAACAAGCCACCAATAGATCCTAATGTACAATTAAAAGATACAAAACAAAACGTTATGACTCCCTTAAAGGAACATTAACAACTCTCAACACATAGGACCAGACAAACTAACACTTCATTACAAAAAACTCACTCAGCAATACAGGCAAAACCACAGCTATTTAACCAAAGAATAGCCTCGTCCTTCACACACGTAGAAGTATTAGATCTAATTGCAAAGACAAATACAAGTACAAAAAGCACTCTTTTACATCCTTCTCATCCAACAAACTCCCATAAGCAACTAAGTCTTGTAATAACCTATGTTTCCACTATCTACGTCTAGAAATAAGTATTACAAACCATTGAAATACTGATCTTTTTAGGAATGCATAGTATTCACTTGTAGCTCTCATGATTTGTAAGACATCCTGTTTTAGAACAGTCTCATCATAGCACTTCTTTGGCACTTGTCACAGACTAGGTCAGGCCCCAGAGCTGTAATGGTACAATTTATATACATCATAGCTGAAGGACAGCGTCAACAGAAGACAGTTAAGGGTCTCTGTATCTTTTGTTCTAAATTCAAGGTTGATTGTCACATAGGACAACACTTTTTTTTTTTTTTAACATATAAACATTTGTCTCAACTTCCCATTATATAAAATATACTTCTGATTTCTTTTTGAGAATTTCCAGGAGCAAAATAAGTGATCTTTAGTATATTGAGCATATAGACATTAAGCTCATTATAGCAGAGTTCAAAATTACGATGGATTGAGATCAGGTATCATGAACATTGGATGCATATTTAGCTGTGTAACGTTCATAGGGGATGTTTCAGATGGACCTTTGTCTACTTGAGCGAAGCAGAAATCTGAATGGCCCCAAGTCATCTATTGTGCTTGTCTAAGGTTTGTACTAAACAAAGCAGAGCTCAGGACTGTGGTCACACAGATGCTCAAGTGGAGCTAAATTTGTCACTGCTATGATGCTAGCATTGCAAACAGTCTGCAAGACTGCAATCTGTAAGTTCTATCAATAAAGACATTGGCACTCAAACTGTACCTGCTAATGCCCAGTAGGCAGTACCCACACACTCATTCAGCAGAACAAAGGCCACCAGTGACATCCCACCATTCATCATTCCTACCAAGAAGCGAGAGATGGCAAAGAATTCATATGAGGGTGAGAATCCATTTGCAATGGCAAACAAGATGTCAAGAGCAAAACCTGGAAAACAAGGCAAAAGGTTTAATTTCAGAAGAGTACCTAAAGCAAAACAGAAGCACTTATCAGCGTCTTTTCTTGATGTTCAGTGGCATCTGTCCCAAGTAATCAGTCAACAACAGCACCATTACAGGTAGAAATTTAAGGACCTAAAGTCACCATCATGAAAGGAGGGAAAGACAGGAGAAGGAGGATGTAGTTTCTGATACAAAAAAAAAAAAAAAAAAAAAAAAAATCAGTATCATAAAAGGAGGGAAGGACAGGACAAAAAGGAATGGTTCCTGATGCACAATTTGCAGTATTACACCTTCAAATTGAGTTCACGGAAAACAATTTTTTCATATACTCAGAACTACTTCCCGGCTCCAGTTAAGATAGGTTGACATTTATCCCCACAGACAAGCCACTGTTCAAGTATCTCCCCTCATTCTTGGAAAGTAGTGCTCAGAAACTAGAGAAATGTTACCACGGGGCAGTATTATGGGGAGTTTGCATTAAACAGGTTAACTTTTATTTACTTTGAGTGAAGCTCTTCTTTTTAAAATAAAAATCTAGTTTTCAATTCTACAATCTTATCCATTGACACAACACTTCATATCTACACACACAAGACATGAAATTTTAAATGCTGCTTGATCAGGGGGCACTATAAAAGCTCATGAGCTTTAAAACATGACGACGATCACAAATACATAAAAAATTACATCATGCAGACAGAAGAGAAAACGTTCAGATTCCTAGAACATTATATATATGTTAAGAACATTGCTAGCCAATTAATAAAAATGTTAGCTGAAGCCTGTGGAGATCCCATGAGAGTGACACGCATGAGTATGAGCCCTTACGATTTCTAAATCCAGAACATCTCCCAAATATTCAGATGGTGATTGAATAATCAAATATTAATTTCTTGTCCTTACTTATATTCATGAAGTACACTGGAAGGGCAAACAAAAAAAATAACCACAGCACAAAATTCACTGCTGCCTGTCAATGCAAAGATGTGCTGAAGAACATGGTTCAGCACCAGACTTGGTAGTTAGCTAATGGTTGGGCTTGATGATCTAAAGGTCTCCTCCAAACAAAATGATTCTGTGATTCTATGCAATCAAACTCTAAGCAGAAGCTGAGCTCTTGCCACTGATCTTCAGAAACACAACATCTCCACTTCATTCATTTTGTTAGGTGGCAGTGGTTACCTGTGAGATAAACTTTCTTCCTCCCAAAGCGATCTGAGAATTGGCCAAAGGAGATTGCTCCAACAAACACACCACTGAAGTAGAAAGAACTGGCAGCGCTGACTTTGTACGATGTGTTACCAATTAAAAACCACTAGATGGAGAAGAAAAAAAAGAAAAAAATGCAAATTAAACCGAACTCAAGTAATTCAGCAGTTCACTAAAAGCTAACAGTTGGAGAAGGGTGGTACATACTTTAAGGAAGATCAAACTGCATCACATTCAGTAAGTTATCAGATAGCACTTGTTTTGTGGTGACTATCTCCCAGACTCACTGGGTGGAACTAACCAACTGCACAGTTCCCCCAAATCACATGCAGTGCTTGATTTTGCAATCAAGGACAGATCCCTCAGAATATTGTAATTTTTGCAATCTTCTCCCACTCTCCCTCTCATTGCGTTTTCTCACATAAATCTATTAGCTTAAATAGACACAGCCCTACCTCTTGACCTAAGTTGCTGCAGCCTATAGGGACACTATGCAAAAATAAAAACCATGGTTTAGGTCTAGAAATAAATCCTGCATATGCCCCTCCTTATGAACAGTCTTGTCACTGAGAAATGCTTTTGACAGGTTTTCTGGTATTAAAAGCACCTTTTTCCAGTGTGTCATTTACTGTGTGTCATTTCCAGTTCTCCTCAATTCCAAATACGAACCAAATTGTCGTACGTTTGATTTTTACAAACTTAATGTCTCAGGTTAAACCTGAGAGGAAATTCTTTCTCCCACAAAACTGAGAATGAAAATATGCCATTCTTTTATGGTTCAGAAGTAATTTCCTTTTGTATTCTAAAAACTCTGCAGATTGTGTTCTTTTCTTTTTCTATTCCTCTTGCATTTGAGCTAATGTTTCCTCTTAGTGACACCTAACTTTTCTTCCTGTGGAGGTAAGCTGGTGATTATGTCATTATCCCTGCAATAACACACTAATCTTCTCCTCATAATCTTTTTCTTCCTCTATCAGAATCCCATTAGATATCCTTTCCAGCAAAGCTTATATTATTTCAAAGCTCAGTTATAAACTACCTCACCATGAGAACAGAGCCATACAATTAAACCTCACCAAGATTAGGAAGCTAACAAAACAAAATCATTCAGAAGCTCCAATAAAATAAATTCCTTACTCCTAATACATGCTTCATTTTGAACTGTCACTTTAATGGTGAGGTGCTCACTGATAGGTAATGTGCCCATGAAGCATCCAGACTGGCAAAATTCAATTCTAAAAATAACCACATGACCACAATTCAGCTTTTGAAGCTTCTTTAGATTTTAAAAACAAATCCAAGAAAATTACATTTGTATAATAATAGCACATGAGATTAATTCTGTCTTGAAATAACATGGTCAGTTTGTTTTGTAAGAGCTATAGAAATCACAGAATGATAGGGGTTGGAAGGGACCTCCAGAGATCACAGTCTAACCCTGCTGCCAAAGCAGGATCACCTAGGGCAGGTCCCACAGGAAAGCATCCAGATGGGTCCTGAAAGTCCCTAGAGAACACAACAACACCCCAACCTCTCTGAGCAGCCTGTTCTGGTGCTCTGACACCCTCACAGTAAACAAGTTTCTCCTCATGTTGAGGCAGAACTTTCTGTGCTCCAGTTTACATCCATTGCCCCTTGTCCTATCACTGAGCATCACTGAAGAGACTGTCCCCTTTTTCTTGACGCCCACCCTTCAGATACTTAAAACATTAATAAAATCTCCTCTCAGTCTTCTCTTTTCCAGACTAAATAGGCCTAGGTCTCTCAGACTTTCCTCATAAGAGAGGTGCTCCAGTCCATTAATTGTCCTTGTACCCTTCCTCTGCACACTCTCCAGTCCATACCTGTCCCTCTTGAACTGGGAAGCCTAGAACTGGACACAATCATGCCATAATTATTGGTATATTAAAAAAACAAACAATTCCCTCGATTTTGGTATAAAAATTTTAAAATCTGCCTGCACTGAAGCTCAGTGACAGTAGATGCTTTCTGAATCATTCAGGGTTTAAGGGATAATTTGGGTGCAAATCAAAACCTGGTTTGCAATTTAATCCCAAAAGCTAAGAAGCCCTTTAAAAGGCTCAAGGACTTTCTCTTTTACCAAAAACATGTTATGTATATATGCCTGATATTTATAAACCAAGCTTTTTACATCAGAATATTTTTTGTATATTTGCTGTGGCCATGTTATTAGTAAGGGATGCCACAAGAAAAGCATTAAAAACATCCTTCTCAAACGCAGAAAAAGCTTCTTTATACATCAGTAATGAAACTAGATATCCCTCAAGTAAATGTGCTCAAACTAAAACCTTTGGATTTGGTACATAGCTCAACTTCGAAATATATAACAGTCAGCTAACAAATTTGAAATTACTGTATTTTAACAGTGAGGAAACAGGAGAGGTAAAGTGAAGGCCCATGTATATAGATTCATAGAACACCAGGTTGGAAGGGACCTCAAAGATAATCTAGTCCAACCTTCCAGGGTAAGAATAGTTTAAATGAGATGGCTCAGCACCCTGCCAAGTTGGACATTGAAACTGTATAATGTAAAGCAATCCACCACCTCCCCTGAGAGTTTATTCCAATGTTTAACAGTTCAAATGATGAAAAAAAAACAAAAAACAAAAAACTTGCATCTAGTCTGAATATCCCCAGTAGCGACTTGTTCCCATTAAACCTTGTTTTTGCCATGTGACTCTTTGTAGAAAGAGTCACCCTCCTCATGATAGCCACCCTTTATCTACTTGTACATGGTTTTGAGGTCTCCCCTAAGCCGTCTCAAGCCTGAGCAAACCCAGTTCTCTCAGCCTAAATATGTAAAATAATTACAAAGCAGAATCTACATAAGTAGCCATGAGATTTTTCAAGTTTTGTATTTTTCAACTAAACTGTTCTTTACCTCCATGTCTTATTTATACACCTAAAATGCTTAAGAATTCCTGCAAGATTTATGTCCTAAAACACTGCTAGGCCCTGCAAACATATCTGCCTTGTCAGGTGTAAGAAAATAAGAGATTCTCACATAAATTTAAAAAACAATTTTAAAAAATCCACCATCCTTTAGGATTTTAATTTAGATAGTGGCCTAAATATTCATATCCTCTTTATTACCAGAGAAGCAATGCCTGTTGTACACAACTGCCTGGTATTATTCCAAAGCTGGCAGTTTTAATTAATATGCTCATAACCAATAAAGTTAAATGCTTTACAGGACTAATTCAGATAGCATTAGTGCCTCTGGACAACAGCCATGAATTATCAAGTGATACTATACTTGACTCAGCTGCACAGCTCTAAATCCAGGTCTTGTAACAGATGCATTCAGGTAGGGTTTTTGCACAGAGGGTTTTGACATTAACAAATACTGAAGTCCCCAGGAAGGATGAGTGTTGCACACGTCAGTGCAGAGTCTGGAATAATTTCTGTAGGGACTGCAGCTAGACCATGAAAGAAGACACGCAGAAAACACAGAGGCCACATCAATAAAGCTAAAGATTGTTTTGGGAAAGAATGGGAGGGAATTGCATTGTTCGCTTGACTTCTCACCGCCTACATCTTCTCTCCTATTTGGAGCTGCAAAAACTGCAGAAGCCACTTCCCCTCCACTTCCTTCCCTGCTTGCTAACTGCATCAGGAACACACTACATGCATTTGACCTTAAGGGAATCACAAGAGGTATCCAGAAAGAGCTCAGGGTCCATGAAGGATTATGAGCACACTAGTAAAACAAATGGCACAATTCCATCTCAGTTGTAGAACCAGGCTACATGATCCAATAAATAGCTTCCACACGGAAAAGGTGAGAAGTTTTTGAGCAGAACTTTGGTCAAGATCCACATGGTAAAGAAAGCTAGCTTTTCTTGCCAGTAAAGATGTTCTCTACCTGGAGGTAGTGCTTGTTTCATTTGCTAATCAAAACGTGCATTAGTAAGGAAGAAAGATGCTGCCCCCCACAACTGACCCACTAAGCTTTACCACTCATACAAAGGCAGCAAAACACATTTCAGTCTTACCTCAGAGACGATTGAAGTGAAACTGCTGCTGAAGTGTACGTGCTCGTGCACCTCGCTGCCATTGGCAGTCAGAAGCCATTCCCCAAAAGCTCTCTGTTCGCTCACTGACTGGTTGCTATGGCTCTGATTAGCTGAGAGCTCTTGGAGATCCCAGTGGTAGGGAGGAGTTGCACCCACCAATGCGATGAGGATGGCTTCAGTGGCTACATAGAGCTGCCATGAAAGACAAAAAAACCCATCAAAGATGCTAAACATATCCAAGCAATGTTTCTTCTGCAGCTGGATCACATCAGTCTAAAAATAATACTCCTACTTTATATTCTCCTTCTACCACTGTAAGCCCATCTACTAAATACCACAGATTAAATCACAACTCCAACACAGTGGTTCTTGCACTTTATTTGTCAATTGCTTGTCAGAGAAGGAATTCCTCTCCTGACACTCTTCACTTAGAGGACCCCCAACTCCCACATACAGCATACACCTCATGGATGTAAGAAAAATTGTTAGCAGTACCAAGGAGACAAAATAAAACTATTCTTTGATGCAAATATATTATTTTATAATATCTTCTCCTTCCACCTGTGCTGTCCATTCCTCTAATTTGATACTTGGAATACATCTCTTCCTCATATCTATTTTGCACCAGTTTCACCAAATTCTTCCCTAATTTTTAATCTTTTGTGAACCTGTTTTACTGTATGGACACACATGCATTTGTCTTATATCTACACCTTTATACAGACACACAAGTTCTAAATACACTGGTAAACAGCCGGCTTTGATCAAGGAAGAATAAAAATCACTGGAAACTCAGATATTTCAAGCCTAGCCTAGAGCCGGCTCACTGCTGCTTGCCCAAAAGAACACTGACGAGCCAATGTCTCAATAGGCTACATTACAGTTCTACCTTAAAACCCAGTGTTATTTGACCTGCTTAAACACAGAAGTGCCTCGATTCTTCAATAGAAGACAAATGATAACACCTTCTGAGAGACAAAAAAGATGACACCGGTAACAACATGAAGACCTTGCCTGTAAAACTGCCTCATTTCATGCCCTTACTGAGAAACAGTACCTCAGCACAGTTGCCCCTAAAAAAAAAAAAAGAGGAAGAACAAAAAAAAAAAAAAAAAAAAAACAACAAAAAAAAAAAAAACCCCCCCCCCCCCACGTAGATTTCGTTGCTTCTCCTGCCGACTTACACCCATAAAAAACCCTCAGCTATGCCACTCCATTCCTCAGGCTCCATTTAAGCTACCTCCTGAATACAGTTCTTGCTCTGCTCCCAGCATCTCCTCTCTATGTTCTTGGGAAGATGCATCTGACAAGAAGCGTGTTCTCTCAGAAGGCAGCTACACAATTCTCGGCATTAAAAAAAAAACTCAAAACAAACAAATAAAAAACCTCACAAAAGAACACAAATTAAAAAAAACAAACAAAACCAAACAAAAAACACCCCCACAAACATCTGACTACTTCTGAATTCCACAGCAGACAACACCAGGTAATCCTATTCTGTTCTCCTCAACATCTGAGCAGTCAGAGTTTTACCTAGATCTAAATGTGAATTGCTACTAAATTAACACAGAGTTATTACTTGGAAGCATTTTCTTTCCATCAGCTCCTTTTTGCACTATACATGATAAACTGCTATTCCAGTAGCAGGAGGTAAATACATTTAATTTTTTTTTTAAAAAAAGCACTATTTTTCCAATTTTTTTAAATATAAAATTATTGAAAGGAATTTGGGGGGGAGGCAAAAAAAAAAATCCCACCACAACAACAAAAACCCAAACCAACCACAAAACCAAAAAGCCAACCAAACCATAATCTATTAACTACATTGTGTTAAAAGCTAAAAAAATTCCAGACATACAACGATGGAAAGTAAAAAATACTCACCTGGGAAAAAAGCCAATGTGTAAGATTATATGGTAAAAGAGATGTTAAAGAGCTGAGCAGCCATGTTGCTAGGGATGTGTGGATACAGGAATCTCAAGAATAGTTGGAAATTACTAAGAAATGAGAATTACAGGTCAAGACCTATGGTACATCTCTATGCTCTGACTTGACTCACACAACTCCATGTCAGGACAAACTGACAATACCCTTGCTTTTGTCTTGTGAAATAAACATATTTTTTAAAGGAGATCAGAAAATGAAATTCTCAAGGCATTTGGTTTAGAGAAAGAAAGCAAAACGTCTTTACTTTTTGCTCTAGGTGGAACCCACCCCAATTACAGGAAACTAAATTGAAAAATCAGTGATTGCAGGCACATAAAGAACCACTACAGATCTCTTTACAGTAAAAAAAACCACATATATAAAAATTCAGCCTTAAACATCCTAGTGGGTGCAGCAAGCAAGGATATAAAATATATACAAATATAAACACTTCCAATTGATGTGTTGAATCAGAAAAGTGTATGAAAACTGACACATTCTGTTGTTATCAAATAGTATTGTTTTGCATTCAAGTTTGCTGGAGTCACTGCTGACACAACACTGTTTTTCCATCTGTCTTGTTCTTTGGTTTACAGGTATGGTAAACCCTCTTCATTTTATTGCAAAAACAAAACCAAAACAGAATCCAAATACACCCACTCCAAAACCCATTTATGATTCTGGAGACCAGAAACATTTTTCTAAAAGTAGTCTTAAAATATGACAACACCAACTCTGAAGTTAAAAGAAATTCAAAAGGCAGCTTTTATTGTTCAAGTAAGAGGAAGGATTTTGTGTGAATGAATCCAGAGATTCTCCCCTTATGAATTCTAAATGCATGCACTTAGGATTAACAGAGCTGTGCAGACTGGCGATCAACATAAAATGTTATCAAATCAAATAGAAACACAACAACTTTTATAGTGGATAAAAAGGCTATATTATATGCATTGTGACAAAGAAAACCCTCATTTTTTATCTGTTCTATAACCCCAGTCAAATTTATACATTTTAATGTAGACTTCCTATTCATAAAAATTTTCACTGTCTCCATATGGATGTTAACAGTTCCCTAACAAATTCCCTGCACTGATCTGGATTAAATCAAGACAAATACCAAGCACAGGGAAAAGGGGCAGCAACTTGTAGTCACTGATAATGAAATGGTGAGTTTTGTCAGTTTGGTTTAACTTGTCCTGTTTGTTTATATCCTCTGTAGATTACAATTTTATAGTCTGTCCAGATAAGAAGTCTATGGTGTAAGGAGATTTATTAAAAGGCAACCCCTTAATAACCTGGACGTTTTCATTTTCTGTGCTAAGAAATTTTATTTTGCCATTTATAACTATTTCATTAATAGATTTTGAGATTAACTTCAACTTAACATTTTGAAATTAATAGGAATGCCTGTGATGTGTTGATCAGCTTTCCTGGTGTTTTCATAATAAATTTCCAAGAAAAATATAGAGTTAAGACAAGCAAGATGCAGGAAGGAAGAATTTAAATAGTTTGAGTATAACAAAAACACACACACAAAAATAATTTAAGAAACTCTTTTAGACCTCATTTTACCGGCTGTGAAGCACAAATGAAAAACAAAAGGAAGATTTAAATTCTACTACGTGCTTTCAGTCCTTTTAATCAGCTCATCAGTAATTCACAATCAGTCTGGTCATTCTAGATATGTATCAGCTGAAGCACTCACTGCTAAACAAGATAATGAGTAAGCCACTAACTTCTGACCTTTCAAATATAGAAACATTAAAACTGCACCTTGAGGAAAGACAGAAACTAAGGAAGAACAACAAATAACTTAGCTCTGGTAGAAGCCCATAATAAAAAAGGAAATGGTTACATTTTAGGACTAGAGCAGTTTCTCCTGAATTCATGACAAGCAGCTGGAAAATTGAAGGGCTACCTTATTTCTGAAAGTCTGATGATCTCACCTGCTCTCAGTTATTTCAAAAGTGTGGTTTGCCTTTCAATTCACATGACTTTCCCTCTCCCCACTCCCCCCAACTCCAACTCCTATATGTAAAAAAAATTCTGAAATGTCTTCCTGATGCAAAATATCGTGTGCTGCTGACATGCTTCTATCAAAGTATCTTTCCCCTCTCTTTCCCCTCTTGGTAGGGCAGGAAGAGAGAACACCTTAATGACAGAAGGGAAGGCTGCTGTAGTTAGAGCAAACAATCACCATGTGCAGCACACATTGTAATCCCTCAAAGATTTAACAATCCCAACCCCATTCTGACAAGAAATATTACTCTCCGTGAACAATGGCACCACTGTTATTACCTATGCCAACTCTGTTGACACACAGTTCTTTACAAATGAAAGAACTTCGGGTTCCTGTAGAGCAACTAAGAAAACCTACCCAATTTAGTTTTTCAGCCTTGAAATGTAGGCCTTCAGAAGCCACAGGATAAAAGTCCAAAGTCTGTCCAAACTTATACATAACTTTATTCTAGAAATTCTTTAACATCCACATTGAAATGGAATTAAGATTGAAAAGACTTACAAGATCATCAAGTCCAACCATCAACCTAATACCACCATGCCCACTAAATATCCCAAAGCACCACATCTACATGTCTTTGAACACGTCCAGAGTGCTCAAATTATAACACTGTGCAGCAAGTCACAAGTCTCAGAGCTTCAGTTCCTACAGGTTCTCTAAGCTTCCCCTTCTTCTCTGTCCCAAACATCCAAACACACATATCTCAACTCTGTTTCATGCTCAGTATAATTTTGTTGGGCAACAGCAGTGCCTGACAGGTACACAGGAATGCTGCACACACCTTGAAGATGCGCTCTTGCCTACCCAATGATGACAAAAAAACAGTGATGGCATTAGTGACAGGACTGCAGGACACACACCTGTGCTCTCATCTCCTCAGCTCAAGTTGATTTAGTAATTTTGTAGTCTACAACAAGAAAACGAATCAACCCTTTTTCTGCCAACACACAGAAGTCATCCTTACCAGAAAGATGTAGTGCTTTAGCTCTGCCCTTTTGTCACTTATGCCATAACCATGAATGAATTTAATTCTGAATAGGCATAGTTCATTAAATTGTGCCAGTAGCGTTAGATTCTTCTACCTCTTCCACCAACATTCTCCCAAACACCAGAAAAAAAAACAAGTAAGAAAACCTACCACCAAAAGACAGGCTATTGCTACCTCCTGCAAGCTGGATCCTTCTGTAGTACTATAAATACAAGTACTTTGTTTGTTGTTGAGAAGTTAACTGCCAGTCTTGTGCTTGAAGCAAAACCTTGCAAGTCGAGCTCTCTTTAGTATCTATCAATGACCTGGATGAGGGGACTGAGTGCACCCTCAGTAAATTTGCAGATGACACTAAGCTCAGATGGAGGGTAGGAGAGGTCTACAGAGGGACCTGGATAGGCTGAGTTGATGGGCTGAGACTAACTCTATGAGATTCAACAAGGCCAAGCACCAGGTTCTGCATTTGGATCACAGCAGCTCTAGGCTTGGGGAAGAGTAGATGGAAGGCTGCCCAACAGAGAAAGGCCTGGGGGTGTTGACCAACAGCCAACTGAACATAACCCAGCATGTGCCTCAGTGGCTAAAAAGGCCAACAGTATTCCTGGCCTCTATCAGCAACACTGTGACCAGGGACCAAGGAAGTGATTGTTCCACTGTACTCATCACTGGTGGGGCCACACCTTAAGTACTGGGTTCAGTTTTGGGGCCCTCATTACAAGACAAACATTAAGGTGCTACAGAGGGTCCAGAGAAGGGCAATGAAGTTTGTGATGGGTCTGGAAAACAGATCTTCTAAGCAGTGATTGAAGATGCTGTGGTTGTTTAGCCTGGAGAAAAAGAAAGAGAATGAAGGCAGACCTTCTCCCTCTCTACAACTGCCTGAAAGCAGGTTGGAGCTCCACCTCTTCTGCCAAGTAACAAGTGTTAGGATGGGAGGATATGGCTTCAAGGTGCACGAGGGGAAGTTTAGACTGGATATTAGAAGAAACTTCTCCACTGAAAGGGTTCTCAAATGCTGGAACAGGCTTTCCAGGGAGGTGGCTGAATTCCCCATCCCTCAAGATGTTTAAAAGATGCAGAGGTATGGTGCTGAAGGACATGGTTTAGCATCAGACTTGGCAGAGTTAAATACTGGTTGCATTCAATGATTTTAAAGGTCTTTTCCAACAGAAATGATTCTATGATTGTATAATCTATGTCGTTTGCTCTGGAACAGATGAAAAAACTTCCAGGATTGAAGAGAGCTCAGTAGAATTCCTCTACTGTGGTTTACCAGTCTCTTGAACAAATTAATACCTAGCGTGCTACCTACCACAGAAACACTGCTTGCCACTGTTACAACTGGATCACCTCGAGCAAGGCAAATAAGGTCACCCCCACATCACAGGTTGACAGACCTCTCAACATGAATAAAGAAGTTGGAAGTATTGTTTTTCTACCTTTAAAAATAAAAGGCAGAAAGCAAGCTTAGGTACGTTGTTAAAACACCTACACAAACTTCCAGTTCCTCTGCCAAAAATGCTCACACAGTGGTAAGTTTGAGAACCAAGCCAATAAACAAAAGCAACAATTGAAATTACAAAAAGCATAAATATTACTTCTGCTTGAAGAGGGACATGCAAGAAAGTTGTGCGAGACACAAAGTTATGTGCTGGTGAGTTGAGCACCAGCTTGCAGTTCCATCAATACCATACTAAAGTGCCACTCCATTCTTCTCATGTAAAGAAACTTATAGAAGAAACAAAGCAAAATACTGCCAGAACTTCCTGTTCCAGTCTATGAATCAGCCCAGGACTGAACTGTCCCAATGGCATTATAAAGTAACATGGAAGTAAAAAACTAAAATCAGCAACTGCTGGCAAAACCAAAAAAGCCACAACAGGAATTGTGAGCTGACAAGTGCCAGGCAGTCCTGCTTCTATCAGCATGATTAATTATTCTTTTGTCTGCATTTCATCTTTGTCTTGCTTTCTCTCCACATCTTCCAGCCCACCTTGGCTATCAACACACCTGAGTCATGGCCAGTATTGTTAAGACAATGGCCGATGGTAAGTCCTCACCTTAGCATGCTGGTTTGGGACCCAGACAAAGAATACAGGGTGAGCACCTTGATCTCACAGAAGGAGTTCTGCCAAAACTGTAAGAGGAGCACATTCAGCTGTGCATGGACTTTCTCACTACCAAATGACCGAAGAATTTCACTTGGTACAAAGCCTACACTGATTACTTCAGAAGTTTCTGCTATTTAAGTAACCAGACTAAAGACATAGGTGGTATCTGTACAAGCTGCTTTCATTCATTTATTCATTTTAAGGACTTGCCTGAGGATAAGCAATTGGATCTACTGGTGTTTTGTCATTATGGTCTGTTGGGGTTTTTTATTAAAAAAAAAAAAAAAAAAAAAAGTCTTGTGTTTACTGCTATTTCAGAGCCACATGATGCTCCGGAAGTGAAAGAATTTTTTTTTCCCCAATTTTGTGGTGAAACTTACTAAAACACTGATTTTCAACTTACAGCCTACAGTCCCTGAATACTACTTAGAGTTCTAGGAAAAGATAATTAAGTAACACAAAGTTGTCAGCAGTCTTAAATTTACCATACAAGGACTGAACATCTTCAGTGGGAAGTCTGTAGAGGATCTGCAAACTGAAAGAGACTGAAGAGTTCTGGTCTTTTTCTAGATATATAGACAGTAAGTGAACAGCATACCAACATCAGAAAACTGGAACAAACAACACACAACTCCCTTCAGCTTTCCTTATGTGAGGATCATAAAAGCTTCACTGCACTTTCCAAGGCAAATTCTTAGCACCCTTTTCCCTGCAAGCTCACCAGGATTAGGAATTTGACCAGGTGACCACAAATACAATGTTTAACCAGGTTAAGGTCCACACCTTTATTCAGAGATCACATTGTAAACACACAAGACCTATAAAACAGATGCTGTTTTTCCAGAAGGACTCCAGTCCCACTGGGCTGGTACTTGCAAAAGGCAAGCAGAGGCTTCACCTAATGCAAACAACACAGGTGAAGCACTACATTAGCTATAAATAGAAGTAATTATATTAACTACTCCCATTTTAAAAAAAAGCATTTGAGAGCACAAAACTTGATTTGGGTCAGAAAGAAAGAGCAACGATCACATGCAAGTTGGAAACAATTATTTGGAATTAAATTACACACCTACTAGTTCTTTTACCCTAGAGAAAAGTAGAGTCCCTAAAATGGAAGAAGTGACAGCAAGGAGAGCCTTGATCATGTGGCTCACCAGTGGAAAAATACTGGCAATTTACTTCCTACAACACAGGAGAAGTTAGACTGTGTGTACACATGGGTAGGGAAGAAGGGAGGTAATTTGTCAGAATACAAATATTTATAATCCATAGTCTTTGGTATACAGTAGAATTATGCCTGTTACCTCCCAGGGTCACCTTCTGAAGGTGAGATGGGTGAGATGGATTGTTCCAAAAGTTCGCTAGGTTTAAAGCCATCTCGATTTATAGCAGAGGATAGGATTGCTTCAGCTTCCACCAAATCCACCATCCCATTGCACAAAATATTCTATATAATTCTGTTAAATCTCAAAACATCTCCCCATGTGTTTTATCTCCATTACTTATACAAGTGATAATCACCATTGCCATGGTGCCTCCCAGGCACCTTCCAGTCCCAGCTGTTAAAAAGGCATTGTAAAAGTAAGGCATGCAACCACAGCTAAAGCAAAGAGCCCCAGAAGGAGTTTCTTTTGACTTTACCCTTTACACAGCATGTCGCCTTTATATTTTTTTTTTAAACATTTCAGTTGTTGGGGGTTTGGGGTTGGGTTTTTTGTTGTTGTTTGGGGTTTGGTTTTTTGTTTGTTTTTCTGGTGGTGGTGGTTTGTGTTGTGGGATGTTTTTTGGTTGCTGCATTGCTTGGGTCAGGGATTTATGTTGGGCTGTGGTTTTGTTTGGTTGCTCTTTTGTTGGTGGTTTGGGAGGGGTTGTGGGGATTTAGTAGTTTTTAATTGTTTTTAAATAGGCAGAATAATCTGCTTGTCTCTGTTGCTAGGCTTTCAGCATATCTACTTCTCAGTGCTTCTCTAAAAACTCATGTTTCTTGCTCTGCCCAAGAGCAAGATAAGGTCTTTACAAGAGCACATTGAACAGGCATCTTCTAGGATTGAACTGCACAGTCTGAACCCTGTCATTTCAGGGTTTCTGCAGAACATAGCCCAATATCTACACCAGCTGCATTGATGATTTTAAGGTTATAATATCAGAAAAGATAAGTGATTGTTTCTTTTAAGGAACAGTTAAGAATCTGAAAGAACTTAACTACAGAAAGACAGCCCACACTGACTGTATTTCTGGCAGCTATTTTTTATTCACAGAAGAGCTCTAAAGGACCAAGAAGTCTTGGCTAAAGTCTAAATCACTGAAATGAAATGTGACACAACCAAAGAAAGTTCCCCTCCACTCCCATCCAATGGGAACAACTGGTAAACTTGGTGTTAGAAGTTCCACCAGTTAGAAATATTTTTCACTAAATGAGCAGCAGCATATCTTTCTGTGTGATTAGTTTACATACTTATGCCCATCCAGTTAATTTCTCTCCCATGCAGGAATAAGCTATGTCATAACAAGGAATTACATTCAATGATGCAACTACTCTAAAAAGCCTTCATTACTTCAATGAAAGCAAAACTATCCTTTAGAGTAACCATGTTCTGAGCAAGATACAATATACAAAAAAATTGCAGGAATAAGAATCTTACCTCAAGAAATAAAAACTTAGGCCTCTACTTTTTAGGTTTGCATTCAGCTGTGCAAACATAACTTCCTTTTTAAACTCTAACATGTTTTAATTGAGATATATTAGGAACACACTTCCATTCTCAGATTTCTGCAGGTTCAGTCTGGACTTGGGCAATCCTGTAGCTCATGTTCACTGGCAAGGACAAAACTCTTTCAACCATATATGTTGAGTCACAAGAGACCAAGAAACCCTTCTCATTTAGCACACTAAACTACCAAGATACCATTCTTTATTAATGCTTCCATATAATTTCTTCCAAAGACAGTGAGTACCTTTAGTAATCAATAGGTGTCAAGCAATTAGTTTTAGTTCAAAGTCTTAAGTATTTTAAGAGTTATAGCTCCATTTAAGTTCTTTACTATGAGGGTGGCAAGACAAAGGTTGCCCTGAAGTGTTTTAAGACCAAACTGGATGAGGCTTTGAGCAGCCTGGTCTAGTGAAAGGTGTTTCTGCCCATGGCAGGGAGGTTAGAACTAGATGATCTTTAAGGTCCCTTCCAAGTCAAGCCATTCTACAATTATGATTCTAAGATCTTCATTCACCCCTCACTCTCTTACTGGAGATTCTAGATTAATCAGGCCTCAAATTTACATTATTAGTGTATCCCCATGTTCCTCGTGTAAGGTTTGGGTAATTCCATAGCTTTTGGAAAAAACGTTTCCCTACTTTAGCTGTTGTCACTCCATTATAAAGTTAGCAACCACTGCTACAGAACATTACTGAAAAATTTTTTGATTTCCTATTAAGATGCAGTGAACAAGGCAGCCAGGCAGACTTTAGTACAGTAATAGCTCAACGAGTTCATTAGTAACAGCAGCAGGTAGAAGAAGAATACAAATCAGCAATGAAATGAAGATGATGAAAGAAGCAGCCCACAACACTTACACTTAATCTAGTATTACACCAGACATACAAAATCATTTTTTGGATTACAAGCAACCCAGAGCATGGTCACTCCACAGGACCTGTTTGCTCAAGCCCACTTGAAAATTGACTATCATGTGGAAAGTCTTATCCAAACCTTAAGTGCTTGGTACAACTTGTCTTCAAAGAAGTTGTGCGAGCTAAACTACATTTGTAATTTGAATTTAGAGACCAGATATTTTGTCTTAATCAGTAAGGCTATGTAGTAGATGCAGTTTACTGTAGAAATTTATATGAGAAGAAAAGTACTAAGATGAGGGAAAAATAACTATAAAGTATGGAACTCAAGAGATTAGAAACATGCAGCGATTACAAAGCACAAAAGCCTACAAGCAAAGGAAGAACATGTGCTAGGAATCTTCTGGGGCAGGGAGCTTAAGCACAGCAAGAGACACGAAGACACTTAACACAGACAAAAACAGTTTTCATTCATGGGGTTTTCTTACCTTTAAGAATTTGAAAGTATTTTTCATGCCAGTATGTCAATGTGAAAACACAAGTCAACTGAGGGAGCATGTGGGAAGCAACACCAAAATAACCAATAAAATGGAATAATCAGTCCATGCCAAAGCTGGTGACACAGACTAACAGTTCCCATTCTGCAGCCAGATGCTGCACCTAATTGACTAAAGGAACCCATGAATACTTAAATCTACTTCACACGTACCAGATACATTACTTACCTTTGGATCCATCCTCCAAACAAAAGACTAACACCAGTCATGGAACCTGCCTTCAGTCTTGCTCTTGCATCCCAGTGGCACATTATGTAACTTGGCACCAATAAAGGAACACAGAAAGCAATCAACCACCCAATCAGGAACCAGTTGTCTAGGTCCAAATCTATTCATGGACTGAAAGACAAGCTTCACATCTAAATCTCTTACAAACTCCTGCACCAGGCACAATCTGAAGCACAGAAAACCCATCAGTCAGGGGATGATCCTCATTGGTAAAGTTCAAGAATTAAAGATAACATGAGAAGAAAAGCAAAACAACCCAGAAACAGACCTGCGAAACTCCTACCTTTTTCTTTAGTCTGAATTAGTTCCAGGGTTTGTAAAGATCTCTCTGTTTACTTCTCCCATGAGAAATGCAAGTTAATCCATTAAAAAGTAAAATAAACAAGAGCATTATAAAACAGCTGACCTGTACTACTTAAAACTCTTGGAATACAGAGCACTTGCTGTGGCTACACAGTTCATTCCAGAACATGCCTAGGACTGGAAAGAAAAATAACTATTACTTTCTTAATCCCTAACCTTTAGTGAATTTCCATATTTTCTAGCCATCAGCTGGCAGAACAAGCTATAAACCACAGCTGATTTTAAAGGATTATTCAGATAAATCAGTTAAAAAAAAAAACAAAGAAGAGAGAGCAATAGTGCAAGAAAACAAACATACAAAGCCTTTGCTGCTCATGATCACAGCTTTGCAACCAAGAAAAGCTGATAAGACTGAACACCTGAATATTCTCTAGTCGCCTCATAAAGCTTCTTAATATTTCTTAGTCCCCTAGCTGCCAAGAGAAGATGCCTTCAGACTCACAGTTCATGACCGGAAGTTCCTGAATACTGCAAAGTACTGGGCAGCAGAGGTGGGATAACATTTAATTCCCTTTCTTCCCTCCTGTACCTGGTAAGAGATCACAATGGCAGTAGTCCACCACATGTCAAGCCTAGCTGAATTCACTACAATTAGGTTTTTGAAGAGTTAACATGAAATAAACCAAAATTCCATCACATTCAAACTATACTTTATGCCTAGGCTTGACTGTGAAGGTGCACATTATTATCCTTATCTCCCCTCCCCACCACCAGAGGAAGAAGCACAAAGATGAAGTAAAGCTGGAAGCAATGACAAACTTGGTTGCAGAGCACATCAGTTGGCCATGCGGTCTCTGAATGACATTACAGCACTCCACTGTTACCACAAATCTTAAAAAGAGCTCCAGTTTTTTATTTCACACAGTACAAGCCTGATTTTCCCAAAATGCAGAGCCTCATCCAAATACCTAACACAGTCATTGCACCTACATTCAAGGAGTCAAGTCAAAGCACTATAAACGGTCATAGCTTATCAGCTGATGAGATGAGAGCTTCTGAACACAGAAGTATCAGTGACCACCTGTAGCTTCTCAAACATTTCCACCACAAACAAGCCATATACAACGTAGAAACCACTAGCCTAGGCCATTAACTCTAGGCTGTGGAGGATTCCCAGCACAGTCTCCAACAGAAGTTACTGTCTTCCAGTCTAGCTCATGGAAATATTTAATTTCACTTCAACCAGACCTTCACCTGACAAACAGCATGCTCCCAATGTGCTCCCCAAGTCACTCGAGGTATAACTCCCAGGCAACGCAGCACAGGCAGCACCAGCCATTTGCAACAAACCCACTGTGTAGAAGCCCACTGCCTTTGGACAGAGGTCACTTCTGCACGCAGGTACACAGCAACTTACTGCTACTAAACCCAAAGCGAAAGACCAGTTACTGCTACCGCCAATCTTCACAGACCTCCAACACCCACCTTGACACCCCACTGCGCTCACCACAAACACATCCACCCAAAAGCTTGAGAGGACAGCTACCCACAGCGCCCACACCGTGTGTGTGGGGACATCCCCCGCTCAGCTCAGCCTCCCCCACGGGCGCTCCCAGCCTCTCACCTGGAGGAACACAGCCAGCAGCACGCACAGATACACCTGGTAAGGCCCCATCTGCCCCACCAGCGGGAACGCCTCCTCCACCTCCATCCCGCTCCCCGCCAGCCACGCAGCCCCTACGAGCGGCCGCCGAGCAGCGCATCCCCGAGCCCGGGGCGGAGCGGGAGCGACAGCTGGGCCCTCGCCGAGGAGAAGGAGGAGGAGAAGTAGGAGGTGGAGGAGGAAAGGGCGGGAGATGCGAGGTGGCTGTCATGCGCAGCGGCGGGGAGAGCAGCCGGCGAGCGGCCCGCCCAGGGAAGCGGAAACGCTGCAGCTCCGTATTGCCGATGCAGGGATTAGCGCAGGCGCACCCTCCTAATTTAAATGGGAAAAGGGGGGAATGGGGAGGCGAAATGATTGTGGAAGGTATAGGAGGGATGAGCGACGGGACTGTGAGGGGGTCGGGAGGGGTGCGTGAGGTGGAGTGTGAGAGACTTGGCTGTGTGAAAGGAGTCTGAGGGGACGTGAAAGGGCCGCGAGAGGTCTGAAGGGGTGTATGAGGTGGGACGTGAGGGTCGCGAGAGGGTTTGTAAGGGATGTAAGAGGTCTGCAGGGGTATAGGATGTGGGGTGAGAAACCTAAGCAGTGTGTGAAGGTCTTGAGGGTGGAAGGGGTGTGAGAGGACTTGGGATTTCTGAAGGGAAGGCAGTAAGGTAGTGCAGAGGTGGCTTACACCACAACTGAGTGGGTTGCTGCAAGTGGGCCCAATACTAAAGAAGTGAGTGCTGGCCGTGGTGTTCCTCATGCAGCAGCTCTGGTCATAGGTGTTTAGAAGGGAAGGGGGCAAGAGGCTTTTCCTCTGGACCCTTGGTCAGACCAATGGAGCATGCTGGCCCTGTAAGCTTTGCAAGAAGGCTGCTCTGTGTCCATGCTAGTGAGGTAGCATAGCTCTGATTCTGTTTCATCACAAGAGAACAGCTAAGTTGCAGTCTGCACTCCATGGGTTTGGACCTATATTGAACAGTGTTAGCCCACTGTCTGGAAGCTGTACCTGTATAGTGCACACTGACTAAGTTTTGTAAATTTGTGCAGGACCCCTAAATATTAACATACTTCAGCAGTGTGATCTGTAATTATACTTTGTAGTACACCTGTTTGAGAAAGAAACAAACTTGCTTTGAGACAGTTATGTAGGTGCCACCAGAATACAGTTCTGGACTTGCACAAATCTTGCTGTTCTTGATTTAATGCCTAGTGAGGACACACCTCCCTGTTACAGCAGTCTTCATGTAATGTATTTTATGAAAAATGTTTGCTCTTTCTTTGGAGAGCCTTCATTGTGAACATGTACAATTCTCACTTAGAAGTAATGAGGCTGGTTTGTGAAGGAATGTGAACTCTACTGTGAGTAGGAAGGGAAATGTTTTATTTTCATTCCATCTTTACAATAAAGCTCCAAGACTGAAACAACTTACACTGCTCATTTTTTTTCTTCTTTTTTACTTGGTGGTACCAAAAAGCTGCAGCATCTTTATGCTTGTAGCTTTTACAAGTGGAGAGAAAGGAAGAGAATTGTGTCACAAGATGTGACCTTTAGGACCATGCCAGAAGCCTGGGAAATACTACCATTTCCTTGCTGTAAAAATCTTGGCAAATTGACAAGCATCAAAGCAATTTACTATTAATATGAAATTCACCTTTGCCCTAAGCACTTCTTTTCACATTTGAGGCTTAGTACAGATTGATTAAAGGCAAAACAGCAAAGGATTTCTGAAATGTCAGGACCTTTCTGGTGCTCACCCAACTGCACTTGTCTCATTTTATTACTCAGCTAAGATGCAGAGGCGGTGTCCTGCTGCTCAGGACACTCCATGTTCTTCTCCCCTGTATTATTCCCACTCTTCCAGTCAGTTCAGTCACTCTCTCTAGCAACCACAGCTTCCTTCCAGCTTGGCCAGCATTAGGGTGGGCTGTTGAGTTTGTCATCAGCTCTCAGATGAGTGTTGATACCGTCTCCAAGTAACAAGTGATAGGATGCAAGGAAATGGCCTCAAGTTGCACCAGGGGAGGTTTAGATTTGACATCGGGAAAAATTTCTTCACCAAAAGGGTTGTCAAGTGTTGGAACAGACTGTCCAGAGAATTCATAGAATCAGTCAGGGCTGGAAGAGACCGCAAGGATCATCTAGTTCCAATCCCCCTGCCATGGGCAGGGACACCTCACACTAGATCAGGCTGGCCAGAGCCTCATCCAGCCTGGCCTTAAACATCTCCAAGGATGGGGCCTCAACCACCTTCCTGGACAACCCATTCCATGGTATCACCACTCTCATGGGGAAGAACTTCTTTACATCCAGCCTGAATCTACACACTTCCAGCTTTGTTCATTCCCCCTAGTCCTATCATTACCTGATATCCTAAAAAGTCCCTCCCCAGCTTTCTTGTAGGCCCCCTTAAGATACTGGAAGGCCACAATAAGGTCACCTCAGAGCCTTCTCCTCTCCAGACTGAACAGCCCTAACTCTCTCAGTCTCTCCTCATAGGAGAGGTGCTCCAGCCCTCTGATTATCCTCATGGCCCTTCTCTGGAATTGAGGTTGGATTAATGATCTTATGGGTTTTTCCCAACCTAAATGATTCCAATGGCCCTGGAATCAAGGTAAGCAGAGTTAGGGGAAGGTGATGGTACTTTGCTCCCTGTCAGGAGGGTACTATCTCACAAATTATAGTTCCCATTTCAACCCCCAAAGCTCTTCTCCTCCACTCCCTCTTACATGGGACTCCAGCTTAGGAGTTTTCCTCCCTATTATTCCCTGCTTCCTTACAGCCAACCATGCTGCAGACTTCCAGTGGCATGGGAAGCGGTTAGAACTGGCAGCTTTCTGCTGTACTCACCTCTGTCTGGTGTTGCCTTCCTGACTGTGCTTTTGCTCTTCTCCTGCCATGGCTCCACTGAGATAATACCTCTGACTTGCCCAACCTCCAGTCCCGGCTACCAAAGTTAACACGTTGGATTTAGGTATGTCCACACCACACAGCAATGCCCTATGCCTGTGGAAAACAGCAACCAGGGAGCTGTCTCCTCTTGTGTAGTCTGCAAAACAGAGGCCAGTAGAGGTCCGTAAAGATGATGAAGGAACTGGAGCATTGACAGGATGCCAGGACTGGTCAGCCTGGAGAAAAGAAGGCTCAGGGAAGAGCCTCCCAATGTGAGTAAATATCTGATGCTTGGGAAGGAAGAGGAGGAGCACAGGCTGTTCTCAGTGGTTCCCAGAAACAGGACAAGAGGCAATGGGCACAAGTTAAAAAACAAACAAACAAAAAATGCACACACAAAAAAACAAACCACCAAAACAACAACCAAAAAATCAATCTGAATTCAATAATGTTATCTACTACGGTGGAAGTGCTCAAACACTGGAATTACATTGCCTAGATATATTATGGAGTGTCATCTGTGGAGGTATTCAACATCTAACTCAACATGGTCCTGGTTAACCTGCTCTAGCTGAACTTATGCTTAAGTAGAGATGTGGACTGGATCTCCAAAGGTCCCTTCCAACCTCAACTATTCTATGATTCTGAAGTTTGCATGTCTGCTCTATGACTGAGCATCTCATATTCCAACTTCTTTCTGAACCACACAGATTTTGGTCACAGCACCTAAAATGCCTGATTTTAGTAGGGGATTTGCTTTTCATTTTTTTGCAGTGAAACCTGAGTGTTGGCAGAAGGAGTGTTGTTTCAAGGTTGGCCTGATGTTTGGGACTTTGCAGGAGTTTATCTATGGGACCTCGACCAGAGGTACTGAAGCAAGGAACAGAGGTGGAAGTAGGGGAAGGAATGGAAGAGCTGGCTGAATGAAATAAAATACCCATTAGCCCTAAACCCCAAACATACCTGTGGGTCACCTCATGTCACGCTCTATAATGACCATATGGTGATTTTAGAGGAAAACAGACTTTTTCATCTTCCTGATTGTCACTGACAGCAAAAGGGGTCTACCCCATGAAGCCAGTGGGAAGGACTGGTTCAGTGTTCAAGGGTTTCACTGTTCTGTTGACATAGTGGTAGCACTGCACTCCAATTTGATCAATGATCTCTGTGCACCAGAACTCTCAGATCTTCCCAGAGAGTTATTGTCTGTGAAGTTCATTAATGTGCAATTTGTTCCCTCCTCCTCCTCCTCATTAATAACTGTGTCAGATAAGAATAGTCTTAACAATCCTGTCTGTGGGGAATTTTTCTTTTAATGAGAGTGATTCAGGCTTCTTACTCAGACATAAATATGGTATTCCCTAGGTTTTCCCACATGGGTCCCAACTCCCACTCTGTCACTACTGCTTCATGAGTTGGTTGCTCTTTAGATGCTTGCATGTCAAATTGGCATGGGCACCCCAAAACTGAGACAGCTGCATGGCTTCTTTTTCAGCTTTTCCGACATAATAATTCCTTAGATGTTCAGCCCTTATTTGTCCATATCTAATGATGACCTAGAGCATTCAAAGCACTAGATATGTGTAAATGCAAAAGGATAACCCTAAGCTAAGTTCTAATCTCTCCCTCTCAAAAAAAAAGAAAAAAAAATTAATCAGTTATCTTAGAGCTAAAAATTCATTCTGGTTCATTGTCATTGTGTTTCTGGATTTGTGGCATTCATTTGTAGTATTCTGACAAGGCTGTTAATTTTGCCTTGGAAGCAGGCAATAATAGTTTGAAAAAAAGATCTTAAAAGAACTATTAATGTTCCCACCTTCTAGGTGGGAATTTCTCACACTTAGCACAGCTAAGATCTAAATAAGTCCTGTTTCTGGTGGAGGAAGTTTCAGCTTGTCCCATCAGTGGATGTGGTGACTAAGATGTGAAACTCCTTAGCCCAGGCTGTCATGGCTGCCAGAAGATTAAGTGCATTCAAGAGAAGGCTCAACAAGTTCACAGAAGGAAAGTCCACTGGGGTTTATCTAATGCAAAAAAGAGACACCTCTGGGTCTGGGAAGTCCCCAAGAGACAAATTGTTTAAGGCTGGTATCTGGAGGAAATACTTGCTTACCCTCTCTTTTATTCCTGCCTAGGCATCAGCTTTTGGCCACAGCAGGAAATAGGATTTGGGGCAAAAAGGACATTTTCTCTCTTGCTGCACAGCCACTTTTGTGATCTCACACTTCATCAGGTTCTCATCCCCTCCTGACCTCCATCCCCCTAACTCACAGGAGGTTTCCAACACATCAGCTGAGCTGAATGACTGAGCTCTGACTGAGGCAAAAAGAACGGCAGCTGCAGGAAGATGGGGTGGAATCCTCTTCCATAAGAACGTGAAAGGTATGGTTCATGAAAATAGTTAATATAAAACAAGCCTAGCCAGGACAAAAGTAAAGCAGAGGTTCTCTTGCTCTCTAAGTTCATCAGATCCACTCAAGGTGACAGGAGCAGTCAAAGGGGTTGATGGTACCTGCCAGAATGCTTGCCTTTGCTGGCCTCCTGTTATGGAAAAAGAAGATTTTTCCAACCAGATTCATCAGCCACACGTTGCAGCTGGCTTACTCCATAATACTATGCAGAGCTAGCATATGGCTCATTACAATGTACCCTGACTGAGTGTTCAGCCAAACAATCCACCAAGGCATTCCTGCTTCTCTGAAGTGCCGTTTGCACTTTTTGCAAACAAAGCAACAAACAATTCCTTTGGAAGCACTTTTCCATTTTAGATGAGGCTTGGGGATTCCTGGCTGTACTGTGAATGCTGCTACAAGCTGATTCCCCATCATTTTGCTAGATAGACAGTTGTCTTACAAACCAGCTCCAGTTCAGTTTCCAAAGAGATCTGAGCTTCCTCAAATTATCTACCTCTGTCAGTGGATACTTGCTCTCAAGCTGTCTCCCCTGTTCCTGTCCCAAAGTGCACATCTGCATCCAACACCCTTCTTGGCATCTTTAAGTATTGCCCTGATCCTGTTTGGTTTCCTGTCACTTAGACATTACCTGCAGTGTCCACCCTGGTGTGGGAGTTCTGGTTTCACCACAGACACCCTGGGGGTTTCAGGCTGAGCAAAGGAATTCATGACCCAGGTTTGCACTTAAACATATTAAAAACTTAAGACAATAAAATAAAAGACAAAATAATGTAGTTCTAAGAGGTAGGATTAGTCATTGCGGTCTCCCAGCAAATGACTGAGAGATGACAATGTTGAACACAAAGGTGAGTGCCTGTATCTTCATAGGCTGTTTTCTTCCCAAAGAGTCATCATTTAGCCATAGTACTGCTCATCATCTTGACATTTATGCCCTCTCAGTCTCTGGCTTATCACCATCATATAGAAGACTTGTTTGGATCATGTCTCTTGCTCTGGAGACTGCCAAACAGTTCACAGAAGTAGACAGAAACAACAGCATTCTGGATGTGGAGGCAGAGATGACACTTGGCAGGTGGTAAATCTTCCTTATAATGCCTTCAAAAATGCAAAAATCCAATGGATTTCATCAGCTATTCCTACCTAGGTGTGCCATGGAATGCAGCACTGGTATTCTGCTCAGTGTCTTTGCCTTCCATTACATTTCTTAATCATTACTGCTGCAGGTTATCACAGGAGCAACTCGTCCTTCAATAGCAACTCCAAACTGCAAAATAAGGCTTTTGGTCATGTCCTGCCCTTGAAAAACTAGTGAGATAACTTAGGAAAACCCCTTATAAGTGAAGATGTAAAGACAGCCAGACATCAAACGGGTGCTTCTGAGGGTCAGGTAGAAGATCACAGTCAAAGTTAGCAAAGTCTGGGAATCTGAGGGCACTGTGGCAGCAACATGGAAAGTCTCATGAGGCCCTAATTGTCTGACCTGATAAGTTGGCCCAAAGTGTGCTATATGGATTGCCAGGCACTGTCTGGCACCAGCTCAAGGTTATCTGAAGTATGATCTATTGAACTGTGTAGACAAACATTAGGTTCTGCACAAAAAGAGAAAGCATCCATGAGTGATGGGATTCTACATTTTTAGCTCTAGACATAGGAGGTAGGGGCTACTGATTGTCAATTAGGATGCCACAGGGAGGTTTTTCTATAGGTAGTGGCAGACCATTTCTCCAGCAAACAGATTGGCACCTTGCGGCAGTTCCAAGATCTGGTGGACTTTGTTTCTCCAAAGAGCTGTAGCTCTCAATGTGATCTTGGGATCCTGTAAGAGCCAAGATCCTGTAAGGCCATCTACAAAGGATATCTGCTAGAGAAGACTGTCACTCAAAAACACCAGGAAGGAGCAGTATATACAATGAGAGTTTTGCAGCAATTAACACTGTCAAAGTTTGTGCAGCAAGGCAGTAGAAAAGGAGACTTTCATGTGCTTCCCATTATCTGAGGAACCATGAGGTTTCAAGTTATCTTTACATTCAGATATTCTACTTGATATGTGGAAGAAAGAATGAATACATGAGTCATCTGGCTGCAGAAAACATGGAGACAATGGGGTTTGCCACAGAGGTAAACGACACAATACAAATGAGTTAAATGCGCTAGCACCTAACTGCCCATTACAGCTAATATGTGCTGGCAGATTTCCACAGGCACTCATGTACAAGGAGGCCCTGAGGAAGGCTTTCCAGTGGAGTGGATTTGGAATATATGGGGTTTCTCCAGCAGAGGCAATGGCAAGGGACATTACATATCCCGGATGTGAAAGTGCAGATAATGTGACAGCTGATAGTACAGTGCCCTGACAGCAGGAAAGATGCTTGACCACCTCTATACTAAGGTCTTCAGGAAGCCTGGAGTTCTCATCGGGGACCTTCCCATATATTTGGTTCAGGACAACCCACAAACCATGATTGTTCCCCCATACTCAGAACTGTTGAGGCCATACCTTGACTATTGTGTTCAGATTTGGGGCCCTCAGTACAAGAAAGACATTGAAGTGCTGGGATGCATCCAGAGAAGAGCAACAAAGCTGGTGAAGGGTCTGGAGAACAGGTCTGGTGAGAAGCAGCTGAGGGAACTGGGGTTATTTAATCTGGGGAAAATGAGGCTGTGGGGAGACCTTCTCACTCTCCCCAACTCCCTGAAAGAAGGCTGTGATGATATGGGTGTTGGTCTCTTCTCCCTAGTAACAACTGATAGGATAGAGGAAATGGCCTCAACTTGCACCAGGGGAAGTTTAGATTGGCTCTTACAAGAAACTTCCTCACTGAGAAGGTTCTCAAAGTCTGGAATAGGCTGCCCAGGGAGGTGGTTGAATCCCCAGCTCTGGAGATGTTTAAAAGATACATGGATGTGGTGCTGAGGGAAATGGTTTATCACCAGACTTGGTAGAGTTAGATAATGGTTGGACTCAGTCGTTTCCAACTGAAATGATTCTGTGATTCTATGACATCCATCTGGGAACAAAACATTCAGCTGTACAAAGAAACAACATGGCTACATCTGAATTTTGGAGAAGGCCAGATCTGTACCAAGGGTGGCTGTTGCACTACTCACAGTCTGAACATTAGTGGCCATTTGGTGAGTCTAGAAAGGACCTTCTGGATTCAAAACACTTCAGTCTCACCTCTTTTTAACTACGCAGTTACAGCCAGCTTTAACACAAGTCTAAATCACCCAGACACCAAAGTAGTTCATAAGATAGAATCAGAGAATCACAGATTTTGCGTTGGAAAATACTTTTAAGAGTCCAACCATTATGTAACTCTACCAAGCGTTACGCTAAACCCCCAAAACAGGGCCTTGCAGCCCAGCTGGGCAGGATAGTGACTTCGCGTGTGTGTGTGTGTCTGTGTGCGCGCGCGTGTGTGTGTGTACAGGGCACAGTTTCTCAGCATCCTCAGCACTTGGTGCTTCTGGAAAGTGCAGGGTGGGAGGAAAGCAAAGAGGGTCTTGATGGGGTGAGGCTTTCTCTGAGACCCAGCACTTGCCCAATGCAGCGAGGGAACAAAAGGACCGCGCGGGGAAACGAGAAGGTGCTAAAGTCGCTTTTCAGGACGGGGAAAAAAGAAAAACAAAACCCCGACCATAAATCAACATCAGTGCGTGGCTCCCTCTGCGCTGGGAACAAAGAATGCCTGCGGCGCCGGCCGGAGCCAGCAGAGAGCGACCGAGCGCTGCCGCGCCCGCAGGGGCCCGCGCCGGGGCCCTCGCCTCCGGGCCCTCAGCTGAATTCTGCCCGCGGCAATGAGAGGGCCGCCGGGGACTGAGCTGGACCCGTGACACCTGGGCCGCCGGCCCCAGCCTTGGGGTGGTCAGAAGGATGGTTGCGGATGTAAATGTCGCCCCAGCGCCGTGTCAGGTTTTCTCTCACCCAGTACCTTTTCTGCATGTGCTGGAGTTAAGCCCTGAACCGAGGGAAAGGGCGAGGGGGGGAAGTCCTGAGTGCTGTAGCCTGGTTCAATCTTTGTCAGAATATGAAGGCAGTCTTATCAGACGTTTCTGGCAAAAGTCTGGCAAATTTGCTATTTGGACTTGTAAAAAATCTAGTTCTTCTATTACCATCAATCACTGTGCCCATTACTGTACCACACTATACATGCATGGAGCTATAATATACAACGAAAGCCAAAGAACATTTTTCTATCAGAATTGAGGGAAGCTGCTGCTCTGTAAAGGACTTTCTTAACACAGCAAGGCTGAGTACCAAGCTTACCAGCATATTGGTCACTTGGCTGTGATGGGCACATTTTTCAGACTTCTGGGGAGTATTAAATTGCTATAATGGATACAGAATAACTAAAAAAAAATTGTTTATGGTGGCAAAACATGGGGGAGAGATGGAGAGAAAATATGGCCATTCCAAATCTAAATCCCATAGCTGAACTCCTGGAGGTGAATGCATGCTCTATTCTCATACCTGTTTGAAGCCTCTGGACTGTAACACAGAAGCAAATGATGTGGGTTTCTGGGGAGAAATCTTTCCAGAAAACTGAAAGGATAGAATCCAAGCCTTGTGCAGCAAAGGTAAAGACTTTTTTGAAAATCTGGACAATGCTGAAATCTTAGAGAGTGATACTATCCTCCAAAAGGAGAAGGGTGTCTCTCCGTTAAAAATACATGCTCTTCTGATACAATGCATTCTAGAGGAACTTAAAACACATTTATCAAGAGGCAACCAAATGTTTTATCTTTCTGGACTTATATGAAAAAGGAATAGGAGATCTTAACTCCTTTTTCATCCTGGATAACAATAGTCAGTTCCCTGAACAAATCTGGTGAGTGCTGCATGCATTCTAGGCCACATTCTGTTCTGTGCAGGTCTGTTGAAAATGTGGATGGCCTCTCCTAAAGATAGTGTTTCTGTTATGGGTGGATTTCAGTAAAAGTTCTTGCATAGCGCTATGGGAGTGGGTTTGGATGTCCCCCTCAATCTAGAGTCAAAGACCATGAATGCCTTATGGCTGCAGGAAAGGCATACTCTACTCCTTTTAGCAGAGTGGACTTGGAAATGAGCTCATTCTAGGACCTACCTAGTCTTGTTAACCCTTACTACTATTATTACTGTGTACTTCATAAGAAAGTATCTTTACTGGGTCTAACCAAAGATCAGTATTGTTTCCACCACTGGCCAGTGGCAGATGACAGTTTAGGGAAGAAGAAAAGCATATCCCAAGACTTCCCAGTCCCCTTTCCCAGTCTTCTTGCAATGTGTGGTTGGTTCAGCCACAGCTGATGCCTGTGTGCTTAGTAGGTTTGGACAAGATTTTTCCATTGCCAAATCCCTTTTGGAAGTCCTGTCAACTCTTCCATTCACTGTATCCCATGGCAAGGATTTCCACTGTGTAACTGTGTGTTCTGTGAAAGAGAACCTCCTTTTGTTGTCCTGGAACCTTCCACCTGCCAATGCCATGTTCTTCATTTGGTGAAATGGAGGAGATTTCACATCCTCCATGCAACTTGCAGTTTTATAAACTTTGATGGGCACGGTTAGATCTTCCACTGTTCTTCTGGAACAATGCACAAAGAACTTCCTCAGGAAAGCTTCTTTGCTGGAAAATCAGGGAGAAAGTGCATGTTGGATGCATGATTTTCTGTGACCGGCTCCCAGATAGTTTTGTTTAGTGCAAAGCTGGCCATTTGGAGCAATCTAAGACTGTTGCTATAAATGAAATAGAAACTGGAGGGCACTTTTGCTGCTAAAGGTGATGGTGCTGCTGACTCCAAGCTAAACACAGATTTCATATCTACAGAGTTCCCAGTGAAGGTTGCAGGCAGTGCTCCTGCTTTCTCCTGGGAGCTCTAGATTGTGAGAACAGCCAATCTAACCAAGTTTGTTTTCCCAATCTGATTCTTTCTGAGAGTAGCAAGCAGGTAGAGAAGGTAGGGTATATATTCCTCTCAAAGAAAATCTGAGCATCCACAAGTTGTACTTGTCGGCCAACCCCAGACTTTGCAGTTTTTCATGGAACTGTTCTGCCCATCTACCTCCAGACCTGTCTCTGGATCTGCGTGGAGCCAAGGGAAGAATCACAGAATCAAAGAATCATTAAGGTTGGAAAAGACCTTTAA
Organism: Indicator indicator; assembly: GCF_027791375.1. NCBI lineage: Eukaryota > Metazoa > Chordata > Aves > Piciformes > Indicatoridae > Indicator > Indicator indicator. Next base: position 91,556,487 of record NC_072010.1, on the reverse strand, counting down.
GATCATGGAGTCAACCACAACCCAGCTAACATGACCACAGAGGCAATTCACACAGGATTCCGGTGACAAGCAGCTTTAGTAGGAACCAACATCAACTCCAGGCCTCAGCAGGCAGCAGCAATAGAAACCTTCCCTTCTGCTGTTTCCACTCCTGCTGATCGGGGCCTGAGGCCTCCTTTTGTAGACTGGGTTCATTCTTCATCACTTAGCTCCTCGTTGACTCGAACTGCCAAAGAGGACATCTGGTAGCAAATAGAGCTGGTGCTTTTTCTGAGGCAGAAAGGCAGTATCTTTATTAGCAGCTGTGTTTAGACCTCTAACTAATTTCATCTAGGCCACTGAACAGTTGGAGGATGACAGCAACTCCACTGAGTTTTGAGGGTACAAGTGTACCTAAAGGCTTCAGCTGTATTAACATGTTTGGCTACTGTGTGACAGATCTGCCGTCGGGTATGAATTCAGGGATGGCATTCTAAGAGGAGCTGGCATTTTTGATCGGTTCGCTGGTCATGACACCTGAGGCAGGAGTTTGCATAAGTCTCAGACCCTATTTCCAACGCCTTTAATGATTGCAGTCACTGAAGTGAATTGTGTTGAGGGGCAAAGGCTCCGTTAGGAGGGATAGAGGAAGCACAAGTGTGAACAGCTGCGTTACTCTTTGCTGGGGCTGGGATATCTGTCCTGACCCCAGGGTGGGTAAGAGAAAGGGCTCCAAGCTTCTCAGCATAGATTTACTTCCTCACTGCTTCATAGTTTATTTTAAAAAATGGTGTGTGGGGGTATTTGGAACTGAATCCCATGCTAGATTACCAGTTCTTCCAAGGGGTGAAGTGGGAGCAAGAATTTAGAAATCAGTGTAGGAGGCTTCAGGAAATGGACATCATGAGCTAAATTGATTTAGTAAGCTTCTGAGATGTGCAGGGAACCAGCAACAGTCCTGGTAGATGTTAAAAGGTATTTTTCCGTATGTCCACATGTGTAGTGGACTGCCACTATCCCTGTCTTGTTGCAAACTGAAAGAGTGAACAAAGAAACAGAAATTTGATGAGAAAGGACCAGAGCATAGCATGCTCTGAGCTGGCAATCTTCCAGCAGGGAAGCAGCAAAAGGTAGAAAACTCCCAATAAGGGCAGACACAGTAGGACAACAGGGATCTAGGAGGATAAAATAAGGTCTCTACAGGGATTTAGATTTTAAATAATGTATGAGATGCATAGGAAGCCAGAAGGGTTTTAAACAGGGATTTCAGGGACAAATTCATTGCTCAAGCAAAGAGAATCCAGGTCTAGTTGATGCTTCAAACACATGCTGCATTTTTTTATAGTGAGTGGAAAAAGGAACCTGGCTTCTTGGACCTGATTTGCTTTGTTTCCTCTGTAATGTGCTTCTAAGGATCAGTTTGTGGAGCTGAAACAGATGCATGGGACATGAGTGGAGCATGTTGTTATGATGTTAACACACCGCAAAATTTTTAGTTTCCTGAATCAAATACCTCAGTGTGGCCCTGTGTGGGCCTAGCAGCTTGTTAGCAACCAACTTACAACTCTTAACCATGACATCCACTTGTATAGCAGATTCAACCAGTTTGGACTTGTTGAGAGGGTCTGGCTTTTTATTTCTTCACTGGACATTTTTCTCTAGTGAGAAAGTCCATGTCACTTCAACCCTGTTCTGTTCAAGTTATAGAATCAGAGAATCATGAAGGATGGAAAAGACCTTTTAGTCCATCAAGTTCAACCTTTGACCTAACACCACCATGCCCACTAAACATGTCCCAAAGTGCCATGTCTACACATTTTTTAAAATGCCTCTAGGGATGGTGACTCTACCACTTCCCTGGGCACCCTGATCCAATGCCTGACCATTCTTTCAGTAAAGAAAATTCTCCTGATATTCAGTCTAACACATGCCCACCCCCAGCACAACTTGAGGCCATTTCCTCTTGTTCTTTTGCTAGTTACTTGGAAGAAGAGACCAACACCCACCTCACTGCAGCCTCCTTTTGGGTAGTTGTAGAGAGCAAGAAGGTCTCTCCTCAGCCTCCTCTTCTCCAGACTAAACATTCCCACAGCTGCTCCCCATAAGATTTGTTCTCCATTCCCTACAGCAGTGGTGGGAGAGGGAAAGCTATGAATGTTTGCTTCCTGTACCAAGAACAATAATGTTGAAAGCACTAATGAAGAGTAGGAAGGGTGTTTTCATAGAAAACATGTTTCATCTGAGAATGCGAAAAGAAAAAAAAAAAATAAAAACCACCTGTGTTTGCCAGCTCTAAACTTGACAGGTTGCTGCCAAAACAGAAGCACTGCCAATAAAAGCAAGGAAAGATTTGTTAAGAATACGAGCAGAGCTGCCTTTGGCTCCTTGTGAGTGGAGAATAGTTGGAAAGTGGTTAGTCTACAGTGCCACTCAAAGCAACTTTATCCTATGTGTCATATGGACTGCAATCCTAACTTCTCTACAGTTTAATATTTTCTAATAAAGAAAGAAGCAGAAGTTAATTGAAAAAAGTTACATATATGTCTATGTAGACTTGAAAGGGAAAAAGTGAAAATGGAAATGGAGAGTCTTTCTTTGGCAGGGATGCACTGCTAGCCTTAACAAGCAAACAGTCAAGAAGTGGGATCCCCAGATTTGAATATGAGGAGGAGAGAAGACCTAGCAACCAGCCAGCATGAATGGTACAGCTTCTGGGAAAGGGAATGCAGCACTTAAGGTAGAACTGAACAGCCCCTTCTCCAAAACCCACTGTGATTTTAGTGGTCTGAGCTGCGTCCTCTGTTCCCTTCTGGCAAGTTCTGACCCATCTTGACCACTGCTTAAGTTGTATTCCTAATGCAGAAAGAGGAACCACACTCTGTAATTTGGATGGGGATCTAGTTTTTCAACTCTTTGATAGTCAACTGAGACTTGTCAGCTGAATCTGTTGAGAGCTGTGATCAGAGCCAGGTCAATCCTATGCAGAAACCACAGCACCTGAGGAAGTCACTTCCCATGTTTTCAGGTGAGGAGGATCAGACTTTTCCCTAAACCAGAAAACAAGTGGATTTGTATAGTTTAAGGCTGTATTGGTTTAAGCTGACTTGGCCCCACTAGAAGGGATGACAGATGGGACTACCCCCGTTGCAGTGGCACAGTGCAAGCTGGATTATATGTTCTACACCATGCTAATGTCATGCTCACTGCATGACAGGAAGGGGTTGTCTGGGGATTATGGGACTTGAAGTATATGTACAGCTTGCAAAGATTCCTGTTCCAGGGTTTTTGTGGCCTTTTCCCCATCTTCTGTGCAGGGGTGCATCCCTTTTTTCTGGTTTCAGTTCCCCTGTTGCTGCATACACCTGTATTTCTGTTTTCTTTTGTGTAATCTAATAACCCTGCAACAGGGTAGTAAATTGTCTGTATCTCAGATAATATCTCTACATCTCAGGCCCTTTTCCTCTTTGCCCACCCAGAGTGGGGAGGGGAGAGGAGAAATCCCTCTGACAAGAACCTCCAAGAAAGCTGGTGAAGGACTTTTTAGGCTGTTGGGTAGTGATAGGACTAGGGGGAATGGATCCAAGCTAGAGGAGGGTAATTTAGATTGGACCTGCTGCCACCCCATCCATCCATCATTATTGCCTCAAAGTGGGACTTTTTAAGTATACACTCATTAATTGTTGATTTCTTTTGAATTCCAGTTGGGCTCGCTGATTTAGTTTATATTCCATTTCCAATTATCTGTAAATAAAACATAGCAGCTACACAGACACCAGAGGAGAGGGAAGGCAGAAATAGAAGAGAGAATAGTGAAGGGAGCTATTTGGATTCAATTAAAAGAAGTTTGTCCTTAATTTGTGCTGTACCAAATCCATATGAGGCTTCGGGATGTTTCTGGATGGAAAAGTTTCTTGAAGTGATTTGAATTTGCACTTTGAAGTTTAGCCCATTTCAGATCAACTAAACATCCTTGCTCCACAGTCAGTACTTCCTAAAACACTTACTGTCAATCTTGGAATTATCCAAGCAGCAGCAGACATTCCCCTCCATTCCCTCACAAAGGAAACAGAATGTTCTTCTCACCTACATGCCAGGATTTTCCAGAACCTGCATATTTCCTTATTTTGGCATTGCTCCAAAAGCTACTTAAGGTCAGTGCAAAGATTTTGACTGATTTCCCTAGGCTTCACCTTAGTTAATAAATATGGTCTGAAGTCTTTGGACAAATAGCACTGAAGAAATGCACTGTTAGCACTAACGCATCTTACACCCTTCAGTCAGTTCTTTGGCTGGTAATATTCCCATGGAAGACAGAGTGAGTGAAAAGCAAGAGCCAAGCTCCAGATTTCACCCATTGCCTTCTAAAACAACTGACTCATAATGCAGATTGTTCTGCTTTGTCAGGAATCAAGTGTAGTGACTCGCCAGAAGTATTTATTCCCAGGGACAATCCTTGCTAGGCAAGATACATTACACCCAGGTAGGGAAATCTATCATATTTTTGTTACATCCTAGGCAGTGCAAGCCCAAAGAGACCTTTCCAAGTAGGGAAGCAGAGGCAAATGAGTTTAAAGCCAAGCTCCCGGCAGATAACAGGAAACCTTCCATTAGCCTCAGAAGTGCCCAGAGCTATGTAATGAGTTGGGAACACAGACAAGAACTGACCCAAACCTCACTGAGCAGCGGTAGTTTTGCCCAATGATTGCTCCTTCTTTTAGTGTTGTCTAAACTCCTTGCATTCATTCAGCTGTGTTGATGTATGGCTGTAAGCTTTGGCTGTGTGCTAATGCTGGGAAACTGTGGAGACACTTCTGGCCTTTTAGTTCCCATTTGGTGTAATACTGATCTGCTAAGGTCTCTGTTTAGCGCTTCAGACCTTGAAAGGAAATCACATCCAGCACTAGTTAATACTGGAAAAGAATCTTGCCAGACAGAAATCTTGCGTTTCCTCAGTGTCTCTCAGGCTACAAAGGTTTACCTCTTAACAAGATCACTGGGATGAACAGATGCATCATGACCTGAAAATTCTCAGGATTTTGATCAGTGTATTAACACAGAACACTTTAGTTGTCAAAATAATTTACACCTCCAAACACGTTCCTTTGCCAGTCAGTTGGAAGAACTGTGTTGAATGTCTGAACAAAGGCTTTGACCTAGATGTGCAACGCAGCTAGCTCTTTGGATTGTACATCCTGTAGCTTTGCTTGTCAAAGCAGGACAGAGATAGCAGTCCCCAAGTCTGAACTGCAACTGTGGAGTCACACCAGCGATGACATACATTTCCTTCTGGCCTAGAAGAGGTGCCGCATGCAGAGAATCCCCTGTAAGCTTTCAGTGGTTCCACTCCCACAAGTGCACCTTGTCAAATGGGTAAGCAGGGAAAGTTAATCATGCTGCTTCTCACCAGCTGCTTCCTGGGGCTGGGCAAGAGGGGCAGCATTTATGGTCAGATAGAAGTCAGGAATCAGTAGTTTTCAGGGCACATTTTGATGATCTGTTAATAAGCAAGTTCATCTTAAGGTCCTGTCACAAAAATCTGCTGCAGCATTCATCTTCAGGGGCTGCCTTTGAAGAGCAGGTGTTGAAGATTTCAGTTTCCGAAACCTAGCATGTCTTTGAGAAGCTGCCAACATCTTACTTCTGTCTGTCAAGTAATATACCAAAGCCATAGGTTCAGCTCAGAGAAGACCTGGGGAGCAAGAAAGAAATGGGTAAAAATAATTCATTATTAGACCTGGGCTATTGCCTCCTTTCATCAGTGGAGAGTTTAGGTATCAGACACCAAAGATACTGCTTCCAGTATGAAGGGATTTGCAAACACATATACTTGGCACTAACAAGGTGGAAACTCCAGCTTTGGAATCCTATCCATCTATTGTCTGGGGCTCAGGGCTTGCAGTTCCTTGGGCCTTATTTGCAATGATTTTGGGAATCCAACAAAAAAGGCCTCTTTTCTGATGCAGCAGTATGTGTCTAAGTGGGAAATACTGGGGGAACTGTTAAGTCAGTGTACACGTGCGTACATGTGTGTATTATAATGCTGGCTGCCATATAATTAGAAAAAGACATCTTCATCCCTAAGGAGATTTCTTGGAGCCCTTTCTGGTTCTTATCCAGTAAGCATGTGGCAATACCTGCCTGAATGCATTGCTGTGTGGCCTGTCCTAGGGGATCTTGCTTTGGCAGGGAGACTAGACTCCATCCCCAGAGGTCTCTCCCAACCCCTACCGTTCTATGATAACTGCCTGTAGGCCTGTGAGAAGAACAGCAAGAATAAGACTCCACATAAAGTAAGTAACTTGCAGAAATAATGCAAGGATACTCTATTTTCAGTCTCAAAATGCTGTACCCAAGCCTGTAAAGCCATGTTCCTGCTGTGGTCCTGTCAGTCAGGGGACACGTGGACACAAAAGTTAGAGCTACCTCTTTCACATCTCACTGGAGGAAAAGGTTAAGTAGTGAGCAAGATACATTTAGTGTGGGTAAGCACCCCCATATCTACATGGTATAGGGAAGCCTGCAGTATATTTTGTTAGTACAGTGACCCCAGGGAAATCAGAGACCTGCTTTGGGGGAAGATACAGTGCATTGGTGCTTATACAAACACATAACAAACACACGTGGAAGAAACATGTTTAAAGCAATGACAACACTGGAATTAAGACTCACTAAAGATCCCTGCAAATGATCCCACCTCTGAATTGAGAGAATTCCAGTTTGTCCAAAGACACAGACCCAGGCTTAGGAAAAGAGTAGCCAAACCAACAACAGCATCGAAACAATGGCTGCTACAGCAGAAGAAGGGTAGTCACCACAGCTAACAATTTTCGTTAAGCAGGGAAACCTAATAAAACATAATCCAGTGCACATCCCACTGAAACAATTCAAGACAAGCAGGATAACATACAGGTCATGAGCAAGTGTGGAAAGGTGTTGGAGAAGCAGCACCATTTCAGCTCCCAGTAGAGTGTCTTCTGCAGAAACAAAGCACAGAAATGTAATGGATAGTAAAGTATACAATGCAGGCTTCCAGTGAGGAGGATCTCCCTAGTGTGAGGGAAATTCACACATGCTAGGCACATCTCTGTAGACTGTCATTCAGCTACCATTGTAGTAACTCTGCTCTAAGATCAATGACCAATTTGATTTCTGCCAGACTGCAGAACCAGCTGCCATGTAACACCAACAAAAATGATAAGCAGAAAAATGAGCTGGGAGAAATACATCCGTGTGGTGATGACAGGCACTGGCCAGTGCAGGGTAAATGAAATTCATAGTAGGAAATGCATTATTCTGTACAAGAAATGGCAACCTGTTATGTGCTTGAAACATTTAAACACGTCCTGCTCTCAGAAAAGATTCAAAGGAAGCCACAACCATGCCTCAGAAAAGCCAGGAGCAAAACCACAACACTGGGAAGAATTTCAGTATTGATGTGTGCAAGCTTATCTGGGTGCCAGCATCTCCCTGAAGGTTATAGGTGTGATGATTTCTTTTTCTCTCTGGATCTACTACAGCAACGTTAGCCCATTTCTCCTGACAAGAACCAGAAAGCTAACTGCTGTTCACTGGCATGGAGTTGACCAAACAGGACATACCTGACAGTACCAAAATGACACCTGACCAGGAGTAGCTTGATAGGGGCTACTCTTGGCAGGCTGCAAGCCTCAACACAGTCAAGGCAGCACCTTCACCAACACAGTCTCACAGTACCTGAGCAGGGCAGAGTGGTGACGGTCCACTAACAGTCCCAGACAAGGCAAAGTGATTTGTCATGTCAGGAAGCCTGATCAGGAGCAGTAGAAGACAGAGTCAGATTTAGGACTTGGAACAATGCTGCATAAAACACAGGTGGGACAGACTACCTTGAAAACCAGCCAATAAGGCAGAATGAGACAGAAACACATCCAGGGCACAGCTCAGGCTAGATTTGGGCACCTGTGCCTTGAGTTTATATAGAGTCCTTGGGCCTCTGGCCAGAGGGTATGTTGGTGGAGAGTCTAATAAGGGCTGGGCAAGGCAATTAAAGCTAATCAATGTTCTCAGGTCTTAATAGCACCTAGAAACACCCTTTTCAAGTAGTGAGTGTTTCAAAATTTCAGTTTGAAAGCCTCAGGAAACAAGAGATGCTATTGCTTGGTTTATGGTATAGGATCACAGTGAAATATCAGAACATTCTCACTGCATGTAAGGATGAAGAGGTTATTGTAAATCTTATCCAGCACGGTGACAAAATATTTCCTTATGTTTAAGTGAAACCTTGTGTGTTCTAGTTTGTAACTGCTGCCTCTTGCCTATCACTGGACAGCACTGAAAAGAGCTCAGGCACATCCTCATGACATCTACCCTTTAGATATTGATAAGACCCTTCTTGCTCTTCTCTTCTCCAGGCTAAAGAGCCTTAAGTCTTTCAGCCTCTCCTCATAAGAGAGATGCTCTTGTCCCATCATCACCTTTGTGGCCCTCTGTTGGACTCTCTCTAGTAGTTACCTGTCCCTTTTGAGATGGGGAGCCCAGGACTTGACACAGTACTCCAGGTGCAGCCTCACCAGAGCAGCGTAGAGGGGGAGGAGAACTGCCCCGAACCTGCTGACCACACTCTTCTTAACGACCCCCAGAATACTATTGATCTTCTTGGCCATGAGGGCACACTGTTGGCTCATGGTGAACTCATCCATCAGGACTCCCAGGTCCTTCTCTGCAGAGCTGCTTTCTAGCAGGTCAACCACTTACGTGTATTGGTGCATGGGATTATTCCTCCTCAGGTGCAGGACTCTACACTTGCCTCATCTCATCAGCACACACCTAAACAGCATCTGCCTTCAGTGTGGGCAATGGGAGACACACTGTTTCCAGCCCTTGGCTGCCACCACTATTCATATGTACCATCACAGTGGTATCATGTGGACAGCGCTGGGCAGATAAGACCTCTCTTTGATCCTCGTGGTGCCACAAGGGTCCCTGGGAATTGCAGGTGGCCCAAGGTTGGAATATCCTTATAGCAGTGTGATCAGAGGAGTCGCAGGCTGGTGACGTACATGCATGGAGCGTGGGGAGAGGTCTGCACCAGACTTACTGTTCTTTTTCTGCAGGTGGATGGATATCACCAGCATGAGAATAGCCAGGGATTTGCAAAAACACTTTTGAATGGAAATCGCACAGAAGGAATCACATTTGAAATGCTACGATTTCTGAGGCTTTTATTTAAGAAATCCCTAAACTGGTAGCCATGAAAAAGGTCCCTCTCTGTTTTATCTTGTTTTTCACTATCTTCCCTAGCCAGCTGCTGCTGGCCTTTGCTGGAGGCAGGACACTGGGCTTCAAGTACATTTCATCTGATCCAAGATGGCCATGCTTGTGAGATGTGTGACCTGAATGAAGAGTGTAGCAACTAGTAACAGACAGAGACTCTATGTGAGCTTAAAAAACCCAACCCATCTCTAGAAAGTGCCAGAGGGGCTGTTCAGCATTCAGAGACCAGATCATAAAAAGTTACTCAAGCAAGGCCTGTGATCAGGAAGTTTACAGTGAGTTTTGCAAGGGCTGGCATACCAGACCCCACAAACCCACACAACAGATCAGAGGGCACTGTAAGACATGACTAATTAGCGCTAATTGGAAATCTTTGCTCCAGACACTGTCCCTTCTGAACACAGCAATCCTTGTGAACATAGAGGCGCTGGTGGAGGCAGCCAAGTAACGGATGACAAAGGCAAAAGGAGTAGAAAGGGATGCATGCCAGGCCAGACCATCCCAGAACAACCTCCCCATGTAACAGAATTGCCCAAACTTGGCCATAACAGCAACACTTCTTCACCTGAGAAGTAGTCTCCTGCAGCCCATGGGAGGAATGATGTGTGGGCTGCAGAACCATTGAAAGTGCTATCAAGATAGGCAGGCCATCATTACTGCAAAGAATAGGTCTACTTCAGCTATAAAGCAGGCATATAAAAGGTGTGTGGCAGGCAACAGTTTCAGCTGCAGTGAGATGAAGTGCTGAGGTACCTGCAGGTGCAGGACAGAGGAGTAAGCATCACCAAAGGCAATGGAAAAGCAGCAGCAAACATCACACCCAAAGAACCAAGAGTCATGTCCAGAAATGAGCACTGATAACTAGCACCTGCTGTCAGTTTGCCTAATAGAGGAGAGTTGGGAAGGAAAAGCTGTGGGAGCAGCAAGAAGGATCACCAAAATAGACAGAAAGAAGAAATTGTGCCCCTGAGAAAAGCAACCATACAAACAGTGGAGGGGAGAGGTATTCAAAGTCTGGTAAACTTGAAAGGCAAATGCTCTTTCTAAATGGGGCTGTGCTCTGGCTACTGTGGGGTATGGCAAGTCAGCAAACAAACCACAGAGCAACAAAAGCAGCTCAAGGAGGCAACAGCAAGTTGAATGGGCCATGGAGTAGTAAGTACAGGTTTGGAGGAGGCTAGAGTTTGGAAGGCACCCTAAGAAGTCTGTCCAGCCACATGGCTGCTGCAGCTGCAATGACTCTGAAACAGCTGTTGCCAGTGAAGCAGAGGTTTAGTCTTAGAAACATTCTCTGATCCTTGCTGCATATCCCATCTCAAAAGCTGTGCTCTGGGTTAAATTCGCTGCCAGTGGCCCCAGAGGGATTTAACGTTCTCCTCCAGCCTCAAACTGTATCAGCCACAGGACAGGTGGGGATTCTAGAAGAATCTCAGGTGCAAACCATACCAGGACCCTGGATTTTCCAATTGACTTGGATTTTGATCTGCTCAGGGTGAATAAAGCCTTGCAATAAGACACACTGGAATGCCTGACCCAAAGCCCCTGTCTCCAATTCTTTCAAAACAAATAGCATGCAAAAAAGGAGCAGGTTTTAACTAGCCTTGGTCTGCAGCCAACATGGGCACATGGTTAGCTTTAGCAGGACTGGACAGCATATGGCACAGCGACCTGGCTTGTTGTGAATAATGGAGTATAATAAAACCTGTCAAAATGCTATTGGCAGCTTAGGGTGAGGAAAAACTCTCCATGCACAGACACTTTGAGGAAACCTACTTGTCACTGCCATGCAAAATACTTTATGGCAGTAAATATACATTCGTAGAGCGCCTAAACTGTTTTCTTCTCACTTCCTGAATTTCTACAGGAATCCTGCATTGGGGAAGTGGGGAATACTCACAGCTGGGAGGAACAAAAAGCAGGTGCATGGGGAAGCAAAGGAGATGGAAAGGTGCCAAGAAGCAGGTCCAGAAGCAAGAATAGCAGGAAGAGCTAGAGAAGGTAGTAGGATAGAGGAGAGTCATGGCCACCAGCAGTTGTATTGGCTGAGGAGCACGAGGGGACTGCCTGGTGGCCAGGATGGCAGATGAGACAATGGTTTGTCCTCAGCCAGGCAAAGGCAGGAAGAAGCAGGATCTTGTTGGAGTGAGCCAGCACTAGCTGGCTCAGTCATGAGGAGGACCCTCATGACCGATGGGAGGGCTGCATTCTGAACGTTGAAGCTTGAAGGCAGAGAATCAACAGAGGAATTCCTTTGTAATCCATCCGCCCAGCCAGTTCCATCAGGGAAATATGGGATGGGGAAAGTGCAGCTCTTTACCTATGAAAGTTCGTTCAGTGCCTGGTTTCAGCAAGGTCTCAGCAGAGCACATGGGGCCATGAGGTGTGCTTGCAAGTGCAACTCTGGCTGACATGCAGGGGACTCCAAGTCCCAGTTCCACTCAGCCTGAGAAGGCTGAACAGAGCTCTGTCAGAGCAAGAGAGGTCAGAATTAGCCTTGAATTTTCATGTGTTGAGTCATCAGCCTGAGCTTTGATTATGGGCTGTATTTCTGGACAAAAGCCTGTTCTGCATATCTCAATGGCAGCTCATTCTAGGCTTGTTTGTGCCCCACAATGTTCTTCTTCTGGCCTGGGATTTGGATGGTTTCTGTATTTACCCTGCTCACCAGGAGCACAACAGGGAAGCATTTAGTCATTGCATCCTGCCATTTCAAGCATCAGTATTTTTTTTTAATTTTTTTAAAGAAAGCACTGCAAGTATCTCTCTTACAGCCTCAAATGTTGTAAATTGTTGCTATCACTGCTTGGGGTAGCTGGTTTGAAATTTCAATGGCCCTGCCTTAGCTGTGCTAAATGCACTTACATGGGAGCAATAGCAACAATCTGGAATTCAGAAAGTCTACAAACAGGCAGCCCCGTTTTAATTAGTTGAGTACAGAGACTAATTAATATGCAAATGAGGAGCTTACCAATATTAATCATCTGTTTTACTAGGCTGCTTTACTAAAGAGTTTCTAATGCATTTTGCAGATGAAGTTTCCATGACACTAAAAATCAGCTAAACACCTACCTGTGAAATACTCCCTGCTTAACGCAAGGGAAAGAGAGAAACGGAGAGTGGGGCTTTGTTTTTTTGGAAGGAAAACAACAGTGACTAAAACTAATTTTGTCTTTGGCAAGTGTCACATAGGCTGACTGAATCAATCTTTTCCCAACCCTAATTGAAAGCATTTTGGCAAGCCAGAAACCAAAAAGCCCTTGGACCAGTGGCCATGCATGCTGGGCCCTGTGCGTGGCTGTGCAGATCTGCTTGTGAAGCAGGACAATTGACTGAAAAATTGCATGACTGACTAAAAAATTGCTACCTTCGACATCTAGCAATAGCTGTCAACACTGGAGAACGTAACCCCCTGCCCCCTCCCACCAAGTAAAATCACTCTGGGGTGTATCTTCTGTGATTTTCCTACTGCTATTCCTGTTACTAATGCCTTAAGAGACGGGAACTGAAGTCCTGCCCCTGAGCTACACTGATCGTTACTCTGCTAGGTTTACATTTTGCACTTCACTGAGCTTCTAGGTGAGTTTGGTGGAGCTTCTTGTCAAATTCATTCTCTGGTTCTCATACATTACTTCAATGCAATTGCATATGGATTCCCCTTGCTGCCCCAGGGAACACAGAAATCAAATAAAGAATGTTTTCATTTCTAACAAATGTACCAAAGTATTTCTGTACCCCCAATTTCCTTTTCATATCCCTTTAGGCCCAGGTTGCCACTGTTAAAAGCAGAGCCTGAATGTTTGGTGTGTCCCTTTAAGTGATTGGAAAGGTGAGAATTAGATTTGCAAATCTATTCTTGAATCACAGGTGGGACCAAAAATTCACCAGCAAGATACTTGAAAAAATTAAAGACATCCTTAAAAATGAATCCAAAACCACTGGCTCATCCTCAGTGCCAGTGAATGGAGGTTGGTGGGTGATTTGGATTAAAGAGGTCCCTGAGGTTGCAGAACTGGAAAATGGAAATAGCTCAGCAGCACCTGCCATCACTCCTGAGATAGGCTTCTCCCTCCCAGCTGGCCACGTGGATGATACACATTTCATTTATTCAGAAAAAAGATCTGGGCTGAGGCTGCCCTTGCTCTTCGTTCACCTGCACTCAAGTGACTGCCAGGGCATGTTTTCTTCCTGACTTGGGGATAGATGAGCTCTGTGCTCACTCCCAACACCACCTGAAAAGATGGGAAATCCTACTGCTACTAACTGGTAGCCAGCTTTTCTGTAGCTGTCTGCAACAGGGAAAATTGCTTTAATTTTAGGTTTTGCATTTAATGCGGGAGCATTGCTTATTCTTCCTCCCAGCATTGTCTTTTCTCATAACTTCTTCCATGATGCTTTAGCTCCTTGAAGCAGTGTGGTAGTGCCAGGGGAGTTGCAGGGACAGGGGTCACACTGACATGCTTGCAGGACATTGCTAGGGACAGAGGAAGTACAAAGAAGAAAGGACAGTCTGTGGGTGCCTGTCTGGAAGATCTTGGTGTGCCTGAGAGCAGAGGAAAGGTGAGGAAGTGAGGACTGGGAGATGTCACATTAGTGTGAAAGGGTCTACAGGCTTTGAATCTGCCTGGGGAGGAGGGTTTACTGCTGACTGCAACACTGTTTCAAGTGTGTAAGCTCCTCGTTGTCCTAGCTAGCCCAAATCCATTTTTCACAGGAAGAGACGAGATGTGCTCTTGAGCCAAGGGTGCTTCTCTGGGTGCTCCAGCTCTTTCAGTGGGACTAGGATATTAGGCACATGTGTAGTCACTTCCTCCATACTCCATGCAGTACCAAGGCTTTATCATAGAATCACAGAATCATAGAATCAGCCAGGTTGGAAGAGACCTCCAAGATCATCCAGTCCAACCGATCACCCAGCCCTATCCAATCAACTAGACCATGGCACTAAGTGCCTCATCCAGTCTCCTCTTGAACATCTCCAGTGATGGCAACTCCACCACCTCCCTGGGCAGCACATTCCAATGGGCAATCACCCTCTCTGTGAAGAACTTCCTCCTAACATCCAGCCTATACCTCCCCTGGCACAACTTGAGACTGTGTCCTCTTGTTCTGCTGCTGGTTGCCTGGGAGAAGAGACCAACCCCCGCCTGGCTACAACCTCCCTTCAGCTAGTTGTAGAGAGCAATGAGGTCACCCCTGAGCCTCCTCTTCTCCAGGCTAAACAACCCCAGCTCCCTCAGCCTCTCCTCATAGGGTTTGTGTTCCAGGCCCCTCACCAGCTTCGTTGCCCTTCTCTAGACACATTCCAGTACCTCAACATCTCTCTTGAATTGAGGAGCCCAGAACTGGACACAGTACTCAAGTTTTGCTTTCTTCTCTTTCTTCTTTCACAGTGTTTCCAGGTAAGGCTTCCCTCGTTTGCATATGTCTCAACATCACTTGCAGAAGACCCTCTTCCTAATGGCAGGAGTGTGCTGGAGGGATTGTGCCCCTCTCCTTCCTCAGCCTGCCATGTCTCACTTTACATGATGCTTCGCCCTCGGTCTAGGCTTTCCCTACCCACCTGTCACACCCTGCTCTCTATCCCCATGCCCCACACCTCCCAGATGCATGAATATATGAGTGTCATCTCCTCAGGTACTTGTGGAACATCCCATCTCCCCAGTTTATCCTGCCTTCTCTCTGCGGAACTAGAAACACCTATCCTGGCACTCACCATGTCCTGAACTGCAGCTTGAAGATGGAACAAGCCGAAGGACAGGAGGCTGCCAACCTCTTTCCATAGGTGAAAAGTCCTCATCTCCCTAAAGGATGTCTTCCTGCCACCTAGTCACCATATAGAAATATCACCTTCAGAACTGCTGAATGGCTTGGGTTCATGTTTCTAAATTCTTTGAGTGGTCACAGGGAACTGGCAGTTTGCAGCCCCCAGAATGAACATTTTAGAAAGTTATGAGTGACTGAAAATTGGCGAACAGAACAAAAATGTTTATCTGGCTTTAGCTTCAGCTGTCGCTAGCACAACACCCACAGCAGCAGGCAGAAAGAAGGCGAGCGCAAGAGGCAGGGAGGCAAGGTAAATACAGCCAAGTTGTCTGCAATGCAAAGAGCTACAGCATTTCCCTGACAGCAGCAAGTTAAAGTAGCCTCAAAATTGAGGAGCTGTGAAACAAGCTCTTTCTAAGCTTAAAGCTAATAGTAATGTTCTCACAGGGGGAAGAGGACCCCATTGATAGGAGAGATTTTTAACAAGAAATGATAAAATCATAGAACCATGGAATGTCGGGGGGGGGGAAGGGATCTCCAGAGGTCATCCAGTCCAACCCTTCTGCCAAAGCAGGATCACTTAGAGCGGGCCACACAGGAACACATCAAGTAGATATTGAGAGTCTCCAGAGAAGGAGACTCCACAACCCCTCTGGGCACCCTGTTCCAGTGCTCTGTCACCGTCACAGAAGAGAAAATTCTCCTTGTGTTGAGGTGGAACCTCCTGTGTCCCAGTTTATACCTGTTGTTCCTTGTCCTGCTACTGGGCACCACTGGATAGCGACTGTCACCTTATCTTGGTACCCACCTCTCAGATATTTATAGGCATTGATAAGATCTCCTCTCAGACTTCTTATATCAAGACTAAACAGCTCTAGTTCTCTCAAGTCTTTCTTCATAGGAGAGATGTTCAAGTCGCTTAATCATCCTCATAGCTATCTGTTGGACTCTTTCCAGTAGGTCCCTGTCTCTATTGAATTGGGAAGCCCAAAACTGGATAACTGTATTCCAGGTGTGCTCTCACCAGGACAGAGAAGAGGGGGAGGGGAACTTCCCTAGACCTGCTGGACACACTTTTACTAATGTACCCCATTGGGTACCATTGGCCCTCTTGGCCACAGTGACACATTGCTGTAGCATGGATTACTTAGTAAATCTTTTCTCTCAGTATTAGCAATAAAAATAACATTATGCTGCTAGAATTTTGTAATGGAAGGATGAAATTGTGTAGAAAGTGATTGAGGAAAAACCACATAGCATATCTTTTTTTCTTTTTTTTTTTTTTTCCTTTTTCCATAGGAAGATAAGCAGAGCTGAAAAGTTGGTTAAAAATTCAGTAAAAAAGTCAGGCAAGATGTTTCAGGCTATTTTATATGGGAATTTTCTATTGTGTCATTAGCCAGACTTCTGAGGTTGTTTTGATCTGGGGTGTTTTTCTAGGAAAATATGTGATTTTTAACATGGCTTCAGTTTTTTTACCCCATATTAAAAGTTTCAGGGCAAAATGAGGAGCAACATTCTCATTCTTTGAATAGATTACAAGGACAGGAGAAGAGACATAAAGAAAAGAAAGAATTTGGATAAACAGAAGCAGTAAAGTGTCTCATCTCTAATACAGAATCCAATAAAGAAGACCATCCAAATGGTCTTTCCAAGCCCTGGTGTCCTATCCCTGTATAATCCCTCCAAAATAGTGTAAATTTTGGTGATTATTAATATATTTTTGGTTGTTTGTATGAATCTTGAGGGGGAAAAGAAGCTTCTGCCATTTTAATTCCTTTGTTAATGTCTTTATGAATGCAATTAGCACTTCATTCACGCTTCTTTGTTTCTGGATCCCATTACTATATGGCTTATGCCAACTTCTTTGTCCCAGGAGAGGTGAGGCATCATGCTGTACTCCACTCAGCTGTGTGGCTGAGCACTGACAAACTCAATTTGCTGGAGGAGAGTGTGAGATGACACTATGCAGTTGCCATTGCTGTGATATGGACAAATGGCCTCTTTTGTTCCAAACAAGACATCACCTGTCCTGGGGAAATGTGTCTGTACAGAGGTAAGTGAAAGAAAAACAAAGTTGATTTACCTGACAAGAAAGTAACCTACTACAGCTGGTCTTAAAACTGAAATATCTAATTATTCCATCTATTTTTGACTGTTGGATCTCTCCTGCTTACAAGATATCTGTTCAGTCACTTTTGATTTCTAAACATGATGCTAAAGTTATCCCTCTTATAATGCCATCAGTCTCTGCAATCCTAAACCTGGGATGGGTTTGGCCCCTCAGGTTTTTTTCCTTACTGCTACAAATGGTTTTGTCATGATCTGAATGCCATAAGCAAAACCTTTACATTAATGGAGGCTTGGGCTCACTGAGGGCCTAATCCTGACCTCGTGGTCCATTGGTGTAGAGTAGAAGGAAGCTCAGTGAGATGAGGGGGTTTGCAGTGGTCTAAAACTGAAGTCAGAAGGAGCTCAAGCCTGTCAGTCTTGGAGGGCAGCTTTTCAGCACTACATGGACATTTACAGATGCAGAGACTGTAAACATCAGATGTCTGAGCACTGCAGCACCCCTGGGCAGTGATGACCCTAGGTGTTTCTAAATATCCCACCAGATACCAATTCACACCTAAATAATTTTGGAAATCCAGTTCTGAACTTCTCCCTGGTGAGGAGCCAAGCAGCAGCCTTGATTCAGGAGTGTGCTAACTGTGCACGGTCAGGAAATCCAGAGAGAGTTGAGCCCGTTGAAGCCCAGCAATGCTCCCAGCTGCAAGATGATGAGGCTTTTCCCACCTCCATCAAGGCAGAGAATGGAGGTGGATGCAGTTTACCCACAGGACTGATTCTTTAAAATTGCTACAAATACTCCATGAAGGGTCAAGTCTTCTCTCCCCAGACAGCAGGATGAGGGCAGTGAAGTCATAAGATGTTTCTCTTGCCAAAAACTACTGGCAAAAGGGAAAAGCTGGTTTACAGTGCTGTAGACCCTTTCTCCCCCTTTTTATTCTGATCTCATATACTCTGACTTCCCCAGCGCATCCTGGCACACAAAGCACATCAGCAGACACTGAAGTCCAGACACTCCCTGTGGGCTTCAGATCTCCTCTTGCACTGTCCCTATGTCCCCAAGGAACCCACTACCAGGTAAAGAGGATCATTGTTTCCATCACAAAACAGAAGGGAGGGGAAAACTGGGGGCTAAAAGCCCAAGGAAAAGAGACAGGAATTCTTTATCACTTATTAAATGTGCAAGTCAAAACCTGGTAAATAGGGAGATGAAAAGCTCCTGCTGAGAAATGGAGAGAGAAATTGCATTTTGGCCTCAGGGAAACCTTGTGCCTATACTAGTAAAGATGCACAAATAAATAAATAAAGGCAATAGCTAGATTTACGTGTCTAATATCCTTGCATGCTGTGATCAATGTCGAGATTTTACTTTTTTATGAGGTTCTCCAAAAATCTATGACCCTTTCTTTTATTAATTGCAGGTCCTCATTGCAAAGGTCTTTCGCATGTCTCCAGCAACTAGGTCTTAGCTGTCAACTCCATTAAATTCTATTATAATATGGCATGATTGAATGCTCCAGTGGGATTGGCCAGCCAGCATGTATTAATATATTATGGAGCATGCAGAGGCAGGCACCAGCACCTTGCTGTATTCACAAAGATGCTGTTGTGTTTACTTTTTTCTTTTTGTCCCTCTCCATGCTCATGTCTGCTCTTTCAGTGGAAACCTGCTTTAGTGTAAATTATCCCTCACAAAAAGAACGAGGGAGCTTTCCCTGAGATGTGGAAGCCAGCAGTCTTCCCTTGAGTGAGCAGATTCTCATCCTCTGCCTGGGATGTGTTTGTACGACTTTAATTAGTTTTTGTTTGTACAGTATGAAAATCTAGGAGGCTCATGGTATTTAGCATTAGGGAATATTGAAAAACAGAGGATTTCCCACCCTGCTGGTTAGGAGCAGGGATGTTATACTGCCAGGAGGGAGCAGAATCAGAATTTAAATAGATGGGATCATGGATTTTAATTTTTTTTTTTTAAGTAGGATACACTGAAATATCACCCCTGGCCACCTACAAATGAGGAAACATTTCCAATCAAGATAGCTTTTGCTGGGGTGAAGAGATGATGGGTGACACGTTTTTCAAAGATCGGAGAGAGGACTTTTATGGCATAAACACCACATCCTTCCACACCAAAAGCTCTATTTGCTGTCCCAATGGGACAAAGAAGTACATGATACATCTACAAAGCCCATATCTTAACAATTACTTTCTTCTCTCAGAGCCTAAGCAGACAGCCAGTTCAAGCCTTTGAGCTGGTGTGAGCTGAAAAAGCCTTCTGAAAGATGCTGCCCTCTCCAAAGGTGAGGAGAGTCCCTGACGTGCCATCCTACCACCTCCTTTGTCCCATCACGTTTCCTGATTCATCATCAAATACCCAGCCTCACTTTTGCTTGCAGGTGTGGATGTGGCTGAATCTTTGCACCTCTTGGATATGTGCACCAATTCAGGCTGACATTTTGCTCCGAGAGTCAGGTTGGGGCCCAGCTGCATGCATGCCTACTGGTCTTTTAAACACTCTGTGGTATTTTTAGGCTATACCTATAAAATTTTCCACAGATCTTGAACAGAAAGTGATAGAATGCAAATAAATTACCATTGGATGTAAAAAGGAAAATAATGATAAAGTCTAAATAATCCCATTGGACAGATATCTAATGTAAGGTTAGTAATGTAAAGTAACTTTCTCTTTTCGCTTCCTTCGCTCTAGCAGATACTAGCTCTGGCTTCTGCTGGCTTTGCTGACCTTGGTTGCATTGCTTTGTTGTGGCTAAGTACTAACAAATGACTCTCTGCTTTCCTCCTTTCTTCTCTTGTCCCATATACAAGGGGGAGGGAAGGGAGCAGGGAGAGAAGCTATTGGTAGCCCCCTGATTGTGTCCAGGGGGTTCTTGTCCTATTTATAAACTGTGAATACCTGTAAATATTGTATATTTTGCACATACTCATTGCATTCCATATTTCTAGATTGTAGTTTTGCTTGTAAATACAGCTTCATTTGCTTTCAACTGAGCTGATCTGGCAATTTTATATTGGGGGCAATTTCAACCCACCATACCCCGTTAGCATAAAAAGGAGTTTGGAAGATCATACACAGGCATAGTTGAAGAGCTGTGCCTTTTGGGGGCAGTGCACATAGGCAGGATAGGATGTCATCTGCAGTGAACCCATTTAGGTGGTGAAGGTGTATCCAGTTCTCAAACCATGTGAGGCTCCATGAGATCTGTACTTGTCCAGACATGCCTTGGTCTGATACACTTCATAGTTAGTGACAGTCAAGTCAGCACTTGTTGGTCTCTGGAGACCTTTGCCGAGTCACCAGCCTCTCAGCCTGTCACAACCATGTGCATTGGTGCTATTAGCTCCCTTTGCCTGTGTCTACACTTAATGTTTTCAAAGCCCTTTGTGCTGCCATGAGCAGGAACATGGCCAGGGCAGCACCAGCCACAGCACTGCAGCAAATGAGCTTTGATGAGCATTAGCTCTGTGGCCACAGCCAGGGAACAGAATATGTAGCCTGATTGCTTTTGGGGGGCCATGCTGAGGTCAAATCAAAGACTAACGTGTCTGCCCAATCAGCATATGGCTGGCAGAGAACCAGGCAAGGGCTCTGTGTACCTGGCTGGTGCACTCTAGGCAAACTTTATGGGGAGCTGGGGAGCAGCTGCCACAATGATATTGCCTGAAATGCATCCTCATCCTTCATCCTCCTTATCTCCCAATTCCTGCAGGATCACATTCTGCACTGTGAAGTTTCAGTTCCTGTGCTTCTGACACTAACTGCACATGGTCAGAGATGTTGCCATGCCTAACTCAATCTGCCTTTAAAGATGAAAAACTCACCTGATTCTGTAATTGATCCTTAGCATCACACTGGACTTGCTTCCAAACAGGAACCATAGACAGATTGATTGATCTGTCACAATGAGGGCTAAAGACGGTCTAATGTTAGAGGCTGAGGCCAGGGAGAAAAAGATGCTGCTCATACTAATGATTGCAGTTCTTTTCCTGGAGGATACTGTTGCCTTTAGCCAATTCAAGAGACTAACCATCCCATTTAGAAGAATAAAAATAATCATTATTGTTACAACAGTGACTGAGGGAAAAGGAAAAAAAGAAGTAACAAATCAAACCTTTCAGAGGAGTGAAAGGGAAAGGGGAGCTTCTCCTGCTTTCCCAAAGACATGCTTCACCTTTGTGCCTGTGCCATACAGAAAGAAAAACGAGTCTGCTTTGTTCCTCCTGGAGTCAACTCAAGGAAGGGGTAACAGCATAAAACAGAAGCAGAGGATACGTTTTCCTAGATCCAAGGAAGATGTAAATGTGTAAAATGTGATGGAAGAGGTTTGGGTTTCTTTCTTCCCCACCCCCACCCCCCTTTTTTTTTTTTTTTTGTTGTTGTATTATTTCTCTCAGGAATGGTCTGACAGCCCCAGGCTGGAGTATGTGTCTCTCCCAACTACTCTGTCACCCGGGTAACCATGGAGACCATGACGATCGATTAGATGCCATCTGATCTCAACCTCATAAAAAACACCCCACGTGCACCCGAGCGCGCGTACGTGCGCGCACTCACCGGGGAAAAAAAAAAAAAGAAACAAACAAAAAAGCCAAAACAGGCAGCAGATGGCAACCAGGCCACTAGACCTGTCTCCAGAGAGAGCAAGCTGGGGAGAGGGACTGAGAGATGCAGACGGAGGGAGATCCTGAGGGAAAGGGGAAAAAAAGACAGAGACAGGAAAGGTGGAGTTGGGAGACAAAGAAGCAAAGAGAAAGGAAAGAGGGAGAGATGAGAGTGGGTCCACAGCTGGTGTGATTTCTGGGGGGACCTGTTTGTGTTGGAGCAGTGTTCATTTACATTGCCTGCAAATCTCTCTTGCTTTGTGGGTGGAGAGTGAGGCTGAGACAGAGCTCAGAAAAAGGAGAAAAGTGTAAAAATACTGGATCAAATCCAAGGGAAGGCCTATGGGAGTGTGGTAAATGCACCTTTGCACACTTCTGCCCTTGCAACAGCTACCTTGCCCCTCGTCAAGCCAAACAAGGTCTCTCTCTAATGCTGATGAGAAGAAGTCCAAACAGAGATCAGAGCTCTTCCCCCCACCATCAGACCTGGTGTAATCTGAGAGATCCTGTACTAGCTCCATGACCTCAAGAGGACTGCTGCTATGTTCTGGTCATCCTACTGGGCATCTGCATGTTGTGAGGGATGGAGCCAGAGGAGCCATCTCACCTCTGAAGAGTGACTACATCCTTCTGACACTCACCTTCAGATAGTGATAAACCTTAACGAGATTTCCCCTCAAGTCTCCTCTTTTCCAGACTGAACAGCCCCAGGTCTCTCAGCCTCTTCTTGTAAGGTAGACGTCCCAGGTGTTGGGTGAGCTGTGCATGGTTTATGTGGCTCCTTTTATATTTTATTTAATTAGGATTATTTTTATTCCTGTTGTCCCTTTGGTTTTGTACTGTCTATTAAATTCTCCTTATCTCCATTGCACCAGGAGCAAGTGGTAGCTCTGTGAGCAGCTGTGTGGGGCTCAACTGCTGGCTGGGCCCAAACCACAACACTGACCAAACACCTTCTCACTATCCTGGAGGTGATTGGCATGAATAAAAGTGCCTGAAATCCTTCATATCCTTTGTCTATACAACACCTACAAGAATTGTGTCCCTCTGCTTGCTGAAGGCTCCTATGGAAATGCCAAATAGCCAAAGAAATAATAAAAGAATGTTGAAATTACAGAATCACAAAATCACAGAATGGTGGGGGTTGGAAGGGACCTCTGGAGATCATCTAGTCCAGCCCCACTGCTAGATCGGGTTCCACAGGAACATGTCCAGGTGGGTTTTGAAAGTCTCCAGAGGAGACTTTGTAGAGCAAGTGATTGGACTGAGGTCCCAACAGTGTGTGGAAAAAAAATAAATGGGGCTTAGACCATCACCATGTAGAGGGACACCAAAATGGAGCAGGTTAGAGCCTCTCTGAAAGCTGAAAGCAAGGATCTTGGCATTCATTTTCCTGGTGCTGTCAGCTGGACAGTGGAAATGCTTTATTAAGATGAACTGATTTGAAAATGAGCAGGCCCAGACTGGGTAAAGAGGTGCAAAGAGCAGGAGCTCAGCTGAGGAGAAGACCAGACCTACATATGTGACTGTATGGGCCTCTTCTGGAAGTCAGGGCCGGGATGTATGTGATCAGTGCTGAGCATCTCTCTCTGTGGTCATCAGTCTCGATTCACTTTAATGGGGAAAAACAGGTCCTTCTCTTGGGTACTTCACCCTACCACCAGTGCCTAAAATAGGCTAGATGAGTCACACTGTAATAGTATATCCTTTTCTCCACTGAATGTAAAGGAAACCAGGAGGAACTATCTTAGATTAAATGGGGACATACGACGTTCACTGAGACAAATCCCACTCCAAGTGGCACCAAGACTCCTACTAAATAAATCATATTTCTTCTTACCATCTTCTTAGTTTTTATGGACACGTACAATCACATCTCATCAGAAACAAGCTGGTCCCTAGCAATACCTTCCCAAGACGCTGTGGAGAATGTTGGGCACTGTGTGGATGATATCTTCACCGTGAGGATTTTGCCAGGTGAATAAAAGGGTGCATATGAGAAATATGTTGACTCAAATGAGTTTGAAAATTGCTCTCAGTAACAGTGGATGTCTTGCCAGTAACTGACAGCACCTCTTCCAGCACCTATTCACTAAAGTTAACCGTCTACTTTAAATAGGAAACTGACCATCACCTTTTCCTGTACATTGTATCTGTCTAGTGGTGTAGGAATGGGAAAGAGCATCTTTGATACTGTCTCTCAAGAAGGTGCTAACACTCCTTTACTTTAAGGACTGGATGAAGAGGACCAGATCTGTATTCATGCTCCATAGTGATTAGTCATATGTGTGTTCTCCCTTCCCTGCAGTTTCCTGAAATACGCCAAACAGGATATTACCTACTCTGATATTTAAGGTTGCTTCTCAGATTGACCTTAACTCTAGTTGACAGAGCAATCCAAACTTGAGAGAGGAACACTGACCAGGAACATTAGCAAATTCAGAGAATAGTTCTGTAGATCTCCAAGATGGCCTACAGCCCAAAACCTTATTTTCTGAATTGTTAATTTTTCTTATTTCTTCACTGAATAATTTCTGTTAAAAGAAAGCTTCCTTTACCTAACCTCAACTAAGCATAGAAGGGAAGCTAATCAGAAAGTCAAGAGGTTGATGTTGATGAACTGCACCCCAAAAGCATTTTTTCTTAGACACCTTTAAGAAAGATAAAGGCACAAAGTTATCTATTCTCAGCTACCCTTCTGAAATGTGAGAATCCAAGAAGTTACTTTTGATTTGCAGTGAAGAAAGTGAAAAGCTGGTGTGACAAGTCATCTTGCAGCAGTCTGATCAGGTCTAATGTCATCCATTTGACCACACTGGTTATTCCACTCAACCCTAGTCCTTCATCAGGAAAATGTCTTGCACTTCTCTGAGTGTAACACATGGGGTTAGTGTCACTAACCAAGGGATGAAATTGCTCTGAGAAGGCTGAGAGTCTACCTATTATGTGTATGATTCTTGAAATGAATGGGAAACAGATCAGGCATCCACAGAGAGCTGACTTCCAGGACTCATAGAGCAGTGTCAGTTCTAAAGACCAGCATTCATTCAGTTAAAATTTGTTTTATTAAGCAGAGTACTAGATTAAAAGCAGACAGAGCCAAGGAATGGTCTATGAACTGTATTACACAAGACAAAATAAAACCCTAAAGCATGAGTGCTCAATTCCACTTCTCAGCGTGGGTGTAAAATTCTGTTCCCCTGAAGTCAAGAGCTGGCTTTACAGAGAGATGACAGAATTTAAAGTTCTGGTTCTATTGAGTCCACCAGGGACATATACCAAACTTCCTTGCTCTGCACAGCCTTTCCCAGGATGTAAGAATTGAGAGAGCTTAAGAGAGGACCCATGACTTTATCAACCACATCCTGGGCTGCATAAAAAGAAGTGTGATCAGCAGGACAGTTGAGGTGATTCTCTACCTCTACTCTGCTCTCATGAGACCTCACCTGGAGTATTGTGTCCAAATCTACAGCTGCCAACAGGATGTGGATCTAGTGGAGAGGGTTCAGAGGAGGGCCATGAAGACGATCAGAGGGCTGAAGCATCTCCCCTATGGGAACAGGCTGCAAGAGTTGGGGCTGTTCAGCCTGGAGAAGAGAAGGCTCTGGGAGACCTTATAGTGGCCTTCCAATACCTGTAGGAGGCCTACAAGAAAGATGGAGAGAGACTTTTTACAAGGGTTTGTGGTGATAGGACAAGGGAGAATGGATTTAAGCTGGAAGAGGGGAGATTTAGAGTGGATATTAGGAAGAGATTCTTTACAAAGAGGGAGGTGAGACATTGAAACAGGTTGCCCAGGGAGGTTGTGGATGCCCCTCCCTGGAAGTTTTCAAGTCCAGGCTGAACCAGGCCCTTGAGCAACCTGGTCTAGTGCAAAATGTCCCTGCCCATGGCAGAGAGGTTGGAAGTGTATGATCTAAACTCAAAACATTCTATGATTCCATGAACATTGATCACATGGTAGGAGATGTTTCAAGGAACCTCACCAGCAGGAAGGATAGTGAGCATGCCCTAGTGAGAAGGATTTTTTAAATTAAGTTGGCATCAAGTTGGGTATCAAGGTGGGCAGGCTAGAAGCATGTTCAGAACGGGCTGGATTTCAGCTGTTGAATTGAGAAGGTTTTGCTTGACAAGCAGACTGTGTTTCTTTCTCCTGTCTGCCAAAATATGACTTAGATGACTGTTTTGGAGCAAATTACCAGCGGTTTATCCAGGGAATTTTCTGAAATGCACAATAATGGGAATCAATATCCCATAATGATGTAACACCGGAGTACAAGAAAGCTGGAGTCTTTGGTGCCTGTGACAAGTTCTGAGCAGTTGATTTCTCTGCTGCGGCCTAATTGCTGGGGATTACATGACCATATCCTTAGGAACAGAGCACAGAACATTTTGGCTTAAGTTCCCAAAAAAGCAAGAGGCACTGGAGCAAATGCGGCCTCATCTTCAGGGTTCCTGGACCCTCTAACCTTAGGTGATGTGGAAAATAAATTGCATTTTTGTTTAGATGGTAGGATCTGAGCGATACATTTTATTCACTCAAGTACACGAAAATATGCCTCTGTGTTTGCATAGGTAATTGACCCTGTTTGTGGAGATTCCTCTTGAAATTACACCTGTGGTGGACCCTCATCAAATCTCATTGTTCTTGCTCTCTTCCCACTGGCAGATTTCTCTCACAAGAAAGCACTTCCTTACAGACTAATATCACCTATCCTCATTTCCAAGGTCCTACCAGCCAGCCTGTGAGCCATAAAGATTCCCTTCCATGGAGGAAATGTATGCTCTACTTTTTCTTTTCTTTTTTTTTTTTTTTTTAATTTTTTTTATTTTTCTTTTGTTTTTTCTTTTTCTTTTTTTTCTGTTTTCAGAGAAACTCAGTGGTGTCCCACAACTGTACCTCCTCATCCTGCACCTTCTTTTCCACTCCCACACTTAGCCCAGCTATCCCAAAAGAATGTGACCATTCCAGCCTCCTCTATGCCAAGAGCTATGCCTCCTTCAAATAATTTCCCATAGCTTTTCCAAGCCTTACTTAACGAACAAAAATATCCCTACTTCAATGCCAGGCTCTCAAACTCAAAGGTGTGAGGTCACAAAGGAGAACAAGGACTAATTCAATGTAAAGATCTTCAAAAGTTATTTTTCCTCAATGAACTCATAGTAAATACCTCATTTCCATGGTGTGGTGGGTTGAAAACTGCCCCCCCAACATTAAATATGCCAGACCAGCTCAGTTTGAAGCAAATGGAAGCTGTATTTACAAGCAACACTACAATCTACAATGGAATGCAATGAATATGTACAAATATACAGTATTTACAATATTTACAGGTATTTACAATTAATAAACAGCACAAGAACTCCTCTGGCCACAGACCAGGGGAAGCTAATAGCTTCTCTCTCCCTGCCTCCCCCTTATCCTCCTGTACACAAAGGGACAATAGAAAGGCCAGAGAGACCTTAGAACTTAGCCAAAACAATGCAGCCAAGGTCAAGCAGAAGCCAGCAGAAGCGAAAAGTTATTATCTCCCAGAGCAAAGAGGTGAGAAGAGAGAGACAGATTGTTTTGGAAGCTAAATCTTAGGGTAGATATCTCTCCAATGGGATTGTTTAGAACTATCATTATTTTCCTTTTTACACCCAATAGTGGTGAAAAATTTTTAAAGGCATAGCCTAAAACTGCCACACACAGACAAGTCAACCAACTGTAAGAGAGAAACTGAAGAGCAATAGCAATAACCCTAGATTGGAGCAAGAGGATTTTATTTTGAGGAAGAAATATGCATGGACTTGGCTAGGCAGCTTGACTATCTTGGCTAGGCAGAACCAAGGAGAGCAGACCCTGCAGTTATTCACAAGGTCAAGGAAAGTATTGCGTGGGATTCAGTAACAAACAAACCAAGAAAGCATACCTGACATAGCAGTAAGAAAATCTGAATTGGACTCTTAAAGATAGAGGTTACCAACAAGCAGGTGACCAGGCAGACAGGCCTGAATCACCATGTGCAAAAGAGTGGTAGGCAGTGTCAGTGGAGGATGCTGGCAGCCCTCATACATGGTTGCACAGTGTTACTAACGAGAGGTGTAAGAATCCATTAGATTCCTGGGAAAACTACTTCTGCAAGCACTCTTTGAAACAAAATGGTCACCTGAAATTGAACTGAATGGTACTGAAATGCTTCTGAGAGGTGCTATGGCCTTTTATCAGGCTGATACAGCTCAAGTAGTAACAAATCAGACAAGCTTTTGAGCCAGGTAAGTGGCTGAATTGCTGTCCCTTGATGTATTTACAAGCTGTCTAGATATGGTGCTCAAGGATATGTGTAACTGTGGCCCTGGCAGAGTTGGATAACAGTTGGACTTGGTGATCTTAAAGGTCTCTTCCAACCATAGTGATTCTGTGATATACTTCTCCTCCAGGTCTGGCATGGGGTCAAGTCCTGGACAAGTCTTGTGAGGCACCTGTTTGCAGTTCTGGGTCTGAGGGTGTGAGAGGTGCAGGCTGATGGAAAAATGTCCCATGGGACATAGAAGTCCTGCTGGCTGGAATATTTATAGGCAAAACACTGGTGACTGTACATTCATTTATAGGCACATGCTGTGAGGAAAAGGGAACAGATGGGACCTTGCAAATCTTTCCCACCTCTAACTTTCCTGAACCCCTTCCTGTGTTGTATTGGCCCACGCCTGCCTGCTGTATACATAAGGCACTTAGCGGAAGGGTGACCCTACCAACATTCATAAATGTCACTTATGCCTACATCCAGTCAAAGAAATAATGACACCAGTAATAGTGTGAACTGGGGGCTTTGAGGAGACCCAGGTCTGGACCTGGTGCAGGAGGGCTTGGGCAAACCACCATGAGCAAGAGCTTCAGACTAGGGTGTCCTTCAGAAAAGGGGAGGACAACAAACACTGGAGCCTGATTTTTGTGTTTAGGTGTTTCTGTGTTTCTACTAATGAAGCTAGTTAGAGTTTAATCATGTCTCTAGACTTGCTCAGCCATCCTGTTTTTATGACAGAGGGCCTCAGGTTAAAGAGCAAGATGTTCACTTGCTTCTTGCTGCTCAGAATGGCCTGAATTCACTGATTGAACTCACTGATTTCAAGCCCTTCTAGGTGTGTTTGCCTGTTGGCTGGCCACAGTCATTGAGATCAGCCACTAGACTGATCTTTAGATCCCTACTTCTCAAAACAACAATCCCAAGTTTTGTTTCCATCTCAAGTCAAAAGTCCTGCAGAATTCCTAAGTGTGAATAACTTACATTAGGGGATGGTATGACAACCAGTTTGATTAACATGCTCAGGTAAGTTTCCCCCTTAAAGATGTTCAAAGTTCAATGTGACAGAATCTTACTCTAGGAACTCTTTTTTTTTTCCTTTTTTTTTTCCTCTTCTCTTTCTTCCTACTACTTTCTTCTTTCTTTCTTTTTCCTACCTTTTGCTACCTATCTCCTCCTTTCCTCCTTGCAGTACACTGTTACCTCTCTTTGCCCTTAGTACAAAGTCCTAAGCAGAGCAGGATTCAACAAAGATCATAGAATCATTAAGGTTGGAAAAGATCTTTAATATCATGTAACCCAACTACCATGACCACTAAACTATATCCTGAAGTGCCACATCTACATGCTTCTTGAACACCTCCAGGGATGGTGATTCCACCACCTCCCTGGGTGGCCTGTTCCAACACCTCACCACTCTTTCAATGAAGAAATTTTTCGTAATATCCAATCTGAACCTCCCCTGGCACAACCTGAGGCTGCATCCTCTCATCCTATCACTCCTTACTTGGGAGAAGAAACCAGCACTGGCATCACTACAACCTCCTTTCAGGTTGTTGTACAAAGCAATAAGATCACCGTTTAGTCTTTTCTCCAGAACAAACAACCCCAGTTCCCTTAGCCACTGCTCCTACAACATGCCCTCTAAACCCATCTTCAGCCTTGTTGTTCTTCTCTGGACAGTCTCCAAGATGGCCCAGAGTGGGTGTTCACAGCTTTCAGGTCTCTTTCAGACACCACTTAGCCCAACAACTCTCTACCTCATGCAGCTTTTTCTCAAGGCTTGCCCTGGATTTGATTCCCTGAGCCTTCAGGACTGCTTGTCGCCACTTTGATATAGTGCAATGCCAAATACTTCAGGTGTGACATGTGGGGATAAAGTTGTGGGGGAGGAAGCTGAGCAAGTCTCTGAAAAGTGAGCTGGTCAGATCTTCAGAACCACTGAAGAAACTAATTCCCTTCAAAATCAATACTGCAATGCCGTTGAGAAATCAAAGCAATGTACTCTAGCGAGTGCGGAGCTGAATATACTTGTGAGGAAGTGCCCTGATGGCGTACACCTCGGTGCCTGATCCCCTCTCCCTTGCAATACTACAAGTCACAGGGAAATTAATTGCAGTCCATGGGGTGGTGCAATCATAAAGCATGGGCAAATGACTAGAGAACCAAAAACAATTCAAACACACTCATGCTGATTGAAACACTCTTTGCCAGACTTTTTTTCTTTTTTTCCTTTTCTATTTTTTATCTTCTCCTCTTCATGCTTAACTTCACTTCTCAGGCTTCCTAGCACTTATGATTATTATTATTGCTATTATTATTATCACTGTTGCTTTGTGGGCTGAGAGTTGCAGATCTCAAGAATAAAGCAGATGTCAGCAGCTCCGAAGGATCCTATTCTGTTGCACAGCAGAACAAATGAGTATGTCAAGGAAGGGCTCTCCAGTCTAACAAGAAAACAGCACAAACAGACACTAAATAAATAAATAAATGAACCCTGCGGGGCCAGGCAGGCTAGTTCTGATTAGATATTATGCTAACATGATGCCTACTTTCTACGCTAACAGTGTTTTAATACATTTAAATGATACTGGGGAAATAAGTCATGAAATAGGAGAAGAAGCCTTCATGTCAAAAACGATTAAGATTATCCAAGGGAGCCAGCCTGCCTCTCTCATGGAAACGCGGCTCACGGTGTGGGATTACGAATGCAGCCCAAATGGTATTTACATTGCGTGCCCGATGCCATCTCATTACCTTTGCCAATGATTGCTTTTCCCAGCTGCTGTAAGATCAGTCCAGCTTACAAGGAGAAGGCCAGCACCAGTGTCTGTACCATAGTAATGCCTCAGCCTCAGCTGAGGCTCCAGACACCCCTGAGTTTTGCAAGGAGAGGACATGGGAAAAATGTCCACGTAGCCGTAAGAGGGGCTGGAGCTAGCTGCCGCATTGGTGCCTGCACTTGATTCTTGCAGAGGGTGCATACCCAGCTCCTGCTTTCCTGCAGACAGGCCATGAGTAACTCAGAGCTCTTTGGAAACACATATTTTCAGACCAAGGCCATACTGCTTAGAGTTTTCTTTGTCCAGACTTTCCAGGAAGGAAGAAAGTCCTGTCTGACTCAACCTGCAGCCTTTTGTCTCTCACTCCTCCCCATCCACTTTCCCAAGCTCCCCTATCCCACAGACTGGGAGATCACTTTTCTCTTGAAGGACTTGCATGAAAAGTCTGAATTTACTTCTCAAGCTTCAAGCAGCAATGTTAATTCTGCTCATGGAACTGTGGCTTTGGGAGAGCCTCCATCTCCTGAGTATTTGCAGCCCTGATAAATCGCCATTTGATAGCTGCAGCCCATAATTTGCTTCCTCCTGTGGCCCATCCTGTAATTTTCCTCCAGATGACAAGCTCTGAATGAAAAGCATACTCATTTTCCATCTGTACTGTATAGAATATGGTTATGGGCATGGAATCTTGAATCCAACAAGAAAGCAAAGACTTTTCCTTTTAGGACCTAAGACCCTAAGGACCCAGGGATGGAGACTCTGTACACTGCGAGCTGAAGTCTGCTCAGGCACAGAGCAATGATACTGATCCAAATTACCAGTAACTTGATTCACTCCAGTGCTCTGACAGATGAACTCTGATGAGCCCTGCAGTAGTAGTTTAAGAACTTGCTGGTGACCCTCCTCCCACTACACCCTTTGCAGACTGGGCAGATGGGAATGTGTGTCCTTCTGCGGCTCTGCTGTGGCCCAATCTGGTGCATTAGCTTAAAAGCACCAACACACAGCATGATGAACTGGAGCTGCTGAGACTTTCTGTCACAGGGGCAGTAACTTGTGGCTGATAGACGAGGCAGACAGCTGGATATGAAAGTAGCCTAAACTGCCACAAAAGGACTTGCCAGCTCATCTGTCAGCCCTAAGTGAGCAGTGAATCAAGCTGCATTAGCTTCTGCTCAATACTGCAGAGCAGCAGTTGTCAGGAAGATCATGCCCAATACACATAGGGTTAGCATCTCACAACTTAGTCCTCATTTCCAGAGACCACAGAGAAAGTGGAACAGCCGAGAGACCATACGTGAGAAAACACGAAGAGGTCTTCAAGGTGGCCTAGCATACAACTTTAATTCTTTAAACTTAGACCCTGAGTGCAAACAAACTATGACAAATAGCAAGCTTGAATCACTGCAGTCCAAAACCAGCTCAGAGGTTTCATGTTGTGGAGCTGAAGAGTTGGGGCTGTTGTGCTTCATAAATACCCCTCTGGGGACAGCATCAGCAGACCTGGGAGTATGATTTCATTTAGTTACCAATAGTTACTGCTCTCTCCTAAGCCACTTCATGGAGGTAGGCAAGGGCCTCTTCTCCTCCTGGATACAAACTCCTGACATCTGAGTCTTGGTGAAGAGAGGATGGCTTCACTTTCCTATTCGTCCTCTACCACATTTCTTCTGTGCCTTTAACTCACCCCTACTCCATCTTGCCTTGCCCACAAAGCACGGGGAGTGCAGCTATTCACTTTTTAAAAACACTTTGAGATCAATGGATAGAAATTTTCACTGTGAACAGGTGCTATTATATTAAAGTCATTCAGCAAGAGTTTCTTGGGACAATAGGCACAGGCCTGACAGGGCTAAGAAATGCAGCTGAAGTGGAGCTACATGAAGCTGAACAATGTGCAGAAAAGACATGAAACCTCATTCTGCAGAGAAGGAAACATCTTCTGCCCCGCAGCCTTTAACACCAGGCACTCTTCACCACCTAGAAATGCATACACTTGCTAAGCCATGTGGGCTTTTTAAGTGATTTACAAGGTCCTGCTATGATCTCTAGTCATTTTTAAAATCTTTCTGGGTTACTGTGCACAATGAAATTAGATCCCATCAAAATGGTGCAAGACAGTGTATATCTTATAGCATTTTAACCTCGGGATGCCACATACACGTTCAGACTTCTCTGCATCTTTTCAAATTTTCATGTTTTCAAATTCATCTGGAAAACAGGAGGGCTAGAAGCAATTTTTAATGGGGTTGTTTTGGTTCTACATAATCATGACTCCAGAAGAAATCCAGATTCCCTAACTAGACATAAGGCTTATCCTAACCTTTCAGAGATGAATGCACAGGCCACAGAAGGAAGAATAAAAGAGACTATGAATTATAGCATGTGATTTCATAGTTATGCAATTTTAATGCTTTTGTTGTTTGTTTCCTGCTTTAAAATGTAGTCCTAAAGTGGAGTTTTCTTGAGAAGACAAGCAGAAAATCTAGAGCCTGAAAGGAATCTAAAGACGCAGCCTTACAAATGTGCCTATCTGAATTTATGTGTGTGTGTGCATATGTATGTGTATATATCTATATCTATATCTATATCTATATCTATATCTATATCTATATCTATATCTATATCTATATCTATATCTATATCTATCTATATCTACATCTATATCTACATCTATATCTATATCTATATCTATATCTATATCTATATCTATATCTATATCTATATCTATATCTATATCTATATCTATCTATATCTACATCTATATCTACATCTATATCTATATCTATATCTATATCTATATCTATATCTATGAAGAGTTATTGCCCTAGGAGGCTTCGGAAGAGTTCCTATAAACATAAGACATTGTCCTAGATACAAGTAGGAATGCTCTGCTCTTATGAGGAAATCCTAAAAAGATAATAGAGGTTATTTTATCCTTCATGGAGACTCTGTTCTTGGCTTGGACTGAGCCCTGAGCAGCCAGTCTTCTTGATAAGTCTTCTTGTCTTCAAACAAAGGATCACAGAACTTGAGAATCATTTGTGATGACCAGTAACAAACAACAGCATGAGGAAACAAGGGAGAAAATGGGGAGTGCAGGCAGAAAAGATAACTGTAGGCAACTGACACATTTCATGTTGAGAAAGATGCAAAGAAACACGTTCAAGAAGATGTAAAAACAATTCTAGTGCCTACAACAGGAGACAGAGATCAAAATTGCAGGAATAGAAGGTGAAGAACTTCAATTGGTCTGTGACAAAGCAGGTTCAAGTTCAAAGAGGATCTCAAAAAATCAGGACAGTGCTACATAACCTCAGTGGGATAGGGGAAAGTGATCGATGAAACTGACTGAGAATGCAGAAGACCCAACACCAACTTCCTTATGCTCAGGACTAGAGAGCTAGGGGTCTGGAGGCTGAGAGAGAAGCAGCTACTGGAGTACAAAGAAGGTTAAAGCATGCACAGAGATGGAGCCTAGGATACAGTGTGAACCTCTGTGGGAAGGGAATGGCTTTTTAGACATCTGACTCTATTCCCTGGAAGTATTTCAGTATGAAAACCAATTTGTTAGGCCTGAGTGACTTCTAGGAGCAAATCAATTTGCTTCCTTTGCCAAAAATGACCATACAACTCACAGGGGCCATCATTAAAGCCAGTTACAGCTGACCTGAACTACACAAGTGGAAATAAATTGGTCAGTCTGCACCCCTGAATGCTCTTCATGGTAGTGATATCCTTGCTGATCATTCCAGGCATTACAATTGCTGGAATTTTCATTATGTTTTTTCATTATTAATCAGTTAGTTTTAGTCCCTCTTTACAAGGGAGTGAGAACACAGAGTGCCACAAGCCAGGAGGTGCTGCAACTTTCATTGCGTGAACTTAATTGGGGCTGGACTTCATTAACACTGGCCTTCCCTTTCCTGGCAGGATTCATTAGGGGATCTCAGACACACTCACCTTGCCTCAAGCTCATTCTTCTGTGTTAGGTTAGGGAAGTCCTCCTTTTCTGGGGACAGAGCTGAGGCAACGAAAGTTAAAATTGTTTGTTTGAGACAACTTTCTGACCCAGTTGTGGGTCTGGACTTAGACCCAAGAAGTCCTGGCTTCCTCTTCATACAGTATCACCTGCAAACACCTCTGAACCTCCCCTCCAAACCTAAAACTACTGGAAAGGAAGGCTGAACAAGCAGTCACTTTGAGGGCTGACCGTGCCAAGCAAGAAAAGAAAGGGGGTATATGACATAACCACTGAAAGTACTGTTATGCCACTATGAAATTGTGATGCATCCACATCTTCAAGAGTCCATTCTGGTCCTACCCCCAGTCCAAATCACATAGCACAAATTGTTGCAGGAAAGGAAGAGCAACAAAGATGAACAAAGCCATGCAAGTTACTACATAGATGAAGTAGCAAGCAACTACAATGACATAGGAATTTTGTGGCTGGAAAAAGGATTGCTGGGGAGAAAGATATGATGGAGTTGTACAGAATCAGGAAGAGCGGAAAAGCTAATGCATGGGAAGAAAATAGCAGAGAATAGTTGTTCAATATTCCTAGAAACCAAGAAGCAGGAGACAAATGAAATATGGCAAGTTCAGAACAAACAAAAGTAAGGGGAGGGAGTCTGTGTGTGTGATTGAAAAAAAAATAAATTGAACAAATTCATGGAAAACAAGTCCTTCAGGGATTATTAAAACCCTCAAACCACTTCTGACTCCAGGAAATAACCAAGTCACATTTTGCTAGAAAACAAGAGACCATACCTGGCAATGTTACCTTGTTTTCCCCCTCCTCCCCTCAGCCTCTGTTACAAACCAGTGTCAATGTGGGGCAACACAGCTCTTTGACATGGCACAACAGAGCCACTTAGGTGTCTTTAGATCAGCTGCTCTTCCACATGCCTGTCTGATTAAGCTGCTTCTGAAGAGCACTTGCCTGGTTGCCATAGGCCACTTGCAGTATGAAGTAAACCTTAAAATGACATTTATGATTGCCTAGTTGTGTCACTCCTTCAGACCTGCTCTTAATCTTTGAACTCTGATTGATATGGGCACATCCTATTTTCAGCCTGCAATACTAGATACCTGCTTCAGCATCTTCCAGAGGGCTCAATGTACTCACCAGTGAGATGCCCGATACTGGCCGTGGCTGGGGAAAGGACACTGAACTGGGCAGATCACCTGAATTCTCCAGTGTGGCAATCCTTGTGCCACAAGTTTTTCTTCCCTGGTCAGCTGATCTAGGCTGTCCAGTTATGACCACTGGGTTTTGTTTCACAAGTTCTACTTTTTCAAAGTGAAGAAAGGACACCTGAGCCTGGGGTGTGCAGCATCAATGGAAGGAGAAATATCTGCTCAAGCAATGCAGGTGGCTTCAAAATCACTTTCCTGCCCCCGTTTTTCACAAGAAAGAGCATTCCCTATGGCTACACACACAGAGACATCAGCATTAAAAATAGCCAAGTTCCACCTCGACTGTGGGGGAGTGAAAGACAGAAGACAGATGCATTGGCTGCCAGCTAGACTTGACATCCACTTTTTCTTTCCTCACCCTGGCAGCCAGCAGTTGCACATGTGTGCACAGGTAGCATCTTCAATGGCAAAGCAGACTGTGACTGCCTCCTCCTCAGCTGACTAACTGCTGCGTCCCAGAAGTGTGTGTTTGGGAGCTGCATAAGCCCTTGCACCCAATTTAGTACACCAGGCATGCATCGAAATCACCAGTTTCCTCCTGTTTGCCCTGCTTAATTCACAAACCACTGACTAGTCATTTGTGTGTGTGACTTGTTAGCACATTGCAAAGGTTACTGTTCAAGTCTCTGTTTCTGGCTTGTTCTGTTAACTGCTTTAGTGCCTGCTCCACGCAGCCACTTTCCATGGCTCCAAGCTATCTAACAAATGAGTGTTCATATGCATGACTGATCATATTTGCAGACCCTAGCCCAGGTCAATTTAAGATGATAAGCTGCTTTCAAGGAGCAAGGCTTTAGTCTTGCTACATTCCCAAGACTGCTCAGACAGCAGGAGATTCCTCCTCTTTTCCCTAACTGGCTATTTATGCTTTCAGCCAAACGCATTCATTGAAAACATAAGGCACTACTGCCCACATACTCAAACACTACTCTTTATGTACTCAACAGCAGCAGAAGCCACAGTCACACAGCAAACTTGGCTACTTTATAAGCAAACATGTTTTACAAGAATTTCTTTATGCATTGGCCTAAACGGGATGGCTTGCAGAGAACTCCTTGCCATAGTAAATTAGGGATACTGAAAGCTTACCTGAATTCAGAAAGCAGCTTGACAAATTCATAGGATATGCAGCACAAACTTTTAATGTACTGGATGCAGGGCAATTAACTGCAATTAACTGGATGTCAGGAGAATATATGGGGGACAATATCACTGTAGATTTGTGTTATACTCATGGTTTTCCTAGGCACCTTCTTTCGGTACTGCTGAAAACAAGATACCTTTAGTCTAAACCAGAGTGGCCATTACTGGGTTCTTACATGAGTTTTCTGTGGTTTTTAGTGTGATATGATTTCTAATACAGCTGTTCAAGGAGCATCCAGGTTGCATTAGGATCTTATTGACACACTGAAAAGCATGATATGTGTTTCTTGTTTTATATTCAGAGCTTGGCGAGGTTGGCATTCTAAGCATCTCATTTCTGGGCTAGGATTATGGACAGCAAGAATGGGAAATATTCCAGACCAGAACCACCTTAAAAGTGAAGCAGGCTTAGCCTCTTTTGGATGATGATAAGGCATTCAAACCTGTTCAGTTTAACAAAAAGAAGGCTGCAGAATTGATATGGCCACTACTAATGAATACTGACCTAGGAAGGACCAACAGATGTCTGGGTTTACTCAGGCATGTCTTCTCTTTCTGCCTGAAATGTTTGCCCAGGTGGAATTTTCCCATTTGTCAAAAATTTCCAGACATCTGACCAGAGCAGCAGCAATAGCTGCAGCTAGCTGCTGCATGATCAGAAAGTCCAAGATAAGAACAGGCACATGCAGGCTTTACAGCACACATGCATACACCTGTTTATAAAAACCCCTGTCTAAACCTGATAATATGATAATAGAGAATTCTTAATCCAGAGGGGCAAGATATACCAACATCCCACAGCTGAATGCTGATGTTGTGCATTCTCAATTTCCATATCAGTATTTTCAATGGGGAGAAAAGGCTGGTGGAGTAACTCACCAAGAATCATAGTTAGTCTTCCACCACGACCAATGTTTAGACGAAGCATGAATTTTATTTCTGAAAAACGCATGCTCATTCGTACAGGAAGCAAACATGGAAGTCCTGTCACCTTCAGCCTCCAGAGAGATGCTCGCAGTGGTCCCTTCTGCCTTTAGAAGCTCTGCATCATCCTCCATTTCCCCAGTGTGGTGGTTTTAAGGCTATGCCTTTAATTTCTTTTCACAGAGTTTGAGCAGAAAAGTAAAATAATGCAAATAAATCACAATTAGATGTAAGAGAGAAAAATAATGGTTATTCTAAACATTTCCATTGGGGAAATAGAAACCTCTAAGAGTCAGTTCTGAAAACAAAGTTCAGTCTGCTCAGTCTGTCTGGTGTTTTTCTGCTGGGCAGTCTAGCAGGATGCTTGTGAGTTTCTCTTCTGGCTTTGCTTCGGAGATAACACACCTGCATACTGACCTTGGCTAAGTTATAACAACCTCTCTGCTTCTTGTCTTTCTTCCTTTTGCCATGGGGGTCTGGAGAAGGTGGGGAAGGGGGAGGCAGAGGGACAGCCTCCCTGGCTTTGGCCAGGAAGGTTTTGTGCTGGTTTTGTTAATTGTACATATCTGTAAATATTGTAAATACTGTATAGTTGTATATATTCATTGCATTCCATTGTAGACTGTAGTTTTTGCTTGTAAATACAGCCTCGTTTGCTTCCAAACTGAGCTACTCTGGTGTGGTTAATGTGGGAAGGAAATTTCAACCCACCACACCCAGACACCTTACTGTCTAGAGAGCTGTGAATATTAACTAATGCTGCAAGGACGGTCTTTGGAGATGTCAAGATGATATGGCAATGAAGGCTCATGAACACACTCATGATGGCACCTGGCTCTTTACAGCTGAAGCTTGATCATAGCTTGTCATAGCACCTCGAGTTCATTAGTCAAGTACTGGAACCAAAACAGAGACCAAGAGTCATGAGCCAAAGGCTGCAACTAGTTAAAAACAATCAGAATTTTGTCCAAAAGCCACAGATTTCAACCATAAACTAGCTTGGAGACTACTGGTTTAAACATAGAAGACAGTCTTATTCCCATTTTCAAAGGAGCAGCTGAGGGGGCTGGCCTGTCATGCAAATGCTGGCAAACCTCAGCCAGGGTGGCCTCCTATCCAGATCTGGCAGCCCCGGTTCCTCTGTT
Source organism: Indicator indicator (assembly GCF_027791375.1). Classification (NCBI taxonomy): domain Eukaryota; kingdom Metazoa; phylum Chordata; class Aves; order Piciformes; family Indicatoridae; genus Indicator; species Indicator indicator. The sequence continues at coordinate 91,517,325 of NC_072010.1, read as the reverse complement.
CATGGCCCAGAAGGGAGACTACTTCTTCAACTGCCCCAGTTACAGGCAGTTCGCACCAGCAGCCTCAAAGCCGTTATTAAAGCAGCCTAGAGAAAGCAAACATGACCAGTGGAAAACAAACAAACAAAAAAATCACCCCAAGGTCCAAGAAGACCATGAGCAGAGGCACTGAGCTCTATCCAGCACAGATTTTTCAAAAGGACAAGGATTTTCATGGCTCAGCGTTCTAATTTGTTTGACCGTTTATTTCCAAGGAACACATCCAAGAGTGACAAGCTCCATTTATTTCAATGGGCAGCATATGCCAGCAGCGCGGATGGCGTATGCTATAAAAAAGAATGGATGTTCTCAAGCATCCTGGAAAGCTGTCCTTCCAAAGGATAAAGGATGTGTGGGTAATGGGACTGCAGCTCAGCTCCGACAAGCAACGCTGTAAAAGCAGCGTTGTGGGCTCCCGTGTTTGACACCTCCCTGGGAGGTGGCCCTGGGACATTTGCTCTGGTTGCAAGCAAAAAATTATTTTCCCAATACTTGGCCCAACACTGGAGAGCCCAGATGGATTATTTCATTATTCTGCTTTTCCAGGCCAGAAGGACATCTCCTCAGGACAAATGGCTACTCCAGGGTGCTAACGATGCACCTGGAACAAGTGGCAAATTCAGGGTGGTAGCGCTGCACCCTTGCCGACTTTTACCAACCCAGGCTATTCTCACACATGGCATTACTTTCAAATAATCATGTAACATAAATCTGAGATGTTCACACAAGAAAGTGCCCCCTTGCTATAAAAAGTTATCACGTGGCAGTGCTGTCATGTGGCAGCCTTGTCTCTTCTGACTACACCCTGAAGATGATCCTCTTCTGAGTTCTTTCTGAAGATAGACCAGATTCTCTTCTGAATTTTTTCCAAAGCCTGGTGCCACTGTCCTCTGAAAAACCCTGAGTTCCTCTTCAGATTATCCTCTTCTGAATTCCTTCCAAAGTCTGATCCAAGTGGCCTCTGAAAAACCCTGAGTTGTGAGTCACTGACACACAGTCAGCACCACTTATCTCTTGATATTTTTTGGTAGCCTGCAATGTTTTCTTTAAGATTCATAGCAGTGGGAAGTTTTTATTTACCCTCATTAATGAGTTAACTGATATCTGCTCTGTGCTAGGTCTTATCTAGTGAGCAGTCTGGGTCATGAAGTTTTACTGACTTGTCAGTAAGCCCTGGAAATCAACACAGAGCATTTTCTTCTTGGTCTTTTTCAGTGAGATGGCTCCTACAATGGTGGAATATGTTGGGGTCTTTTTATACTAAATCTTACTCTGCACTTGTGCTTCAAGGTTCACTATCATGGATTTAGTTTGTAGAACAGCCATACAATGTCCCTGAATGTCCACTCAACAAACTCTTGTTATGACTCAGTTTTTGTATTCACTTTCTCTTCATCAGGTGCAACTTGGAGGCTGCAGTGATGCCTTTTATGGAGAAACCAAAACAATTCATGATATTGAGGTCTTGTCTGGATGCCAGTGAGGTGCTTGCGTAGTGCAGAGGTCAACCATAGACTTGCACTGGCCATGTCTATATCAGGAGATACAAGTCATTAGGTGACTTTGTATCTATACAGCTTTGTTTGGGACCACACTAATTCCCAGCATGCAGGTCACCACTTGCACCACGCTGTATTCTGAGAAAAAAGACACAGAGAGCTTGAGGAAGAGCTTTAATCATCTCTCCATTGCCAAAATATAGCGGTTCCTTTCCACCAACTGCACCTTTACCCCATAATTTCTGATACTTTCTGGTGACTTCCATGTCTGGGCCAGTTAACCCCAGGAACGCTGAGCTCTAGAAACCAGCCTCTTCCTCCAAGTGTGAGCAGTGGGAGGCAAGAGAGCTCTCCACTGGAAGAATTTGGGCTTGCTTCTAATCTTTGGGGCTTTGTCTGCTCAGAGAAGATCCAGGCTGTCAGCTCCATCATTTCTGACTGGCTTCTTAGGGCTAAAGACACAGAGGCTACACCCTGACTCTCACAGCTGATGTGAGAAGATTCACAATACCCCAGCAGGGCTGTGCGGGTAGATGCCGCAGGCCTGGCATGGCCAGAGCACAGTGGGGACCTCTAGATTTAACATGTCTGAGAGCAGAGCAGAGGGGTAATCAGATCATAGCAGCAGTAAGCAGTGAGGTGTCAGAAATGTCCACTTATAACCAAAGGGCATTGAGAAGCAACTACTTGGTGTCTTCCTGGAAATTAAGAAGAAAAAGCAAGCCATATGATGACAGCATCTGCAGCAGAGAGTAGGGTGGCTTGCATGAATTAGCAGCTTCCTGGCTGTTATCTATGGCAGCCTTAGCCAGATCCTTGTTCTGTTACTTGCAGCTTCTGTGGGCTAAGGCCTCAGACTTGCACCTTGAGGACTACAGCAAGCCAAAGCCCCCAGTGCTGAGCCACTGTCAAGTAAGAGCTGGAGAAGAGCTCCTTCACAGCTTGCTCTTTGAAGTGTGGGACGGTGGACATTTGATGGAATGGGACCTCGGGTCTTGCAATATGAAACACAGTGACCTTGAACTGCTCAGATCCTGGCCTCCAAAGAGCACTTATGAAGGCTACTAGAGAACTGAGCTGAATAAGGACATGCCACAGCCTCATTAATTTGCTTCTGAATCAACCTAGCAAGGTAACTGAGATTTTAGTTACTTCGCAGTAGCAAAGGGGTTCCTGTGCTTGTGCCTAGGAACTCAAATACTCACCTGAGCACCATTGTAATCCCCGTTTCCATGCAGACCAGGCACCTCACAGCAGTGCCTTCCCTCTCCCCTCAACCTGCAGATCTAGGAAGCCCTTTTTTGGAACTGGCAGAGAGGTGGACTGAGAACACACGTTTCAGACCCTCCTAGCTATAGGCTGTGATGCATTTCTACACTCTGCCTTCCATGGTGGGTCTTTGACAGGCATGTCCCATGGTAGCCAAAGATCACTTAGCCAAGCCCCAGCATTGTATATCCATGAATTCAGTGCCAGTATGTGGAGTCAGAGCACCTACACAAGTGACAGCACCTTGCTGCCTTGGAGACCTGGTGTGGGCAGCAGAATGGAGAGAAATTCCCACATTTCCCTGGAAGAAATGTCCATGAGGATTCTCTTGCAGGTTTCTGTTGGTAGTGGGCCAAGTGACATACAGGGAGATTCCACTGTTTGACAGTGTCTGTTGCTTTAAAAAAAAAAAAAAACTACAACCCCCCAAATTATTCAGGCAGTTACTCATTCTTGTTAAGGTCCTGAAAATCACACCACGAGCAGAGCCTCTCCCCATTCAGCGATCTGTCAGCCTGTTGCATATGTGTTACTGGGTGAAGCACAGCGATCCCTGCAAATGCTTTCCACCTTGCACCACCCATCCTACTGATGGGACCCGAATTAGAGAAGCAGCTCTGGCCATACCATGCACCCACAGAGCTGCTGGCAAGGCAGCAGAACCAGCTTTGCTCTGAGCAGGAGACCACTCTCTCTTTCACCCCTCCCACTCCCTGTTTTGGGGGGCTCCAGAGGGAGCCTGCCAGCATAGATTCCTGGAACAGAAAAGTCCCCAAGGAAAAGATGCTTATACCAAGAAAAGTGGCTGTGGTGCCTATTTGATGAGCTCTGCAGGGAGGGAGATAGAGTCATAGCATCATAAAATCACAGAATCATAGAATCATAGAATTGTTTCAGTTGGAAAAGGCCTCTAAGATCATTGAGTTAAACCATCAACCTAAGACCACCATGGCCATTGAAGTGCCCAAAGTGCCATGTCCACACATTTCTTGAACACTTCCAGGGACAGTGACTGCACCATCTCCTTGGGCAGCCTGTTCCAATGCCTGACCACTCTTTCAGTAAAGAATATTTTCCTAATATCCAATTTAAACCTCTCCTGGCACAATTTCAGGCCATTTCCTCTTATTCTATCACCTGATACTAGGGAGAAGAGACTGACCCCCACCTCACTACACCCTTCTGCAGAGTTATAGAGAGCAATGAGGTGTCCACTCAACCTCCTCCAGGCTAAAAAAATGCAGTTCCCTCAGCCACTCCTCATAAGACCTATTCTCTAGACCTTTCACCAGCTTTGTTGCCCTTCTCTGGACACATGCTCCAGATGAGGCAAGGCGGCAGTGAGAACAGTCACCTTGGTCACAGGCATCCCCTGGCTCTGGTGCAAAGGGGCCTGGTTCCATCCACCCTCTCAGGAGCAGAGAAAAGCACTGACTGGCTTCTGTGGCCGGCTACCTCTCCTCATTGTCTGTGCACAGGAGGGGGGGAGAGGTGGGGAGAGGGGGGGAGGGAGGAGGGGACGGGGGTGGGGGCAGAGAGACTGGGGAGTGGGGGCCCCCTCTGGCTCAGGTAGGGTCCATAACTGGGGGTGGGAGTCTCCAGCAACGGGAGACATGGCAAGGGGATGGCAAAAATAAATGCACTAGAAAAATAGTCTGACGATTCTCTTCAGGCTTGCTGTACATGATGCAAATTGATGTTTAAAGCTTATTTATTAGCTAGCATGGGAAATGCCAGCGGTGTTTTTCTAGATCAGTGGGTATCCAATTTTATTTTTTTTTTTTTTTCGGTTGGGGGGAGGGGGTGGCAGCGGTGGAGGGAGTGTGGCTAGAGACTGTATATCCAGAGGCTAGGGTTTATATCATGGGCTGCTCTCGACTGTTATAATTTGTGGCACAGATTCAGTGAGAATCTGATCTGCTGAAAATATTTGGGCTGTGAAAACTCCCACACTGTGACAGATGTCAAGTCCAATTAAGTGACTCGTGTCCAGGTTTCTGTCCAATAGGCTTTCCCATTAAATATCAATTTAAAAGGGAGAAAAAAATGCCGTCCCCTTTTCTCTGAGCCTTTATCTCTTCCGACCATCTCTAGGCTGAACCCTTTGGTACCCGGAGAGGATCCACACACATATCTGCTGTCTGTCTGTCTCGCCCCTGCCACCTTCCGCACCCCTCCTTGGCTTCTTTGCCACTCCGGGAGGGGTGGGAAGAGGAACTGCACTTTCTTTTTTTGCCTGTAAGCGTACCTTTTCCTGCACCGACGTTCTCTCTAGCAGCCGCTCCGAGATTTTCGTTTATTTTTTTTTTCATTTCAGCGTTCTCATTTCTTTCTTTCTCCTCACTTGAGAGATGCGGGAGGAGTTCAGAAGCTCGTGGACGGATGGGGGTTTTATTAATCCTCTTTTTACTCCACCTCGCCAGCTCTTGAAGGACCAGAAGAAAAACTAAACCCAAACATTTGATTTTCCGACGGCGCCTCCCCCTTCCAACTACTCTCCTCCGGACCGGTGAATTAGCAAAACCTCACGTTACAAACCTTCCCTCCGCCCAAGAAAGGAAAAAAAAAAACAAAACCAAACCAAACCAAAAACCCCAACAAACAAACCAACAACAAACAAACCCAAACCAACAACCCAACAACAACCAAAAGCCCCCAAGAATATTAAAGAAGAAAGGAGGGAGCGACGCATTGTCACCGGGGGCCGCGGCGTGCCTGCGCGCCTGGCCGCGGCCGAACAAAGCCGGCAGCACCGCGCCGGGCTCCTCGCGCCGGGCTCCTCGCCCCGGGCTCCGCGTTCTTCTCCTGGCCCGGCCCGGCCCGGGAACTGCGGGCTGCGGGGCGGGGAAGGGGAGAAGGAATCATCCGTGCTGGTGCTATCGCCTGCATTCCTTTTGTTATCTATCGCGATCGGAGGAAGAAGAGCGGGGGAAACGACACTTCCCAGCGCAATTTTTTTAGCCTCCCCTCTCAAACCGGTTGGCAGCAGCTGCCGGGGCGTGTGCAGCCCGCTGCCCCGAATTAACAGACTTTGATGGGGTGGGGGGGAAACCCTCCTTTTCTTTTTTTTTCCCCCTATTTTTTTCCCCTCCCCTGATGCATCGTAAGTAACTTAAGTTGTTATTTATACTCCGCAAACAAACACGACGATATCATCTCCGGAGCGCTGGAGGCCGCGGCGAGGGATGAGATCTGCCTTTCCACACCCAAGCAGGACACTTTTCCGCTCCTAATTCATTTTATTTTATTTTTTATTAAGGTTTTTCTTTATTTTTTTTCTTTAAATTTTTCCATGCTCCGCTCCCAGAGGGTCATTTGAACTGTAAAGGAACCGCCGAAGGGGGGCGAGGGGACCTGGAGAGAGAGGCTGCCCAAACGACCCTGCCGAGGTAAGCAGCTTTAACAATATATCCCTTTGCCAGGTAGCACGGGCATGAGAGCCTGGGTTTACTGGGGAAAAAATGCTTAAAAATAGAAAAAGAAAAAAAAAAGTAAAAAAAAAAAGTTCCTCTTTCCGGTTTAGCTCACCAAAACGCAAACCAAAGGGGAAAAATGGAAAATCCACGAATAAACCCAAACGAAAGGAAAAAAATCCAACACATGCTGCAGAGAAACCTTTAACCAACTTTCTCCAGGAGCCACCTCTGAAAATGCCTGTTTTCGTACAAAATTCTCTGTTAGTGTGCTCTCGCATAAATCCCCTCTCCTGGATCTCAGTTGAAAGGTGATTTTAAACCTTTCCTATTTATATGATTTTTTTTCCTTCCCAAGAGATCGCCGCTAGCCGACCTGCACCCTGGCTGGGTTTATTCCCTACCCCTGCCTGATGGGCCTGATTAACGCTCGATATTAAAAAGATTGGTTGGACTTGATGATCTTAAAGGTATTTTCCAACCTTAATGATTCTCTGAAAAGGGAAAGAAGCTTTTTCCCATCGCCCTGGCCAGCCCAGAGAAGCCAGCGCTCTCCTCTCCCCCTCCCCAGGCCTTTCTCCAGGCGAGCCCCGGGGAGCGCGGAGCCCCGGCGCCGGCGGAGACCCGCCGCTTAGCCCCCGGGGGGAAGCTCTAGCCCTGCCTGGGGAGTTTTCCTCCATCTCCTCGTTCAATGTCTCATCATCATAATCATCATTATTATTATTATTACTGCTTCATTTTTCCCAATGTATTTCTCTGAAATCCGAGGGGCAGTTTGTTCCGAAACTTTCCCTAAACATCTTCGGCAATATAAATTCGCGGGAAGAGAGGTAGGCGATATTGCCTCCTCCTTCAGGCTCGCTCGACACCCCAGCCATGCACAGACACACACATTTGTGTCCAAGGTTATTCACTAGTTGCCTGATGTATTGTTTTATTACATGCCGGCATGTCCACGGACGCGCTCGGATTTGTATTGCTGTCTACATGACAGATGGTGCTCTGTGAGGCCACAAGAAGATACGATTCAATTTTCTTTTGAAAGGCACGTCCGCAATTATTTATTTATTTAGCCTTCCCCCACACTCCCTCTCCACTACCCCCTCCCCCTTTTCACGCGGTGAAAGGAGAGGAGGGAAAATTTTAAAGGAATGGGAAAGTTTAGGCCCTCTTTTGGGATTTTTTGTTTCTTTTTGGATCACACACTTGAATAAACGGAAACACCCTCAAACACTCCTGTTTGACGGTTGACAAACCGCTATCCTCACGATTAGCAGCAGGAAAAAAAAACACAAACAAACAAACAAACAAACAAACAAAACAAAACAAAAAAAACCCGCAAACACCCAAAACCAGCAAAAACACCCAAAACAAAATAAGTAGCTCAGAGAAAAGAGCCCAGCAGATACACCAGATCCTGTCGCTTTAATTGGGGAAATAAATTTCCCCTCTGGCCTTGTTATGTCTGGGGAACCTTGAGCTGTATGTTCAAAAGTATCTCTTCTGTAGCCCGGATCCCAGAGAGCATCACCAAGAAAGAAATGGTTGAGCAGAGATTGGCAGGGGAGGAAACACGATATTAAAATTGGGGGCTTGGAGGAGAAATAATAAAATCAACGTTATGTCGAGTCGCTGGATATTAGCTTGCTTGGAAAAAAAAAATATTCTTTTATTGCTTTCCGGGCCTGTTCCTACACCCAGCAAGCACGGGGAATAATGGGAGGAAGTATATTGCGCGGAAAAGCCAGAAACGGGATGGTACACGACGGGGCATCATCTATCCCCGGTACCACTCTCGTTACTGCTTCCTGAAGGGGCACCGACCCACCCGCTCCCCGCCCGCCTCTCTCCCGCCACCCGGCCGGGCGGAGAGTATCTGCGGTAGCCACCGACGACAGGGCCAGGGCGCGGGGGCCGATATGTCCCTGCCCCTGCCTCCCCCCCTGCCTTGCCCCTTTACCCCTCCCGATGCCGGTGCCGGGGTGCTGACCCCGCTCTCTCTGGTTCTCTTCCCGGGAAGGCTCCTCCGCCCCCTCCAAGATGATGCTTAGCCCGGACCAAGCTGCCGACTCCGACCACCCCTCCTCGGCTCCCTCCGACCCGGAGTCCCTGGGCGGCGCGGACGCGCAGTCGCTCAGCTGCTGCATCTCGGATCCGGAGCCCGCCGAGGGCGGTGGCGGCGGTGGTGGCGGCGGGGAGGGCCGAGGCGGCGGCGGGGAGGGCAGGGGCGGGGGCCGGCCCGGGCTGCACCCTCCGCCGCTGAGCCGGGAGGAGAAGCGACGGAGGCGACGAGCCACTGCCAAGTACCGCTCGGCCCACGCCACGCGTGAGCGGATCCGTGTGGAGGCCTTCAACCTGGCCTTCGCCGAGCTGCGCAAGCTGCTGCCCACCCTGCCCCCCGACAAGAAGCTCTCCAAGATCGAGATCCTGCGCCTCGCCATCTGCTACATCTCCTATCTCAACCACGTCCTGGACGTGTAAGCTCCTCGACGGACCCCCGGAGATCCAGACACCTCCCCCTCTCTCAGCCCCGCCGCCGCTGCCCCGGGTCCCGGCGAGCGGGTAGCGGCGGGCAGTGCCTGCCCCGGGGGCGGACGGGGGTGTCCCCGCAGCCTGCCCATCTCCCCACATGGTGTGGCCAGCGGAAAGCCCGGTTTTTGGAAGAGAAAATGTAAAACCGGACTGTTTTCTTCAGGCTGTCAAGTGCCCCTTGTTATATATCCAAAAACAAAACAAAACAAAACAAAAACAAACAAAAAAACAAATACAGAACAACAAACAAAACCATCTACTTGTGACCTTAAACGTGTGACCCATGGGTGCAGTTAAAAATAACTATTTTTTATTTATGGTAGAAGGAGTTGACAATTTATTTTTTTCAAGATTTATTTATTTTTCAGAGTGGTGGCAATTTTACTTTGGATACTTTGTGCCAATTGGTTTCTAGAGTCGGGTGTTTACACTTTCTCCCGTGGAATATTATGTTTAACTTTATGAGTGTTTGTTGGGATAGATAAAGTATTCCCCCCCCCCCTTTTTTTTTTATAATTATTTTTTATTTATTTATTTTTTTCCCTTCTCCGATTATATTTGCACTTATGTACAACAAACCTCCCCTTCCTCCCCGTTTCCAAGTATATTTTATATATATCAAGGCATTTGTTCTTGACTTTTTTCCCATTTCTTTTCTCGTGTGGGATCGACAACCACTAGCACTTAACTAGGAGAGTTTGTTTTGTTTTTAAAGACTTGTTGTTCTTCTGATCTATAGTTATGTCTGGGAAGTACTCTGCAAATCGTTTATAAGGGAAGTAGTTTCTTTGTGGGTGTATATGTGCGTGGGTGTATACATGCATGTGTGTGGGAGTGAGCGTGGGGGTGTATGTGTGTGGTATATTTTTAGGAAAGGACGTTTTTCCTAAAAAAAAAAAGGAAAAAAAATAGAAAGAAAGAAAAGTAAATCTAGGACTGCTTTCCTTTGTGACAACCAAAAAAAAAAAAATTCTATAACCTGAAAATGTTTCATGTTCTTTGCTGTAAAATCTTTTTTAAAAAAGAAGCGCATTTTAGGGACAAGAGAAAAGGAAAAAAAAAAAAAGGAGAAAGAAAGACAGAAAGAAAGAAAGAAAAAGAAAAACGTACAAACAAAAAAGCAAACAAAACCACATCTGCTATCCAAAGATTTTAGTCTTTTTCAGGGTTTTTTTGTGTGTCTCTGTTGCTTTATATAATGCAATATTTTGTAGTGAAAATAGACAAATCTGGTTTCTATCTGATGCGTTTTTCATATCTCTCATAAATTGTGAGCTGTTTTGCATATAAATAAAAGTATCAAATAAAGGCTGGGTTTTTTCCTAATTATTTCTCCCTGTTGGTCTTTCTATGAGAAGGAAACGTGATGCCCTTTGCAATAAGGATCACAAAGTCTTCACAAGTCGTATGTGAGAAAGCTTCAACAGGTTGCCTCTTCTTCAAGCTGTGGTCCCACCACCACAGCTCTTCTGCTCCAGCTCCTCTCAGCTGACTGCACTGCCCAAACACACCATTACTGGCACTTTTTTTTCTGGTCACATCACAACTGGCACCTGGTTACACGTTTCAAAATTTGGGCTGTAAAATCAAATCTGACACTTGCAAGCACCTGTTTTGCCACATCACTCTTTGCTAAATCCAACTTTGCAGCCCAAATCTGCAGGCTTGCTCCCACTTGAGTGTACCTGACTCTCTTTCTCTTGTTGAAATCCAGTTTGTATCCCTCTTGGGCTGGGAGAATTTACTGCTGAAACCAAGTTAAAATCTTGGGCCACTTCCCTGTTTCTGAAAACCTCAGCCATATTCCTTTATATAAGAGTTTCACTGCCAAAGCTTGTCATCTGAGCAGAGATAGAGACTCACTAGCAGATAGGTTACTACCCGAGTAATGTGAGACCTCTGAGACCTCTGTGCCATCCCAGTCATTAAACCATTTTCTTGTTTACTGCAAGGGGTTAATTTTACCTATAATTTGAATATCACCACTGATTCAGGTGGCTGCTCCTCCATCGTTACTTGCTGAATAGATAAGCCTGCCCCCCACCCCCAATTTTAGGGCTGACACACTGCATAGTGGTTTAATTAAGTGTGGGCTTGACCATCTGAAAAGCCCCATGCAGGAAAACCTGTCAGAGAGGCTGCTAATTCCACTTCCTAACAGTGCATGCCTCCCAGGTCTGAGGGAAGCACATGCAGGTTTGGTGGTTCCATGCACAGTTTTCAAATGTATCTACCAACTATGAAGATGGCTTTCTTTGCCAAAGGCTTGTTTCTTAGGTTCTGTCAACATCTGGATACTGGGGGCAAGTTTGATACTAATTGCTTGAGCAATGTTAAGTCCTGCCACCCAGCAAGCCCTCATACTCAGGAGGACTTAGTTAATATATTTTTCCTTCTTGGGATGAATGGTTTAGGGAAGAGAGTGCTCTGTGTGACCTAATGGTAAAGTGTAGTGGATGCAGTCACTGTTGGCTGATTCAAGCACAGTGGCTGTGGGACCAAGAGGTGTGAAGCCAGCACCCCTTCTGGCCACACTCTCACTCTCTGGGGATCTTGCAAACACATCAGGTCACAGCCTGAGAGTAGCTCAAGCTAGGACCATGCAAAGAAGATGCTGTGGGCCAAGCATTGGTCATTAGCCCAGGGTTTTGAGTTCCCAGCCACAGCATGCTGTGCCCAAGTGATGCCAGTGAGCTCCCTGTGTTGTGAGCGCAGGAAAGTGAAGCATGGAGATCCACAAGAACAGTTCAGATTTGCAAGTGGGAATGTTCCATTCCCACCATCTCCTGAGACATCAGACAGTCTGCTTGCACTGTGAGAGAGGGCAGGAGGGGCTTTGATTTTGGTGGTATCAACAGGATCAAGTTTAACTTGCAGAAGACTCAGGGCTCTTGACTTGAAGATATGTGTTTTTCTTCCAAAGATTTATCTGATGGAAGAAATTGCTCTTCTCTACAAGCCTTGTCTCACTTCCATCCACTCACCTGTTTTTTTATATCCTCTCACCCCCATAACATCATCTCAACCACTTATATTTTTCCTGTTGGCACCAAGAAGGAAGGTTATTCTCACTTAGCTAACTGATAAAAAAAAATATAGGTTTTTAACTCCCCCATCCCATCCCATCCCATCCCATCCCATCCCATCCCATCCCATCCCATCCCATCCCATCCCATCCCATCCCCTTCTTGTTTGTTTGTTTTTGAGAAAGATCTGAGTATTATGCACAATCTAGACAGTCAATACAATAAAAAGGCTTCATGGTTAAGTGCTCAGAAATCTGGGTTTATGAAGAACAAGTAAACAGCTTTAACTCCACCTCATTGCAAGTCTGCACTAGATAGTAATCAAGGCTAATAATATAATCAAAGTTACTTGTTACTTTTCCTACATTTATGCTCCCTCAGTGATACAGGGATGAACGAACTAGAATGACAACATTATAGAAGGAATGGGGTGAAACTGCTCAATGGGAGTTTATATCATTCACAACCAATCCAACAATTGGCTGGGAAGAAACACAGGGTTAGTATTTCCTGTTTTTTTTGTTTTTTTTTTTTAGGGATTAAAGCTAAGATTAATGCTACATTCACACACCTTTCTTTTGTGTTTAAAGAGGACTTCATCCTATGTACCGAGGACTTGTTCCTATGAACCATGTACTCAGAAACAGAGAAGGCAGAGCACTGCATTTGGACCTTTAGCTGAGGCTAAGAAAGATGCTTTAAGCCTGGCTCGATCCAATATACAAAACATTGGATGGAAACCTCCAGCATTGACAGAAAGTAGTTCAAATGGATAGATTTAAAATGTCCAAGTACAAGGGATATCCAGTGCAGCCCTAACATACGGTGATAACACCTGGGAAGACACATTGCAGACCTATGTGGACATCCCTGGTCATGGGGTGCAATATGCATTCACATCTGTGTCGTTAGGAAACAAGGCATCTAACACATTTATCTGAACCCTGGGAACAGATCCCGACCCTGACACAGTGAAGGAGGACACACAGCAGCCAAAAGGAAGCCTACAAAACACCACAGGACTGCACAGCTAAAGGCTTCGTTGTTTCTGTGAGTATCTTATACTAAGTGATTAAAGGATTTAGAGCACAAAATATTCCCACATACAGACTTGTATTTAGGTTGCTGTTAGATGCGTGTACACAAATGGAAGGATTTCTAGACACAGACCATCACCCACCAGCAAAACACATGGAACATATGCGTTCAGGACCACACCACTCACCAGCCACAAACTAGTGCCTTATTGCTTGCATTAAAAAGTGGGTGAGCCAGGTAGGATATTGCCACTGATCACTTACAGGAGAGACATTCTGAGGGTCTCAGATGTGATTTGATATCTTTGCTAGCAAAGAGAGTGTGTGTCTATGAGAGAGATAGGGGAAGGGGGAGGTGGGAAGCTGAAGAGGATGCTGTATATGAAATTCAACAAAGAAATGGATCTTTTCCATTATATAGCCATGAAGAAATATCAGTAGCATTCTAGCTATCTAGTCACATATCTAGCCATCTATCCATCCTGTAACCCAATTAACCCAGTCCTTTTAGGGTGAATAAATGTGTTCTAATATCAGCCATTATTTTTCAGTACTCTCAGTTTATTCTCCAGGGTGGGACAGATCAATAACCACAATAGCAACTGACCCAAAAGAAAAAGGCAGTCTCTTGGCAATTCTTATTTATTTCTTCAGAGGCGATTTTGTTTTTCCTGTCTCTTCCCCTGGTGACGGATTTTGCCTTCCCTGCCCAGAACGGCCGTGTTGTTTTATCCTCGGCTCTATTTGCATGTGGGCTTCAGATTCGTCTTTGGCTCCTTGCACAGTTTAGGATGAGACCCTCCTGTCCCCAGAGAGGGGGGCAGGTGTTGCTCCAGTCGAGCGAATGGAACCAAATTACAGGACCGTCTGTCGCCTCCTTTGGGAGCCGGCAGAGGGAGGGGAATAAGGGGAGGGGAGCGAGATGCCGTATGACAGAAAAGCAGAACATCATACCGATGCCGATAAGAGCTTGAAAACATGAGTCACCTCAGCCCACAGCCCCACCCCAAACCAGGCAGCAGCCACCTGAAAGAGAAATGTCAGGAACAGAGACAGAAATAAATTGAGTCACCGGGCTGGAATAACTCAGGCTTAAAATGAAAGGGAGCTCAGACCTCGTCCACTTTCAGACACGCAAGCGCAGGCACGAAGTTGGGCCAGCTAACGCTGCTTTTTTTTTCTCAGCTCCCTACTGTACACTTGAATTTCCCTTCCTCTGTCCCTCCACAGCAGGCTTCTCTGCCCACCATCGCTCTCCACCAGCTCTGCAAGCAGTTTCTCGCTTCCCTGCCTGCTTTCCCTCCCTCCCTCCCTCCCTCCCGCCACTCCTCCTGGCCTCCCCACAGCCACCCTGCCTTTCGAGATCCCTGGTTGTTGCACGACCACCCTGAGGTCCTGCTCCTCCACCATCACCGCCAGCCCATGCCCTGCAGTGCAGCCAGTCTTTGCTCCAGCAGGGAGCTGCTTGGTGCTCCAGCTCAGGGGCAGAGGGATAGAGCTGGTCTTGCATCCTCTCTGATCTGTTGCAGGCCTTTACCCTATCAGCCTGAGAGACCTACAGAAGATGCACTTTTCTCACACCCACCTGGCTGCTTCAGCTCTTCTCAGCAATTTAGTACACCACCATCCCCACTCACCCTCCTTGTTTTGGGTACTTTTTTCTCCCAAGCTTTCCTACAAACACACACATTTGTGTGTGCAGCAATAGCTCTCACAGTGGCGGAGCAGAGAGTCACTTGTAAAGCAACAGGTGACAGTTGTTCTGATGTTCCTCACTGAAACTTGCTGATGATCAGAGAAAAGAAAGCTGCTCTGTGGAAAATTCAGAGGAGATCTGGGAGAAGGAATGGAAAAAGGTGTCATTAGAATTGCTTAAATCAAAGCAGAAGCAGCACAGGATGAAATAGAGAAAGGCAGAAGAATCCAGGTCACGTAGGTGGAGTGGCCACATCAATCAGAGGCTGGGCATAACATGAAGGATTTTGCATGAGGGTGATGGGGGGTGCATGTGAACGTGGGGCACAGGCAGATGAAGCAATGAGAAAAAAGGCACATGAAAAGGCAGCAAACATTGGGGGAAATGGCAGTGAAAAGCATGAGGAAGAAGGATATGAGTGGGTGGATAGAGCTACTAGTATGGATGGATGGGGAGAAGATGCTCCAACAAACCAGAATTAAGCAGCTTGCTCAGGGGGGTTAGAAGCAAGTTCAATCCAGAAACATAGAGACCAGGTAGGGAGGGAACTGGAAGGAGTCATTAATTAGGCAGTCAAGACTACTGAAGAGAGATCACCACAGTCATGGCCAGAAGGATGGACTGGCCCAGTAACATTTTTTTGAGGACTGAAAGACAAGAGGTTTGTCGTATATCGCCCATCCATCAGAGAAGTGCTCTTTCATTCTCCTTGCTCAAAACTATCCTGTGCATGGATGTGGCAGAAAGATTTGCAAACCCCAGGGCAAGAGCTCAGCACAGGCTCACAGACATGATAAACTGAAAAGAAAGAAATGCAGAGCAGAGCAGGAGAGAGCAGAATTCGACCGTGCGCAGACACAACATTCATAGACAACTCTCCCACATTTCAGAATCAGTATTCCCAACATCAAGGGTCTTTTGTCCATTTAAGCACTTTCAAAATTCAAGAAGGCTTTGAGACTTTCTGAGAAATTACCTCTATAGAATAGAGCCAGAAACCTGTATTGGACTTTCTGTTATTCCAGATAATAAAGACAAGGACTGACCATGAAAAATTACAGGAGGACTGTGCTAGACTGATAAAACAGCACAAGATTTTCGATCTAAATAAAGTGAAAAGGTGATGAACACAGGGAAGCACATTTCTAACTTCACATATAACTGATAGGTCCTGAGACAACAATAGAAGCAAGATCTTGTAGTAATGATATATTGTCTCATGAAAACATGGGCTTGGTTCTTCGTGACATGGAAAAAAGAAAATGAAACCTTAGATGTTATTATCATTGTAGAGAGAACAGAGGAGGCAGAGAACAAGACAGAGAGCATCATTATACCATTGCATAAAACCAAAGTAAATCTCTATTCTGAATACTATGTGCAGCTGTGGTCCTCCAGTCTTTCAGTAAGAATACAGTAAAAGCCCCAAAACATTCGAGAATGGCAGGAAGGACAACCCAAAGCATGGAGAAACCTTCATACAGAAAATGACTAAGGGAAAAGGACTGAGTCAGTGGTGATTTTAGGAAAGCCATTACATCCCAGTTAAGAAGAAGACAGTGGAAAGGGATCAGTTGTTACTTGTCTTTTCTAATAAAACTTCATAGCAGGATGCACCAAATGAAACTGTTGGGTGCCAACTTCAAAACAAACAAAGGGAGGTGTCCTGGCACACCGTTTGCAGTAAAGTTGTGGAGCTCCTTCCTCGCGATGTTGAGAAAGCAAAAATGTTATAAAAGTTCAAGGACAGAAGCTCATGGAAGAGAAATGTGCTGAGAATTTTCAAATGTATAGAAGTTGCTTCCAGCTCAGGTTCTCCTCAAGCCATAAATGGCCAAAGGTCAGCAGACTCCTAGCAGGATGTATCATACATACCACCACTATTGGCATGTGGTTTTGTGCCCCATTTTAACTGGATGCTGGGCTAGATGGATGTTCATTCTGGCTCAGTGCAACTGTTCTTACATACATCTTCATGACCTGAAGGAAATGGATCTTTGATAGATGACATTTTTTTTCAAGCCTTAGTCTCTTTGGACCTGGACACAAAAGCTCTCTGTGTGATGAATCCCCAGTGGGTCAATGTGACAAGATACAGATGATCTTTTAGACAGGGAGGAGGACTTGTTCCCTAGGACAATAAGCAAAACAAACATGATGTTCCTGAAAGCCAAAGGGCTGGAGTTTGATGTCAGACACATAAAGGTAAACCTACAGCAGTTCTACCAATCTCATAGAATTATTTATGATTGTCCCTACAGCAACAATCCTAAGAAGGATCTTGAAGATAATCATAGTACAGTAGGATGGTCAAATGCATGATGGGGTCCTGCTTTGAATTTGGTGCCATTATTCTTTTTCTGACTTTTTTTTTTTTTTCCCAGTCCTTACTTGGACAGGGCTACCTTCTGAACAGGTAGGTCCTATTTGCCAAGATCACAAGTTCTTACTTGCTTCAATTGTCCCAGGCAAACCTTAGCTTAGGAGATCTTAAATACAATAAAACTAGCAAAGCGTTTAAAAGAAGGAAGGACTGATTAGAGAAACTTGAGAGTTCAGCCATCCTGCTCATCAAAAACTAACAAAATTTCACATATTTTGGGTCCAAGCTGCAGAAAGGAGAAAGAAACAAAGAAGAGGAGAAGGAAAGAAAGGTAAATAATATGAGATAAAGAGGAGGAGAGAGAGAACAGGGGAGTATATGAGCAGTTGATCATCTTCTAAACTCATCCCATTGGGGCTTCTTAGATTTTCAAAAGTGTTTCAGTCTCAGACACCATAGGTAGTTATTTAGACAATCCCAGTATAAACAGAGCAGGCTAAAGTCTGTGGCCAGGGGCCATCTCCAGTATGAGCCAGGTCATGTTACTCAGTGATGTGTGGTTTGGAGATGATCATTCATTCCTTGATGGGGAAACAGAACATAAAAAGGATCCAGAAATTAAAGGCAAAAATCACTTTACTGTACACAGTCATATGACTGTCTCAAAATCTATACTCTGCAGTTCAGCCTATATCAGAGAAAGTATGGCTTTCAAAGAAAGTATGTAAAAAAAATGCTGAACACCCATCCTGGCACTCCCAGTCCAAGGGTCCCCACACAAAGCTCATCAACACCAAAGGATTTCGTCAAGTACCTTCAGACAATGTACAAAGTAAACCAGTACAAGACTTCCTGGATTCATTCACCCTGTAACAGTACCCAAGATTTGAGCCTTACTCTGTAAAGGTGAATTTACTCCAACTGATCTTTTCTTGAATCACTCTTAAAGCAGCTCTCAGTGATGGGTTTACAATGCATGCTTGACCTACAGACACTCGTAATACCTTCTGTATTTTATTTCAAGACATCCAGGACTCTTGCTACCAAACAAGTTGCTTCTCAGTAGCATCCAAAAGGTGAAAGTACTACATGAAATGGAATTCAGAGCACAGATTTACAAGCTCCTAGAGCACATACTGTTATGAGGGGCCAAGGGGTTAAGTTCTGACAGCTGCCCAGTGATTCCAGCACAAGCCTGCATTGTAACCAGAGGGTAGAACTCCACTTGTGACCTTTTTAACCATGCAGATGGTGTTAGTATTCTCTTCACTATTTCCAACAGAAATAGAGGATCAGGTGAGAGCCAGTACAGTATGAGCTATTGAGGCAGATCCTAGTGAATATTTCCAAGTCTCAGGATCTGAAAGCCAAAGGGCACTCATCAGCAATCTCAGAAGATGGCCCAAGGACTAAATGCGTGGTGATGCTTGCATGTGGCCTAAACCACAGTCTGTCCAGGGCAGAGTTAAGCCAGGCTGGTGGAATGGCATAGAGAAACCTGCATTGCTTGCTAGTATAAACAAGCTTTAATAGCATTCATTGCGTTTCTACTCAGACAAACCACATTTAATTACTGTGCCTCCAAGTTGCAGTAATCCGGGTGCAGATGGAACCGAAGTAAATTGAAAGGAAATGGATTTTATGTGACAATGTAGAAAGGAAAAGCACATTAAGATAAAGATGATTAGGTGAATTGGAGGAACCTTGTAAAAGATAATTGTGTTCAAAACTACAGCATCTTCAGCAGGGGAATTTCTGTCAAGTGCAAGTTATACTCAGAGAAGTGTCTACGTCAGATTGGCTCCTTCTTACTTTGCATGGTGGCTCCTTTAGCTTCTCTGAGAGTTGCATCTTCTGGCTCGACTGCCACCAGCAAAGCCATTTCTCTGAATCTCTGAATCTCACAGCCAGTTTGGTACTTCTCCATGTCTCACATCCTCCTGGGAGACAACATATGCTTCCCTTTTCCACCCTTTACGTGTTTAGACTGCAAATGCTCTGTCAGCAGTATAAGGACCTGACCCACCCAGAGGGAGAATTCACAACCTGCTCAGTCCCATCCTGTCTGTGAAGCTGACCAGTGTCACCTAGCTCCATCCTACTTTGAGAGGTATATAAACCCTTGGTTAACACAGGTGCTTTCTAAGTCCCATGAGGTCGCTGAGCTACTCTGGTATATGCCTCTGGAGAAACAAGACCTAGCTCCTACTGCTTGAGAGTGGTTGCATGGGGATCTAATCACTGTTTCTAGCAGTGACATCTGAAACAGAGAAAGGGAGCTGATCAGGGCTGTGTTTGTCCATCTGTAGTCAGCCAGCTTGTTAAGGCATTAATAGATCCATCCACCAAACTAGGAGCCAGCTTTCAAGCAGTTCAACCTCCCAGGCTGTTTTGATCCAGAGCTGTGGCTTACCCTCTGCTTTATTGCTAGCCACTGTGTTATGACAGTAGAAATTCTCTTTAATTATTTAGTTCAAGTAAAAGTTTGCATCCTGCAGCAAGTACTCAGAAGCAAGGAGGTCACCATCACCCACTCCTGGAGTGGATGGCACAGTATGATATGAGTTTCTGTGCACGCTGCACCACAACTGTTCTTGCCTGCTTGTCCCAAAAGCTGGTTACTGATGCAGTTCATCACGTAACAGGATCCCTGCCTAACATCTCTGCAGCATAGAACTTTGAATAAATACCTACAAAAAGTAGAAATATCCAGTTAGTTTCTGGATTAGCTGGTCCAACAATGCCAAGTTTGTTATATCCTAATGTCTCCTTTGAGAAAGCAACAGCAAGGCTGATTAGCAGCAGTAAGTCTTGTGAGAAGGTGTTCCTTGTTTCTTCACTGTATGCACCTGACAGGACTACGTGAGACCAGCCTTCTGTGGTGGAAGGCCTAATTCCAAGATTTACAACTTTGCCTCCTATCATAAAGATGCATAACAAGAACTCCTGGGACCCTGGATCATCACATATTATTTGTTTTATTTTGTCTGTTTGTATGTTAGAATCCCCAGGAACTCTCGATTCCCATCATTTTTGACAGGATTTTTCTTGCTCTTCAGATTCCTGTTGACCACGTGACAACCCACACTGTGTGGTACCACTCTGAACTGAAACAGTGCTGAGCATCCATCCTAATCTGGATCTGTGTCTTTCTTCAGCAAGTACTGAAGTAAGTCCAAAAGACTGGGGAGCACAGATGTTTGGTGTCAGGTATATTGCATCCAAGAAAAATTGCTTCCATGCACATGGAATCTTCTTGATTACCAACAATTAACTGGTTTTGGAATAGGTCCTTTACACCTTTTTAAAGTCAGCAGTGCTCAAGGGATGAGATTTTGCCTCAGAATCTGGTTGACTTCAGCCTCCATAAACCTTAGGCACAATTGGCACCCAATGCCTCTGATTTCTCATCCTGGGCATCATGTGGTTATCTGCCTACCTCCCTTTTGGGCCAACAGGAAGACTGATGGCACATTTAATCTTCTGTTACCTTGCTGCCATCCTCCTGTTTATAGAGCCTGTATTTAGTGAAGAGATAACTGTGCTGGGGTCCCATCGAAGTCCAGGCCTGACACAAACAGCCTCTTCTTCAACGTTGACAAGTTTGGTTGCTGCCAGATGCTCAATACAGACCAGCCTTTCAACCCTTGCTCTAGTTTTGATCCTCATGGTTCCACACAGACTCATACCTCTGTTCACATTTCATTTGTGGTAGTCTTACTATTTCACTCATGGTAGTTCTACTATTTCTATTACTTAGCTCTAGATATCTGACAAGCTTCATCAGCTTCCTTGATGCGACTGGCATTCTGATGCCAGCATGAAACACCTTTGGCTCTTCTCTTTGACATTTTCAATTCCTGCATATCTTTGATGTATCCCTTTGAACATATTTTTCTTCCCTACCTGTCTTTGTTAACTTCTCTTTCAAGCACATCATTTCCATCATAAGAAATATGCAGCTCGTTCAACCCAAAACTCCAGCTTTTCCCAAAGTTGGTCCAAGCCACCAGTCATGCTGTTCGTCTGTTCTTCCTCATATCCAAATATCACCTCTGTAGACCTAAGCATCTTTATACTACTAGCCTTGCTGCCATTTTCCTGGATGGGGGTGGGGGTAAGATGCAAAACACCCTGAAACAACAGTCAAAGGAAGATATGTTTCCCAGAAAGGGTGTTGAACATGTGCCAGTGAGCACTCTCTTTTCTAAAGCCTTGTGCCAGGAGTCTGAGGCTACCTCCCATTCAGGTGATACATTTCAGGATCACAAAAACCACCTCTGGTGCTCTCAGTGAAAAAATATTCCCTTAATTTATTTGCTTCACATCAGGAACTAAAGAAGAATTTTATCTATTTCACCTATGACAGTAAATATCTATTTAATTGACTTTTCACCTTGTTCAGTGACTCCTGGTTCTGTAAGTCTGTCCTGCTATGCTTTTGGTCATTGGTGAATTGTGTGCGTGTCTCTCAGCTGTATTCCCACAAGCTGTGCTTCACACTCTCTCTTGTGGTACCCACCACCAAAGCAGACCCACATGGTTAAGCACATTGCACGGAAAGTGTAGCTTAGGACTGCACACTCCTTTGTAGGACGAGTTGTGCTGTTAAACTCTGGGAAAACTCTATCGGGCAGGATTTACTCTGGTTTTCTTTGGAGGCTCCAAATCACAGGATCACAGGATGTCAGGGGTTGGAAAGGACCCAAATAGATCATCAAGTCCACCCTCCCCTGCCAGAGTAGGACCATACAATCTAGCTCAGGTCACAGAGGAATGCATCCAGACAGGCCTTGAAAGTCTCCAGAGAAGGAGACTCCACAATCTCCCTGGGGAGCCTGCTCCAGTGATCTGTGACCCTTACAGGAAAGAAGTTCCCCCTTGTGTTGAGGTGGAACCTCCTATGCTGCAGCTTACATCCATTGCTCCTTGTCCTATCACAGGGAGCAAGTGAGAAGAGCCTGTCCCCTCCCTCCTAACACCCAGCCCTCAGATATTTATAAACATTTATCAAATCCCCTCTTAGTCTTCTCTTTTCCAAGCTAAAAATCCCCGGGTCCCTCAGCCTCTCCTCATAAGGCACATGCTCCAGTCCACTAATCATCCTTGTAGCCTCGTCCTTGTACAAGGGTCCTTGTAGCTGGACCCTCTCCAGCAGGTCCCTGTCCCTCCTAAACTGGGGAGCCCAAAACTAAATGCAGTACTCAAGATGAGGTCTCACCAAGGCAGAGTAGAGGGGGAGAAGAACCTCCCTGGATCTGCTGGACACACTCTTCTTAATACACCCCAGGATCCCATTGGCCTTCTTGGCCACAAGAGTACATTGCTGTCCCATGGATAACTTGTTATCCACCAGGACTCCCAGGTCCCTCTCCATGGGGCTGCTATAGCAGATCTGCTACAGCAGATCACCTCCCAACCTCTATTGGTACAGTTTATTGTTCCTCCCCAGATGCAGGACAAATCAACCCTATTGTTCCTCCCCAGATGCAGGACAATCTGGCCAAACTAGAGCAATTTTTCAGGATACAACAGAAATAATATCCCCTGCAGTGGATATCTCCCTTTCAAGCCAAATTTCTAGTCTCTGCTTTACAGAAGCTTTAGATCTCCTCAAAGAAAAGCACCACGAGTCAATTTTAAACTACATATACATCTGTTTCTTTTTCTCTAGCCTCAGCCTGAGGAACTGCTATTGAACTGCTTCAGATTAAACTTAACTCCCCCAATCCAAACCACCAGAGCAGATCTCAACCTCAAGGGTTACATTTGGCTAGAATGTAAGGTACTGGGAACAGATTCTTATAATCCAGCCAGTCTTGTAGAAATCCTCATCAAAAATGGCATTTTCTGGCTTTCTACAAATAGCTGCCACAGAAGGCAAAAAGAGGAGCTGAAAGGACCCACCTATTGATCTGCACCTGCCTGCAATGCTAAAGGCCCTATTTCTGCCATGCTCATTTTTCTGTCTTTTCAGTAAAGCAGCTACTACTGTGATCCCTTCTCCTTTCAAGCTCTGCATACACCCATCAGTGCATTAATCCCTAGAAATCACCTAATCACCTCTTGTGATTGATGGATGAACCCAGCAGCGGCACATCCCACTAATATATCAGTAGTGTGCCATTAAGCCCGGCTCAAGGTCTGCTTTCGAATGACAGACAAGAGAGAGGCTGTAGCGTGCACTCTGCATGTGAGATAGATCCCCTGTGAGAAGAGGTGTAGAGAGGAGAGGGGATGTGCTGCTCATGCAAATTTTCTAGATTAGATTAGCCCCCGGCATCAAGGCACAGAAGCAGGTTGCTCCTGATCGCTAGAATTCAAAAGCGAAAGGACACAAAGGAGCATTATTGGCTGGTCCTACAGTCCCCACACCTTCTTTAATCTCACCCGCAAGAAGAATAAGTGGTGTTTGCTGGAACTGCACAACTCCTGCCTGAAAGGAGAGTGTACCTTGCCTAGCTTGGAGTGGGAGATGCCAACCAAGGGAGATTTTCATCTATAAGGAAACAGCTCCACCTGTGTGATTGAAATGAGATGTGAGACAGTTAGATTTCTAAAGCTTACATGAGCATAACCACTGCTTGTACTCATTGCTCTCTAAATGTATCTGAGTTTCTACTGACGTGAAGAGGTCAGTTTCACCTTGTTCACTGTTTTTGACCTCACTCATTTTTTTCTGGCTCCCTTTCTTTCAGCCAGTGGCAGTCCGGTACCCTGGAGTGAGACACCCCCACACAAGTCAATAAACTTGCTGGATTAGTAGGGCATGATGGACACGTTCAGGGGGATCTGTTGTGTGCCACTTCTGAAAACGAGGTAGAGCCACTCAGACAGCACAGAATGACTGATTCTGAAGATCCTGACTAGGATCAGATCTTGTGTTTTGCAAAACTCTTATATCTCCTCCCCATAACTGATTCTATTATTTCATTGTGTTTCTTGCAACCAGTTCTCATAGTGAATATCTCTTTAGCAGTCCTAGATTGATTATTCACGTGCTACCTGCTCAAAGGAATAAAAGCAGAGAATCTCATTTCTTCACTCACCAAAGATTCCCCTGCCTCCCTTTCCATCATTGCATTTCTAGAAGCTCTTTTCCTCCTTTTTTATTTTAGTCCTTGGTGTCCCCTGAGCTCCATGATTGCATTTAAAACAGACACAACGACATTATGAAGCATTAAACTAATGGCATTTGAGACCATTTTTCTCCTGTAAACCATTATGACATCCCTGGAATGGCTGGCAGAGGGCTGAGCCACAGCGTTGCCATCCAGGGCTGCATCCCTCTCTGCCACTCGGTACCCACTTTGGGATTCAAGGTGCCATCTCTTGTGCTGCTCTTGCTATAACAGTCCCCGAGAAAGCTGTTTTGATCTTCAGATGGGTTGTTTGGCATGACCATAATGACAAATATGCGAATGGGGGGCTAACTATGAATTGCAAAGTACCCATCAAATCCCCAAGGTGGAGAGGAATATATCTTCCTTCACACCCT
Source organism: Indicator indicator (assembly GCF_027791375.1). NCBI lineage: Eukaryota > Metazoa > Chordata > Aves > Piciformes > Indicatoridae > Indicator > Indicator indicator. Next base: position 91,492,993 of record NC_072010.1, on the reverse strand, counting down.
TTTGATGTATAGTTAATTACACGAATCTGGAACTGTTACCATGTGCAAACATGGTGAAAATTGACTTTCTAAGCCATCCCTGGCCCCTCTGCATATGTCACTTGCTCTAGCCCAGTACTGTGCTGTGCTCTGTCTGCACACACACAAATACACAGTCAGGGCTGGTTTAGACTCCTTTTTAATAACCCAGGTTTATAAAATGTTGGAGGGATAGAACGGAATGTAGCATCCTTCAGGCATGATGCAGCCTTTTTAAAAACAAGGAGAAAAAACTTATTTTATATTGGTTGTTCTTTCTCTTGCCTGAATAAAAGCTTTAGCACAGCTTGAAAGGGTTGCATGTGCTGAAATGTAGCCCAAGGATATGTGTTATTATCCATCCCCTCTTGACCAGCAGGGTCTCGGCTCTCTCTCCCTTTCAGCCTTTTGTTTGAACAGATGGGATTGGGAAACGGAGGGAAAGAAAGGCAGTCTGTTCTCATTAACGATCCCAGTACACAAACACAAACCTGAGCACAGGGGACCTACAGAACAGGACTGCTTCCACTCCACACACATCCACTGAGACCATATGTACCCGCACACAAAGGCAGAGAGAAGACCCACGTTGAGCCAGCTACTAGGCATTTACCAACGATGACTCCTCACCAACTAATTAAAAACATTGGGTTTTTTTTTTTGTTTTGTTTTGTTGGTTTTTTTTCCCAAAAGCCCTCATATGTCATTTCCTTTTTATTCAGCTGCACAATTTAAAAAATAACCTTCAACTGACACAGGGCTGAGGCTGTTTTAAAAGGAATATTGTCATCAAATCAGCCTAAAACCTGAGCTGGGAGCATTTGTCTTGGTCTGACGTGAACTATGTGAAGAGGTTTCAGGCTGAATCTGCCTGGCCAAGGTTGAGGTTCATCCAGTCAAGGCTGCTGCTTCTGGAAAAGGTGCTCAAAAACATGCTGTTGGCCATGATGGACTACTTGTCCATTGAGAACATCTTCTCATAAACACTGTGGTCAGGGTAGGCTGTAACACTTTGAAGCCATTTGATTGTTTGAGTCAATAATCTTAGAGGTCTTTTCCAACTGAAACAATATTATGATACTACCATTCTTCTCTTTCCATCTTGGCTCTTGCATATTTGTCCATATTTACTGATAAAGCCCTTAGTAGTACCATTTAAACAAACATTTGATTTTTTTTTTAATTGTTCATGGTTGTTGACCTCAGTGATCTCCTGTGGCAGCAAATGCCTAGACTGGCAGCATGCAGGGAAACATTTCCTTCAGGCAAAGCTTGACTCCTCACTTGGGAGAAAGACAAGCAGCACCAAGTTCTGCAGCCTGGTGGCTCACCACTCCGTGGCATCTGAGTGGAGATGAACAAAACCAAAATCACTTGAAATAGCTTGGCTTGCAAAGATGGGGAGGTGAAGTGGGTTGCTCAGCATCTTGATGCAAAATACACATCCATCCTGGGTGCAAGGCGCACACAGATGGCTACTGTGGTGCGGCTGGCACATGGCAACTCATTAAGATGCTGTACTGCAGCCACATGCTGGGCTCAGACCATGCTTGGAGCCATGGCAGAGCAGGTCTCTGTCTGAGCAGAGCAAGCTCTTCCAGATACAGAACTTGTCCTGTTCTCCTTCCCAGGTGGCAAGACTTGACTGCCGTGCGGAAAGGGTTTCTGGGCAACTCATGTCTCACTGCCTCTTGTTTCCTCTCCAAGTCAGCTCTGGTTCCAATCATGCTCACCTGCCCTCCCCTGGGTCAGGTCTGAAGTTCTGGTCTGAGGACTCCTCAGATCAGAAGCATGAAGGGCACATGGTGGCTCTGGAACAAGCACTGGTGAAAACAAGTAGAGTCAGGAATCAATTCCCCCAATAGGGTCCTTGGTTAAAGCCCACGACAAACCTTTGTATTTGATGATATCTCCCCCAGAGCCTTGCTATACTCTAACAAATATCATATCTTTATTTAGATGCCATGTAACAAGATGAGAGAACCCTTAGAGCATCTTTCCTCTATCCAGAGTAGGCCACTGTGAGCTCGAGATAGGGCAGGCTCTTTCCTAAAGTGTATAAGGCAACACCTGTGTTTTATGTCCATCAGCAGGTAGATCTATATTTCATTACAGCCTCAGGCATTGGACATGCAGTCTCAAGAAAAGAGAGCTGTCATTTTTTCCCCCAGGTATTGCAAGTGTAGGGAATGCAGGCCAGAAATGAAGTGGCTTTCCCCACAGGTCTGTTTGCAGAAAGATCACAGAGGGTGCCAAGGAGGAGAAGCAGTAGTGCCTCTGCTTGAAAGCTCTCACGAGCTCCCTGGGCATGCAGAGGCAGGTTTCCAGAGCCATACACATCTTTTGAACATCATCACTCTGTCATGTGTGCTTCAGGTTATTGCCAGCAGATGAGTGGCTGGCAAGGCATCCTCTGATCACTTTTTTCCATGCACAGTTGCCCAGTTTCTGCAAATAAGAGCAGTCAGGGCACACTCTAAATGCAACCCCACTGCTACCCAGCCATGGACTGGCACAGACTGAGGTAAAGGCTTCCAGGAGGCTCTGTGGGTGGCAAACCCAGGTTGAACTTGAGCAACACCATGAAGGTGCAGGCCTCTGTGCTAGCTCCATGGCACACCACCTCAGGCTCAACTGCTCTTATTAGCTGAAGCACAGCTTGTGTCCTGAAGCAGCACCACTTCAGCATGGTGCAGAGCACAGCTAATAAGCCTTGATGGGCCTGAACTGGCAGCAAGCAGGTGCAACATAGGCCTCCTCAGATCACTGTCAGTGAAGGCAGTGAAATTAGCACAACAAAAGGAGCCAGAGCCAGGACACATCATTTGGTACAAAGTAATGTTTGGGATAAATCCCCTTGTATCTCTGTAGCACACCTCTCAGTGCTCCCAGACCAGGACTGGCACTGCAGTGCACTAATACCTACAGTTAGCAACATTCCAGTAAGGTCTGACCACACCTCACAAGCAACAAACATCAGCTTTATTTGCACAGCACTTTAGGCAGGCAAAGGTTAGCAGAAGAGGCCAAACCACCAAACTCCATTTTCAGAAGCCTGTAAGAACAACATTGCTGTTTCTATGCTGACACTTTACCCATTAGCATATCTGCATGGCACCAGCAACAGAAAATAGATCCTGCTTTAAAAAAAAATGGAGAACAGGTCTTATGAGGAGTGGCTGAAGGAACTGGAGCTGCTTAGCCTGCAGAAAAAAAGGTTCAGGGGAGACCTTCTCACTTTCTGCAACTACCCGGATGGAGGTTGTTGTGAGGTGGGGCTTAGTCTCTTCTCCCTAGTAACAAGGATGAGAGGAAGTGATCTCACGTTATATTGGGGAGGTTTAGATTAAATATTAGAAGAAACTTCTTTCCTGAAACAGACTGCCCAGGGAGGCTGAATCCCCATCCTTGGAGTTGCTTAAAAGATGCAGAGATATGGTACTGAGGGGCATGGTTTAGCAGCAGACTTGGTAGAGTTGAGTCCAACAACAGTTGGACTCAATCTTAAAGGTCTTTTCCATCTGAAACAATTCTGTGATTCTATTAACACAGGCCTCCAAGCCTTTCAAAGCAAAACACTTGGAAGTTTGGATTCACAAACAGCTTTCACTCTCCCCAGCAAGGAATGACAAAGCTTTCAGGTAGATGGTTAGAACCCATTTGCAAGGGGAAAGAAACAAAAAAGCAAGCAAACAAACCAACCCCCAAACCAAACTAATAAAAAACCCCAACCCACAACAATCCAGAAAATTAAAAATTTAATATTCAGAAGGGTCAGCTGAAGTCTTGGAGTTCCTTGCTTTTCCTCTTTTTGGCTGAGGTAATTCTACAAATTCAACTCTTGTCTTCACCTCATACCAGAAAAGCAGTCTGTTATTTGAAGCTTAACATCCAACAGAAACTCTTTGCAAAAAGAAACAAGATGCAGATCAGTGGAAACGTTTTCCTTCACCTTAAAGAAACAGCTTAAGTGACGAGCTGCTTGAAAAGGAAATATTGAAACAGAACATTTCAATAATTTGGAGATGTTCCAACTTGTTCCAAAAGTTCCGGTGTGCAGCCAAGAGGGGCTCACAGTGCAGCTGCAAAGACAGCAAATGGCTTGGGCTGGGACTCATCATGCTTCTGTTATACTGTGCCCTAGGGAAGATTAATCAAACTCCTCTCTGTAGCTGTTTCCAAAATGTCCCAAAGCTACAAAGGAAAGGTACAAAGCGATCCTCCTCATGCTATACCTTTTCCCTCTGCAGCTGCTACCAGCCAAGCTTGGAAACAAGAAGTTGAAACACATCTCACAAAATTGCACACAATGTTTTGCCCTATTCAGCCAGCAACAAGAAGGTCAATGGTGTTCTGGGGTGCATTAAAAAGAGTGTGGCCACCAGGTGAAGGGAAGTTCTCCTCCCCCTTTATTATGCTCTGGTGAGCTTGCCCCTGGAATATCGTGTCCATTTGTGTGCTCCCCAGTTCAAGAGGGACAGGAAACTACTGGACAGAGTCCAACAGAGGGCCATGAAGATGATGACAGGACTGGAGCATCCCTCTTATGAGGAGGGGCTGACAGACTTGAGGCTGTTTAGTATGAAGAGTAGACTGAGAGGGGATCTTACAATGCTAATCAATATCTAAAGAGTGGAGGTCAAGAGGATGGGGTGGGGCTCTTTTCAGTGGTGCCCAGTAACAGGACAAGGGGCAATGGGTACAAACTAGAACACAGGAGGTTTCACTTGAACTGAAGGAAACACTTCTGTCCTTTTAGGCTACCAGAGTACTTGACCAGGCTGGCCAGAAAGGTTGTGAAGTCTGCTACTCTGGAGCCTTTCAAAACCCACCTCAATGTGCTCCTGTGCAACCTGCTTTATGTGAACCTGCTTTAGAAGGGAGCTGGACAAGATGATCTCTGGAGGTCTCTTCCAACCCCTATCATTCTGTGTGATATATAAAAGCATGTCTTTCAGACCATCTGTGCCTCTGAGCACAGGATAGCATTGTGATACCTGAACCTGCCATGTCAAAGGAGAGATCAGCCTGTGCTAGGCGGTGTCGTAGTGCCACCAGAAAACCACTGCTTGAGCTTCGCCCTTTGACGCTTGCTTTGGTCAGCAGATGGTTGTGTCCTGCTATGTCCCAGCTCTCATATCCTTCCAGATCTCTGGATCAGAAAAGGGACACTCAGGTTGCCATTCTATAATTCTATGACACCACCACCAATGGGGTTCAGGAGGCCAAATTCCAAATGCACCTAGCAGTGAGGGGCTTATCACTGCCACCAGTAACACTCCTTGGGCCTACCTGGTCTGTCAGTGTAGATACACATCCTCATACTCAGCTGAAAGGAACCAAGGCATTACAAGTGGAGGACAAGCAGAGTGTCCTCATTGCAAATAAAGCCATCCACATTCTCAACTTCATTCAGAGGAAGGTGCACCTTGATATTTTGCCCTGTTTGAACCCACTCTACAGTTCCAGAGGGATGTTGAAAAACTTGGAAGCATCAACTAAGATGGTGAGACGCCTAGAGCACGTAACCTTGGAGAGAAGGTTATGGGAGCTGGGCTTGTACCTTGACAAAGAGAGGCTACTAGGCAGCATATTAGCAGCCTACACTTATTTCAAAGAGAATTTCAAAGTGATGGAGCCAAAGTCTCATATGTCCTAGTCATCCACAGGCTGTGGAGATGATGCAGAGAAGATGAAGCTCCTCGAATCAGGTAGAGCCATTCAAGAGCCAGAGCTAGTGCAGGCAAAATGAGACCGACCTGTCTCCTAAGTTTGCCTGGGATCGATAGCCAGAGGTCTCAGTTCAAGTCAAAGGTCAAGTGTTTTCACTGAGGTTCAGAAATTGTGGTAACTCTCTATGCAACAGAGGCTGCTCCAGGGATATCTCAGCTGTGCAGGGATGCTTTTAAATAGGTTCTGGCTCTAGCTTTGCATTATTTTCTTCCACGTCTCTGCATAATTCCCCTCCAAATGAATGTGGGACCATGACAATCCTAATCCATCCTCAGTGTTTAAACTTGGATCACAGCTAACACAAAGGGGCTGCAGACAGCAAGTAAACCACCATATGTTAAATAGCTTTGAGCATGTCCTAAGCCAAAACTTCCCTTCATCTGAATTCTGCAGAAATGTTGATATGGATGGAGATCTGAATCTTGTGTCTGGCTGATTCAAATACTCCTTCTAGTGTCAAACTCTTGTTGATGAGGGAGGACGGGCTGGCTGTTGGACTGCAACTGTTAGCTGCTGCCAGTTCCCAGCATTTCATCTGTCCAGCCTGCCACTTGCTCTGTTGTCACTGAAATAGCTGAAGCTGCAATGTCTATTTGACCTTCAGCTTTGCTGCTTGAACCAGTTCCTTCCTAACAGCTTGCTCTTGTTCCCAGTTTCACAGAAAACCAAGGCACTCAGCATAGCTATGGCCCAGACTAGGGCTTAGAAGCCAAGCTGTGAAAGAAAGGGGAAACTGAGGTGTGTAAGGAGACCCTGAAGATGAACTCCGCCTTGGTCCTTGCTCCTGGACCCATCAGTCACAAGAGCTCTGCTCCCCAGAAGCTGCCTCTATGTATATACATTCAAGCCTTGCATGTGAATGTGATTTAGTCCTCAAGAAAAATTTAGTCCTTTGGTGTCAGATGGTGGGTGCACAGGGAGGACAGTGGTGAGAACGAGCAGCCCATCTTGTAGTCCAAAATGAAACAAGAAGGCTGGGCAGTGGCAGCGCCGGCAGGAGAAGCCCCTCCTCTGCTGTCTGGACTATCTCCCAGAAGGGACAGCAAGGCCTGTGTAATCAGGCTCAGCTGGTAATCAGGCAGAGTCCTAACTAGCATAAAGACTAAATTATCCCTTAGTCCTTCCAGCTCAGGGGAAAGGATATTGATAGGGGAGGTGAGGATGGCTGCTGGACTGCAGCTGCCAGCAGCAGCCCATACAGACTGAGAAACATCTTTCCATCTAACCTGCTCCTCACCCCATTGTCATTCAAATAGCTGTTGCCTGGCATGCAAAGGGCCTCTACAAATCCCCAGTGCCCTGTTCAGCCCCACACCAGCACAGCTGCGGGCACCCTATGGCCCTTGGGGAGACATAATGCCATCTGTGTCACCAAGCTCACTGAGAGCTTGCTGAAGGCTCCACTGCCTGCTTGTTCATCTGTGTGGTTCCCCCGACTTTCTCCTCTTTATGAAAAAGTGGAGTAATGCCAGGCTGAGTCAGCTTGAAATGTGGGCCCAGCAGACATGACTAAACCTGAGCCCAACTGGCCAAGTAACCTGGTTTCCATCAGTTCTGGAAGAGTGTGCAGTATCCCAGTAGATCCATCCCTACCTATTAAATCATGGTCCTCACAGTTACACAACCATCTTTAAATCACAAGGTTTCAATAAAAAAATAGATTTGTGTGTGTTTGGTTGGGAGAGGGCATTCACATAGAATCACATAATGGTAGGGGTTTGAAGGGACCCCTGGAGATCATCTAGTCCAACCCTGCTGCTGAAGCAATCTAGAGCAGGTTGCACAGGAATGCAAAGCTTTGAAAGTCTCCAGAGAAGGAGACTCCACAACATCTCTAGGAAATCTGGTCCACTGCTCTGGCACCCTCAAAGTATTTTTTCATTGAAGTGAAACCTTCTGTGTTCTAATTTGCACCCACTTCCCCTTTTCGTATCACTGGGCACCACTGAAAAGAGCCCAGCTGCATCCTCTTGACCTCCACCCTTCAGATATTAATAAGCATTGACAAGATCCCCTCTCAGTCTTGTCTTTTTCAGGCTAAAAAACACCAGGTCTCTCTAAAACCCCAGCTACTTGTCAAAAAGTAGCTCCAGTCCCCTAATCATCTTTGAGACCTAACCTACATCTCGCATCAGGACACAACTGCTGGGACTTGGAGGAACTTTAGGTTTTAAAAATGGAAAGCCAAGACCTGGATTTCACACTAGTCGTTGCCTCAAAGGTCCTCTGACTCTCAGCTGCTCCTTCTCATACTGCAGCCACTATGTTGACTAAGCAAACACTGTTAATTAGGACCACACTGTAGCCCAGGCTTCTGAAAAGGTCTTTGTTAGAACACTACCCAACAAAACAAAGAGAAAGTCCTTCTTGAACTGGACCTGCTTTCTGATCCAGATTGTGATGTAGCCACTTGTGGCAGTTTAGGCTGGGTGCCCCCTGCCACTGCTACATGAGATACACCTCTGGTGTCCCAGGTACCCGTCCACTAGGGGTGGACACAGGAAACGGCGTATTTCTACCCATAAATCCTGCGCCCTATAAAGCCATCTGCAGAGTCATCCTCTTCCTCTTTCTTCCCTCTCTGCTCCCATGGGAGGTGCCCTCTCTTATCGGGTAATGCTGGGGGGGTATCTCAGGCCTCTTAGGCCTGATTAGGCCTAATGCCAGGAGGAAAATGGAGGGGGGGGGCAGTCTCAGACCTGGCCAGCCTGAGACTTGCCCAGCAGTGGGGGAGGGGGAGGAAGGAAGAGCCCTGAGGGATTGGGTAGACCCTCAGGTGGGAGGAAGGGAGGATTGGGAAGCTTTTGGGCACTGTGTGGGGGACTCTGTATGCTTTGGGATGTTCTTTTCCACTATGCTTTGTAGTTTGTAGTTTTTCTGTATTTTCACCAATTGCTTTTCCACTTAAACTTTCCATCACTCTCCAATCCGTTTGCATGTGTCATTCTTTTGTGCCTTTCGGGGCAAGAGATGTTCTGGCTGGCCTCAAACCAGCACACCACTTTAAACTGTTGACAGCACAGCTCAGGGAGCAGCCATCAGACAAATGGCGTTACGAGTCAGGAAGCTCTGAGCTGGCAAGGCAGGTAAGGAAGAACATCATAGAATGCTTTGGGTTTGAAGAGAACTTTAAATGCCATCTAGTCCAACCCCTCCTGTTGTGAGCAGCAATATCTTTCACTAGATCATGTTGCTCAGAGCCCTGTCCAACTTGATCTTGAATATTTCCAGGGACGTCCACTGCCTCTCTGGGCAACATGTTCCAATGTTTCACCATCACTATAAAAAAGTTCTTCCTTGTATCTAGTTTAAATCTGCCCTCTTTTACTTTAAAACCATTACACCTTGCCTTGTCACACAGGCCCTGTTAAAAAGTTTGTCCCCATCATTCTTACAGGCCCCCCTGTAAGTATTGACAGGCCACAATAAGGTCTCCTTGGAGCTTTCTCTTCTCAAGGCTGAACAACCCCAACTCTTTTAACATTTCTTTCCAGAAGAGGTGTTCCAGCCCTCTGCTCATTTTTGTGGCCTCCTCTGAAACTGCTCCAACAGGCCTATGTCTTTCCTGTGATGAGGCTCCAGATCTGGACATAGTACTCTAGGTGAGGTCTCACCACAGCAGCAGGGCAGAATCACGTCCCTTGACCACGCTGCTGGGAGTGTGAATGGCCTTCTGGGCTGCGAGCACACATCGCCAGCTCATAGCCAGCTTTTCACTCACTTTGTCAGGGCTGCTTTCAATCCCTTCATCTCCCAAACCATATCGATATTAGGGATTACCCCAACTAAGGTGCACAGCCTTGCATTCGGCCTTGTTGAACCTCATGAAGTTCACACAGGTCTATTTCTCAGGCTTGTCCAGCTCCCTCTGGATGGATCCCATATCTCAGGCTTGTCAACCACACCTCTCATCCTGGTGTCATCTGCAGACGTGCTGAGAGCATGCTCGATCCTGGTAATGTCACTGATGAAGATACTAAATAGCAGTAGTTGCAGTATGGACCCCTGAGGGACAGCACTTGTCACTGATCTTCACTTAGAGATATTCCATACAACATCACCGTTGCTGCTTCTCCCAGGCCCTCAGCAGGAGGCGGGCTGATCCAGCGGGCAGGACAGGAAGAACAGGCAAGGCAGGGCATGGGAGGCAGACCGGGCTCCCCCGTCACGGCGTGCCGTTGCCGGGGCAGGGCGGGCGGAGCGGGCAGCAGGCAGCTCCACTCACGGAGCGGTGGCTCCACCTGGCGGCCTGTGGCGGAAGCGGGGACCTGCCGGGAACACTGCCAAGGCCCTTACACCGCCGGGAAGGAGGGAGGAGGAGGAAATAGCGGTGGCGGATGGTTGTGTAGCCGTGATTTCCTAAACGAACGCACACATTCACAGAACCATAGGATCGTTTTGGTTGGAAAAGACCTTTAAGGTGGTTTAGACCAACCGTTAATGCAGCACTGCCAGGCCACCACTAAGCCATATTCCTCAGCACCACATCTCCATGTCCTTTAAATACCTCCAGGGATGGAGTTTGAACCACCTCCCTCGGGAGCCTGTTCCAGTGCTCGACAACCTATGCAGTGAAGGACTTTCTTCTAATATCCAATTTAAACCTCCCCTGGTGCAACTTGCAGTCATTTCCTCTGTCGTATCACTTTTACTAGGCAGAAGAGACTGACCCCCGCCTCACTGCAACCTCTTTTCAGGGAGTTGTAGACAGCAATGGGGTCTTCCCTCAGCCTCCTTTTGTCCAGACTAAACAATCCCAATTCCCTCAAGCTGCTCTCCACAAGACCTGTTTTCCAGACCCTTTAACATCTTTGTTGCCTGTCTCTGGACATTCTCCCGCACCATTTTTTTTTTTTTTGGTAGTGAAGGCCCCAAAAACTGACCCAGCACCCAAGGTGTGGCCTCCCCAGTGCTGATTACGCTTCCTTGGTCCTGCTGGCCAAGCTTTTCTGATACAGGTTAGGATGCTGTTCACCTTTGTGGCTACCTGGGCTCATGCTGGCTCATGTTCATCCAGCTATAGATGAACACCCCCAGATCTTCAGGGCAGTTTTCCTGCCACATTCCCTCAAGCCTGTAGCATTGCATGGGATTGTTGTGACCCAAATGCAGGATCTGGCACTTGGTCTATTTGTATTGCTGTGTGGGTAACAGCTGCCTGCATTGGTGTCTCAATAACTTTTGAGCTGGTTAGATAATTATATGAAACTGATTAGAAGATGAGGGTCTCAAATATGTGAAATAATACCTACAGACTTAGTAAGGAAAGGTGGACAGATAGAGGTGGAAGTTGGATTATTGAACCACACTGCAATCTCAGCCCTAGACAGACATCTTCATGAAGCAGGGGTTTGTCTACATTACACCATGAAAAAAAACATTGTCTATGTGTATGCTGACCAGAAAACCAGAAATTATGCACCATGAGTGGTGAGACACTGAAACAGGTTGCCCAGGGAAGTTGTGGCTAACCCCTACCTGGAAGTGTTCAAGGCCAAGTTGGACAGGGCTTTGAGAAACCAGACCTTGTGGAAGAGGACTCTGCTCATGACAGTGTGGTTGAAACTAGGTGGTCTTTAGGGTCCTTTCCAACCCAAACCATTCTATAAGTAAACGATTCTGCATTCTCCCTGTGCATCCCTCACCATTTGCTGCAGCAACTGGGTCCTGTGTTTGTACAGCACCTACCATGGGGGATGTCTCTCAGAGCCAGGCTTCTGCATGCTCTGAGAGTGCAAGATGGAGTATAATTGTTTGCTGTTTTCTTGTTCAAGGAAGCAGACCCTGCAGGACTTTAGGAATGGATCAAGAATAGAGAAGTCAAGGACAGCAGGCTGAAGAGAACAGGACAACCTTACTCAGAGGATGTGCTCATCCCAACACCTACTTTGCCTGTGTCTAAGGAGATGGAGTGATCAATTCCTGTCACCTGCAGCAGTAGGAACACCACCATGTAAGTGACATAGGGCTATATCCCACCATGTAGGAGACTCAAGAGGCCCTAGTACAGCCTGATGATCTGGTCACCCTGTAGTAGCTGCCTTCAGCCTTCTGTCAACTCCAAACTAAAGCAAAGTTACTTTCAAGCTTCAGAGCCTGGGTCCTGATTTAGACTTCTGCAGCTGCGCCCTTGGTCTACTAGAAGGAACAGGCTTGATCAGTTACAAAAAGATACCCTGGAAGAGACTTCATTAACTAGAATTTACTAATGTGTATATAGTTGATAGTTTGTAAGAAACTGTCAATGACTGGACATACACTGCTGACCAGCCCAGCCTAGCCATCACAAATCAGTCACTAATAGAAGAGAGCAGAATCCTATTATATTAATTATGTTGTATCATTTAAGAAGCTCTATCTAGTTAAATCTTGAAGGACCCTCAGGAGTTGGGCTCTGATCCAGGAAAACAGTGACCCACATGCTTAACTTCTATCACAAGGGCAGACCTAATGGGATGCAAAATTAAGCACAGTCCTAAGTGTTTTCTCTGGGTTCAGGGCTACACAGGCTAATGCTTCTGAGAAGGTCAAAATCTCACAGCACATCAGCATCAGTGGGGAGATGGATGGGGTGCTGCTTCCTAATTTTACTTATGCTAATAAATTCCCCATCTGTGTTCAATAATTTACAGGCAGAAAAATAATCCACCCTACTGTCACTGGGTAGCTTTGGATAGCAGCTGGTCATAGTGTTTGGTTCACTGGAGTTCAGTAAATGAGTCTTTCAGGGCCTGAGGACTATGGGCAGGTTTGGCTGCTCCTGCACCCTCTCCCTCGGTATCACACTCACCATGTTATCTTCATGATGCTTCCAGCAAATGCAGAGATTTAGAGCCTGATACTCAAGCAGTGGGCTCACTGACCACTCCAGCAAGATAAGAGCATCTGAGACACAGGCTAAGGAAGAAAATTTTGGATAAAAATAAAAATATATTGCAACTGAAGTACAAAATAAGTGCTTTCACTTGATAGAACAGTTCTATCAAATTAAAGCACAGTTGTGAAATCCTTTATTACAAGATCTGCACTGTCTGCCACTGGAGAGTTTTAAATGCATTTTTTAATTAGCACTTCAATTAATGTCATTGAGGGTCTGTCTGAGACATTTTTAGGTAGTCTTTGACATATGTAGTTATCTGGTTCATGCTATCAGCATAAATGTGTATGTCTATGACACATGGAAGTCAAAAGGACACACTTAAGTCTTAGGTACCTGCAGTCTTCAGCAGATTTGAAAAACACTACATACATCACTGAATCAGGGCCTCTTCCAATTCTTTTAGATGCCTAAACTCTGCTTTGTGGATCTGATCTGGACAAAGAGAAATCAGAATGAACTGTAAGAGCAAAAATAGAAGTTGCACATTTTCAGAAGACTAGTCTTAAATATCTAATTGCTGACCTAACCCCCCAAAATCTGCTAATGCAGCAGTGATCCAGAAATAACTGCAGCCTGAATTTGGTCTTTAAAAGGGCATCATGTTCATAAATCTGCAGGCTTTAACTCAGACAAAACAGTAATATAAGTAGTCCAGGAAAATACCACTTTCTGGCAAGGCAGGCATTTGTATCTTTGTCAAAAACATCCCAGATAGTGCAAGGAAAGCTCCATAATTCTCCTGGGGACCTCTCCCTCTGTACTAGATTGAAATAGAAAGAAAAAACAAACCACACAGGAAGGAAAAAAAAAAAAGTCAGGAAAAAGGTTTTGACCAGGGATTTTTTTGTTATTAATCTTAAGCTACCTTTGTTTCTTTCTGCTGGCTGGTAAGAACGGAGCACAGTCTGCTGTGCCAGATCATTTTAGATCCTCTCTTCACATATGACATTTGCCTAACTGTGCTAACTAACAGTATCTCCGTCTCAAGTTACTCCATCCCTGCCCTGTATATCCACACCTGCTAATCTGGGTAGCTTTGTAGGAGCTTAGTTGCAGCCTTCTGCATGCAAATGCTTCACATAGCCACAACGTGGGGCTCCCGAGAGGTGGGGTAGCTGAGTCTGCGGTGCTGGCTCTTGACACTGTGCACGTGTTCTGAGACAGAAGAAGATGAAGAACACCAATATGCAGCCTCACTTCATACCTAAAACCTGTCACATTCTCCAAGCTGATTTGTAACACCTGCCCACCTGCCTCCAGCCTTCACTAGTGCTATAGCACTCAGTAAGAAACCTTCTGAGAACGACATCAAAGTTTGCTCTCCCTGTCATGCCGTGAGCAATGTCTGAATTTTGGCCTCAGGCTGGCATCTGGGGTTCTAATCTTGTCTTTGGTACAACTCTGAATAGAATGTACCACATTGTACAACTGCCAGCTGTACAATTACATCCAAAGTCTTATCTGGTGAAGTAGTAATGTCCTAGTTTTTTAAATCCTCCTTACCTGCAGTGCCAACTAAAACACACTTGAAAAAAACTCTTCACAGATGTGGAAATAGCCAGTCCCCCACAGGGATGTAATGGCTCATGCTTTCCTAGCACCATCAGAGAAAGCCACACACCCCCTAGAGCTTACACTTGAAACCAGGCAACATATCTCCTGAGCACCCCCTTTTGCCAGTCCCCTTTTCCCCCAGGCTGTTTTTCTGTGCTCTATAACTAGCAACCTCCAGGTCCCATCTGCTAGCAGGTTAAAAAAAGAAAAGCCATGCTTTGGCACAAAGCTGCTAGGACCTAGCTTGCATAGACACAGCATCTCTCTTTTTTCCAGGAAAGTGCTAGGTGCATGTTTTGCAGCGTGCTGGGGTGTTTTTCCTCCAGATTTCTCAGGACAGGGTTGGTGCAGGAGGCTGCTGCCAAGATCTCTCCTTCTAGCATGGCTCCTCTGAGCATTCAGCTTGAGCAGGTGGAACCTCAGCCTCTCATCATCTTTCTACAGCAGCCATGGCCAATGGGCTAGATGGAAGCACAGCTCATGGCTTGTGAGACTGAGTGCTCTGTCCCTGAATGAGAAGACTCCTCAGCAACACAAGCCTGTATCTCTTCAAGCACAAGTGACAATTTCTAAAAAAGAGTCAAAAGGAGCTGTGATTTTTCTTCCAGCTAAACAGCTGCCAGCCACCCTGCATTTCAGGTAGCAGCTCATTTTCAGTAAGGCAGAGACATGCTTCTTCCCACTGTCAGCAGCAGCAGGAACTTTCTTCTATCCCTAAGGAGTAAGGCAAAGTCTCCACCTTTTTGCTAGCCTCCACCATATAGTTTGTGATTTTCAGGTCCTTTTGTGGCTCTTGAAGGCAGGTTTCCTGCTGTTACTCAAGCATTTCCACCTTCCAGTTTCAAACCAAGAGGTTTTAACAGAGATTTCCCTCTTCTGTGCCTGCAGGTAAAAGCTTGAGCACAGGCACCAAGAAGCTGCCATGGCAGGGGTGAAAAAAAATCACAAACAATACACTTTTCAGGTCTCCAGTTTTCTAGGCTGGCTTTATTATCTGAGGAAAGGGGACACCAGAGTCGTTATTCTTGAATTTTGGGGAATGCTGTGCAACTGCTTTATCATCTGAGGAGGGGACACCAGAGTCATTACTCTTGAATTTTGGGGATTCAGTTACCTACCAACATCCACAGTTGTTTCTTGCCAGTGAGACCTTTTTACATTGCAGAATTTGAATAAAAAAAAAAAAAAAAAAAAAAAAAGCCTGGCATTAAAAAAAAAGGTCATGAACAGACCGTGCATAAGTGACTACCCGTAAGATATAAGCATTGTCTAGAAATCTACTCTAGGAATACAAGTGTCTGATAGGTGCCAGCAGGAGAGATTCAGTGCTGTCTTAGACTGTACAAAGTCCAAACAGAGAAGAGAGAGGTCAAAATGGAGCAGAAATTCAAGAGCAGCAAATCCTTTCTGTCCCCTTACAAGATTAAGGAGTGCTCTAACCTTGTCCAGCTCATCATCTGAAAGGAATGAAGTTCCCAGTGGCACAGTGAGCTCACCCCATCGCTTCCCAGCCCTGCCAGCTGAGCCCCTGCAGGCATCACAATCCGGACAGGAGAGGGGGAAGATTTCAAGGGGGAGGATGGGAGCGAAGTAGAGCTGAGTTGCCACTCCAGTGCAACAGGTGTAAATCTGCTGGGCACAGCTCTGTCGGCAGCAGCCAGCGCTGCGTCGCTAAATTAAACATTCCTCCGGTCATCAAGATGCTATTGAATATACCACTGCTCTCATAGTTAGGAGAAATCCGAGGTGCAAGTGGCGCCCTAGAGCTGGCCAGCTCAACCCTGTCTGGTGCAGGATCTTTGTTTAAGACCCTGGCCCCAGAAGTGCGAGTGGGAGCAGCACTGGTGGTTAATGCGTGCAGGGGAGCGCTCAGGCAGAGACACAGGTCTGTGCTCGAACATACCGATCATGGCCAAATCTAGGCAGCAGTCCAGTGATCTTACCTCCTCCAAGAAAAAGGCAGGGAAGGGAGCAGTGGAAATGGCCAGACTGTATGTGCCCTGAGGGTTTCCAGAAGGGATCATACTCTGACAGACCATGTGGTTTATTTCTTTTACTTTAGTAATTACTATTTCTGTATTGGCAATTGCTGTAGTCCCTGGGCCAGAACTGAGCCTGCACCCATTTTCACACCTCAGGTCTTGGTGGGGCTGACTTTGGGCCATGCTTTCCCACTGGCTCAGGGCTTGGCTGTGAATCACTGGGTTTTCACAGTGATCACCACAGCAGGTTGCCTTCAGATGTCCCTTGTCAGACCCCTGTGTGAAGCAGCAGGTTTGTCTGCTCCAAGCATTTCTCCTTTTGCTTTGCATTTTCACTTTGTTGCTGTTCTTCCCATCCACACCGATGGGCCCATTTTCATGTGGCTCCAAAGCCCTTTCTTGCCATACCAAGACTGCTGGAACAGTCCTGGTTTTGACCTTCTAAAGTACTTTTGACCTGTATAAGACACAGGTGGCAGACTTCCCAAAGACAGGAAGATGCAACAATCCCCATAAGGCAGCAGAGAGCAACTTTGCTTATAGAGACTGTGGTGGGTTGAAATTACCCCCCAACTAATTTGGAGAAACTACCCCCAGAATAAAATTGCCAGACTAGCTCAGAAGGTTTTGGAAGCAAATGAAGCTATATTTACAAGCAAATTACAATCTAGAAATACGAAATGCAATGAATATGTACAAAATATACAATATATGTACTATATATATATATATTTTTTTTTTTTTACAACTTATAAACAACACAGAAACTCCTCAGACCCCCCCCTGGATGGATCCAGGGGACCTGTTCACCTCCTTCCCCACTCCCTCCATCCTTACTCTTACCTCACACAGTAGTGAAAACAGAGATACCCCTGGCAAGGCCACACAAGGGAGAGAGAGGAAAGTTGCAAGCAGAAGCAACAGGAGAAGGAAAGAGAGAAAGAACTGTTTATGCCTCTGCTCTATATTCCCATTAGCAAGCCAATGAATTATATAGGCCTTATTGTTATTTTCCTTTTACATCCAATGGTAATTTATTTTCAGTCTTTGCAGTCAGGGACTAGGATAAAGTTCCCTCTTCAAACAATGTCTAAAAACAATAAGACTACAAGATGTTTTTTGGTATGTCAGAGCCTCTACATGGGTTAGATTGAAGTCAGGACTCCTGCATCATCTCACTGACCTTCCTTTACAACTTCCCTATAATTTTGTGCAAGTGCTTTTTGTCTGTGCTGTATTTTCCTCAAAAAAAAAAAAAAAAAAAAAGTCCATGTCAGAAAATGGGAGGGTTTATTGCATCTTGTCACATGGCAGGTCTCATAGCATTGCAGGAAAAATATGCAAAGCATCAAGTGCTGTAAAGATCACTGACAGCTTAAAATAGAAAAAAGGGAGAAAGTACAAATGATACAACGTCTCTGCCTTGTACTTGCCATCACTGACATTACTGATCAGAGTACAGGCAGTGTAAAGCACCATGAAGGACTTGCCACCTTTCAGGGCTGAAGGAAAGAGAGGGAAAACTAGGCTTTCTTACACTGCAGAGCTTTCCTCAAGGTGACAGCAATCCTCTTGATCTCCTTAGAAAGGCTCCCACCCTAATGACAGTAGTAGTTACTAGGCGATATGACCTTGCTTGGCTTGCTAGTGGCAAGAGGCGTATTTTCTGAATAGTCCTATCTTGCAAAACATATGAGGTCTTAGAAGCTTGAAAAGAGATTAGCTAAAGCAGAACCTTAAATCCTGAAGCCCTGGAAAAAAAAAATAAAAAGGCTCACTGAAGCATTTGGATCAGCAGTGGCTGGGGACCTCTCTTACCACATAAGCTAGAAAGGACAACGAAGGTGAGAGCAGCCAGGATGGAAGAGTGCTGCAGCAGCAGCCAGGATGGAAGAGTAGCAAGCAGATATACCTAACCTATAATACTAGTAGGAAAAAAAAATTCAACAAGAAGGAGATTCAAAGAATGTCCCCACTCAGCATTTCCTCAGCCCAAAGTGAAGGGAACTGTTTTGAGTACTTCTGTTGTATTGCCATCACTGGCTGCCTGGCCTCACAAAATTCAAAGACACAAAGTAATATCCTACTTCTATGCATGTCAAGGGTTTTGCAGCCTCCTTCCCTGGAGCCAGGACTTTGAACAAAGAGCCTAGAATAATGGCTAAACTCATAGCAAGCTTTTCCTTTAATTCTGTGAAGTGTTGGGGCCAGTTTTGACAATTTTGAACAACATGAGCATCTGCCCAGGTGGATGGGCATTGAGGCATGCTAGCTGATTTCTTAAAGGTCTTTCAGGTGGATGGCAGGATGGTTTGCCAGGGAAGAGTACCATACTGATTTCTGGAGGCTGGACTGAAAGACAGTTAAGGAGTCAAAACTGAGAAGTCCAGCCTTGCAGTCAGCTTATGAAAGACTAACAGATGCCATCTTTGCCAGGGAATGAGCTGGAGGACATATGTTCCAGGACAGAGTGCTGGCCATGTCAATACTTTGCATGGCCACAGAAACAGGCAGCTAAATAGAATCAGGAAGAACTTGGACTATGCAGAAAGATAGCACAGTAGTACTGAATGCAAAATTTAAGATTTCAGAGAAGCTCTTTGTCCCCCTCATCTTCTCCTGTGAGGAAGGGCTATTGTTCCTGTCCTTCAGGGGAGGATCTGGCACAGAGAAACCTGATGTTAGTGTCCTGTAGGATATCCAACAAAACTCAGACTCCTCAAATCCATGAAATCTACACATCATCCCTTTCTTGACCATGAGTCCAAATCAAAATTCACAGTCTAAATGTGGATGGACAGCTTTGAACTTGCAAAATTTGCTCCTGGGGCCAAGGCAGACATGTTTCAGTGTGCTGCTATTGAGACTTAGAGAGATGAAGAAAAGATACATTACTCAGGGCATTTGTCAGGGTGTGGAAGGTTCTGCTTTTATCCTAGCCCTGATGCTGGCACCCTACATCATCCTTGGGGAAAAAAAGTATTTCTGTTCAGACTTACGTATTTAATCACCATTTTGAACATCCCAAAATGTGAATCCAGGACTACAGATCTTTATTGTCAGGGTTACAAGGAGAACATCCTTTAACTGAATTTAATTTGATTTAAGTAATTGAGGCAATTCACACTTGGAGGAATTAATCCTGAATGCCTCCATAAGTTCATCGTTTTGAGTCAAACAAATTCTGCTTCCTGGGAAGCATACAGCCATTTAGACCATTTCTGACAGTGGACAAGGTATCTTGAATTACAGAGAGATGCAGCTAGAGCTAGAATACCACAGAAAATATCCATTGGATTTAGTACCAACAGGTCTATGGAGAATTTGAGTGGAGAGACAAAGGGATGTCACTATGACATCCACTGTCAATCTGCTGGAGGAATTCCCTTTGGAACAGAGGTGAAGACCAATAATCACAGATCTTTGCTACTTATGACATACACATAAACCAGATGGGTCTAAGGCTAGCAAGGTAACATTGTGAATAAACCCCCTTTTTTCTTCCTTTTATGGCAGAAAGAAAAAAAATTAAATGGGACTGTATCTATTTTTAGGTAGATTAAAAAGTTATTCATACTAGAGAGATAGCACCTCAAATAAAACTTGAGTGATATGAAACTGGAGCAACTGCTGAAGACCTGCAAGAATGAAAGGAGGGCAGGAGCCTAGAAAAGCAGTTTTGAAGTGCTGTGAGCATTTCACTTCTACTGCCCTGTCTGATGTATATTTGCATTAAAACACACTTTGATGTCAGTAAAAGCCTGTTCCTGCACCCAAAATCCATGGACTCCTGGTCATCTGCATATTTAGTCCCTAGCTAGGAGTATTTACCCTATCACCAATGACCCCTCCCCAGGACAGAAGGGGAATCAGGAGGAGAAGACCTACAGGTTGAAATGAGAAAAGATTTAATGAAGGAGCCAAATTAATGCCAACATAATTAGGATGTTCCTGCTGACTGCAGGGAAGTCGGACTAGATGACCTTTGGAGGTCCCTTCCAGCCCAGACCAGTCTATGATTCTATGATAAGCACAAGATATATGAAGTCACACTCACTCCAGCAGAAGTGCAGCAGCCACATTACCCAGAAAGGCAGCTCTCAAGAGCAGGAGAAGGTAAGGAGGAACAGGGGGAAAAAAAATCCAACAAGAGGCTGCTCTCTCCATAGTGGGTACTCAGTGTGATGCTCATAGTCTGAGATGCTCATGTAGCCAACTCAAGTCAGCTGTCCTGGCTGACTCAGAAGTGCTGATGGCCTGCAGCTCATGGCTGGCCTTGGATTCTCTCCCAACAAAACCAGGACATCATTCCACAAGCTTGGTTGTGCATTTTACAGCTTAATCATTCAGCAAAAACCCAGCCAGCAATTGCCACCCACTGTGACACAAGTCTTGCCTCTCCCACTAAAAGCAATCAGACTTACCCAAGTTTGTCACATCTCCGTCTAGAAACAACCTCCTCTGAAAGACACTTCAGTAGGGAGTGAACTTCTGAGGCTGTCTTGCTTTGCTTTGACCCAGAATCCTCAGGCTTCATCATTAATTGCAAGCAAACATTGAACTTCTGAAAACGCATGGCCAGAAACTAAGAAGAGGATTTGGAAATAGGACACCACTATGAAAACTGTTGGCTGCAGAGATTCCATCAGTATATCATGGGCTGTTCAGGCTGTAAGTGAAAGTTGAAGAGCAGGTGTGCTCCTATGTCACCCAGGAGATGGGCATAATTGCTAAGTAATACTCATCCTTTGCCCCAAGCATTGAAATACTCCAGCTATACAGTGGGAGCAGCTGGTTGGGAAGAGAGTTGCATGCATCAAAAAGGGACATCCATTTCCTTCCCATTGGGAAAGGAGCAAGGCTGTCATGGAGCTACGTGCAAGGGGGAGGCCTGATGAGGCCATGTGCCTGCACATCACTTTGGCAGCAGGGGGAGAATCATAGCCCCTGGCAAGCTCTTCTCTGCCAGTCCCTCAGCATGCCTTCTCCAGCAGATCCACGTCAGCCCGGGTGCTGGCATGCGGTCAGCTGGCGTGCTTCCATCTGCCTGTCGCTGCCAGTCACAGGGCAGTAGTGACACCTCGGTCAGAGGGGGAGAAGAGGTGAAAGAGTGTGCCACCCAACCATTCCCCCCAGCAGCGTGATGCAGGTGATGCAGCAAAGCAGCAGCTGGCACTGAGCTCCCCAGGGAAGGGGGAACCAGCTACCATTCCTAGAAAATTAAGAGGAAGGAATATGTTGGACTACCTGCTGAGAAATGCAACAGGGGTGTGAGAAAGCTGTGCTTAGGCTCAGGGGGCAGGTCCCATTGGCTGGGAGGCCAAGCAGTGATGGTGGAGTATGTCCATCATCTAAGGAGAGCTCTGCCTCCTGCCTCAGAATTTTCACCAGCCTGGGCACGTGGCTCCTGTCCTTCATCCCCCTTAGTATGATAAGGTTTTGACCACTCACTAGCAACATCCTGGGGCTCAGTAACTGCTGTGAGCATGTGAGGTTGCAATATATGCTGCCCTCCACTTTGGGATCACACATCCAAGTGCCAGCAATTCTCTTGGTACTCCATAAGCAAAGAAGGTGCTTCAGAAAAGAGTTTAAATATCAAGCAGAAGCTTTGGCCAGTGCCTTGGGAGAGAGGAGGAGTGGGGGGGTGCGGAGGGTGTCCCATGAGGGCTCACCTCCTTTGCTGCTGTGGAAAGGGGACTTCTCCTCTGGCAGTGCAGATGAGGCTCTGAAACTATTTAGCCTGAGCTGCTATCCAAAGCCTAATCACTGTGATGCCCAAGGGGTTACAAAGAGAGTAACCCTTATTAAAAAATGCAGTAAATACCTTCTATTTTTGTGATGCCCTAGTAGGACAGGTTGTGCCTTGGTTCTCTGTACTAGTGAAGCCTGCCCGTTTGCAAGCCCTGCCTGTGTATTCCCATCTTCAACTCCCTCCCTCTTGCTCACTCCCTCTCTCTCAGATGATGTAGAGTGCCAGCAAGTCCCTCAGTGGTGTCATATCTGTCCTTTTTATTCATTGCAGGGTTTATTTTTAGCCTGAAACAACTGCTTCCTAAAAATGGAGTTCCTAATGACACGGGAGCTGGACACAGCTATGTAAGGTATCCAGGGCTTGGCCTGACAGCTTCTCCTGTCTGTCTCTTTGTTGTGAGCCCAGGACAGCAAGTTTGCTGCTCCCCACCAGCCTTCCAGCGTTTGGGCTGATCACTAGGAAGGCAGCAGAAAGAGAAACTCAGTTTGAACTTCACCTGGAGTCTTTGTTCTCCCCCTTTTCCCAAATTAAGAAGGAGAGGGACATTTACCTGCCCTCTGCTGCTCTCCAAGGGCTCCCCTATGAAGGTGATTTGCTGGATCCTGGCAGGTTTTTACCTGCTTTTCTGCTGCAAAGCAGAAGAGGGACTGAATTTCCCCACTTATGATGGGAAAGACCGAGTGATCGACCTGAATGAGAAGAATTACAAGCAGGCCCTGAAGAAGTATGACATGCTCTGCCTGCTCTTCCATGAGCCTGTGGGCTCTGACAAGGTCTCCCAGAAGCAGTTCCAGATGACAGAGATGGTCCTGGAGGTAAGCACTGCTTCATGTCCCAGCCGGGGTCAATACCACAGGGATGCTTGGAGACGTGGGATAGGACAGTCAAAGGGTCTTGTGCAGGGCAGTGTTGAGTGCCCAAAAGTTTAGCGTTTTTTTCCTTGGATTTAAGTTAGCTGCTGAGTTCTGTAAAGCCTAAGAAAAAGACTCTTTTGTGCTCTTTTGAGTTGTTTGCTGAGAAATTGTCTTTCTGGATTGTGTGTAGAAATCCAGGCAATAGCAAGTAACCTTGCCAACCTTTTCAACATGAACTCAGCTGAGCTTTCCCAAATCTCAGCACAGACCTTAGTCTATAACTTGAAATGTTTAGATCCTTTCTTATTCCATGCAAGCCAGTATCCCTCTCGTATTCTGGATTCAGTCCCATTTTTTATCCCACTGGGAATAATCAGCCAAGAAGCCTTAACAAACCATGCTGCAAATGGGCGTCCTAGCTGCCCACCTCAAAAGCTCCCTGTTGGTGCAGCATTAAATCCCTTTTTGTTTTCCTGGCATTTGGTTGCCTACTTGGAATCAGTCTGTAGCCTCTTGTTAATGCAACCATTCGCTTCTGTGCTGAAACAACAACAACCAAAAAAATGGTGTTAATTATTTGGTGAAAGAATGATTAATTAATCTTCAGTAAAATAAACCACTGTAAAAATCGTGAAGTAGATTCATAGCATTCTTGTAGCGTAGCTGTAAGCTAGGGAATCATAGAGATGGAAGCCTGGATTGTTAGGTGCTTTTTTCCTTCCAGGAGCTTAGAAATACTCCCCACTGATTAAAAGATACATTTGGGAAGAAAGTAAGAATTGCAGAAGAGGCACATAAACTTTATATATCAAATCCAGAGAGAAAATGCTTTGCACCTCTAGGAG
Source organism: Indicator indicator (assembly GCF_027791375.1). NCBI lineage: Eukaryota > Metazoa > Chordata > Aves > Piciformes > Indicatoridae > Indicator > Indicator indicator. Next base: position 91,469,372 of record NC_072010.1, on the reverse strand, counting down.
TATAGCAAATGTGAATTAGAAACTACAGTTGCTGAGAGCTAGGGCCTGAAACAGTCTAATGTCAAGTTCAGAGTCCACTCACCTCCTCATTAAGCCCGGCAACAAGAAAGATTCAAAAACTAACCATATTTTACTCACCTGTCAGGAAACAGTTACTAGCTCCAGGTGAGCAGTAAAATAACAATTGAAAAAGGAAAAAAGAAAAGAAAGAATAACACTGAAACTCCTGTTGGAATGTGTAAGCTTGGTAGCACAACTGCATTTCTACTTAATAGGAGAGTTGTTTTATGCTGAATAGATGGCAAGTGATTGCTAAATATGTATTTATAGAAATCTGCCAGAAGCAGGTATTTGTTGTGTATTATCAGTTTTAGTCTCCATGATATCTATACCCACATTAACCATTATCAAGGGTGTGATGACTACAACACCATCTGGCTTAAAGCTTTTATTCTGCAGGGTTTGATTCAGCCATGAGTACATTAGCTTAGGACTCCAGTGATTTGGTTTCTAATTGCTTCTCTGCCATGGACTTCTTATGTGACCTTGGGCAAGAGATTGAGGATTAGATCTGCAGCAGACTTTACATAGTGGTAGTGCTCCAGTCCTCTCACGTTCAGCTACTGGCTAACTGTGCCATGCAACAACTGGCACCTATGGCTTTGACCTCAACATTTCCCAAGCATTTGCAATGCTGATTCAGTGCATGTTTCAACGTTTCACAGCCTCCCCCACCCCAAACTGGGAACTGCAGCAGCAGCAATTCGACAGCTCAAGCACCAGAGTAATCTGCAGACTGAGCACTTCTTTGCCTCTGTTACCTGAGGGAAGCAGACAGAGGGAGGGTCTCAGAAGGCAACAAAGATAGGATGTGTCTTTTCCTGCATAAGACACTGCCTAGAAAGGTGCTAGTGCTCCCCAAATCTGTACTAGCTCAAGCACCTCTCCTCACAGCCAAAACTGGGAAATGGCCACTTGGGAAGGCTTTGTGTATCTAATTTCAGTAGAGGGTTCAGGGCTGAGTGCTAAAGGTTCTTTATGCCTGAAATAAGGTACCTAAGAAACAAATAGTCCTTTCTCTGCAGGCCAGCTGGGGAGTTCCCAGCTTAGGTTGCTGCCTGTGGTAAGATGCCTTTCTGGAGCATCTCACATTTTTCCATCTTACTGCACTGGGAATTTACCTACTGACTTACAACATGAGATGTTGCTTCCACAGCCTGGGCAACATCATGTCCTTAGCCTCCCATCCATAAAATGGCACTGGTCTCCATCACTACTACTAATAGGGAGCCTTCATCCAAAACACAGGTGGGTGTGAAACTAAGCAAAGATCTAAGCTGGGTGGTTGAGGGTTGTGTCCTGCTTCCTGATGAGACTACATGTATATATGGATGCTAAGTCCAGAAGAAAAACAGATTCTCTGCCTTTTCTGTTTCTCCCACATGTATCTTTCTAATTCTAAGGAGCAGAAGAAGTATTTTAGACACTAAAAAAAAGAACAAGAGAGATACAGTGCCCAGGATCTGCAAATTTGCTAGAAGAAACTTCCAGTTGTGCCCAGCTGGATGATCTGGCATGTTGCTGAAGCAAACAGAAGTTCCAGCAGTGCCAACAAGTTCCTTGACTCCAGATGAAGCCACCACTTTCGGCTTCATCACAGGGAAAAAATCCACAGCTAAAAGCACCTGAGAAGGGCAAGATGGGTGTAGACAAACACTCCATGAGCCAAGAAATACATTGTCCCTTCACCACAAACATATATAGATCATGGTCAATAATAAGCTCTGACTGGGGCTTCTCCCATGAGCGAGGAGCCCGTGAGGCTCTGCCTACCTGAGTCTTCTGGTGTCTAACAGGGGTTGAGCTCATGTGGTGACATTTCCTTCCTTCAGAGTACTTCAATCTCTTCCCTTCGAAGTTTTTGGAAAATATGGCTGAAAAAGGCCAATAGCTAGAATAAAAAAGGCCAATAGTTTAGGTGAGGGTAGCTGACAGGGCTGAGAGAGGAGAGAATAGAATCACCTGGGTCTCATATCCTTAGGAAATCAAACCAAAAACCTGACAGCACACTAGTAAAGTTAAGGACTTTACCAAACTATAACTGCAAACAGCAAACTGAGAAGAAAGTGATATTATAAAAAAAAATTCCTTCCCAGGACAAAAGCCCAGCATGCAGCACAGACTGTCACTGTCAAAGCACACCAGCTATCAGTCACCAGAAAAGGGATGCCATCACCAAGCTGATACTATAATGCAACAGCATGTGGGGTCTTCAGCTCTCTGCACTCAGGCATACTGGGAACTGTGACTAGATTTCATACAATCCTAGAGCCGTTTCCCTTGGAAAAGACCTTTAAGGTTGTCAAGTCCAACCAGTATCGAACTCTGCCAAGCCTGGTGCTAAACCATGTCCCTCAGCACTACATCTCTGTGTAGTCAAAACAGTTCTCAGACCTTCTTACCTCTCCCTGGCATCTCTGAATCTCCTAAATATTGGGATAGTTTTGTTTTCCAGTGGGCCAGCCCTTGTTTCTAGGAATCATGTAACAAGGATAATGAGAAGCCGGATTAAAGGCTTTCCTTTTGCACTTGAGAAGCTCTCTCTATCAGTTGAGGTCATCTCATTACTTCCCTGATGAATCTCACTCAGTCCAGGCTCCACTAGAATTCTTACCTTGTTATCAATGTGCATGTGTAATATTCTTTACAAAAAAGAGGTTTGTTAAGGTCATGTCCCTCAGTGCAACAGTGCCTCTGGGATAAAAATTCATGGACAACTACCCTTGTCTGATTAGAGGTGAGTGACACAGTACTCTCCAGATGAGGTCAAGGATGGCCCTGGTCTCTAGCAATAAATTGCAGAACAAAGTGAAACTCCTTAATGCATTTGGCCAGTTCCATAACACAAGGGAAATTTTGCAAACTTGGGAATATAAAACTATGAGATTATCTTGCATGAGATCCTCCCCATCTGCAATCACAGCCAGTAGCTACCTGTAGTGTGAGAGGGAAAGATTTTGAATCCAGGAAAAGGCAATGGTTAAACTGTAAGGTCTGCCTCCCAGTTCACTTGAGAGCAAGGATTTATTTTCAAGTGTTGAAAATACTGCAGCTTCCAGCTCGAGATGGAAAAACTAATCAGCTGGACTGGGGGTAGTTCCATCCAGATGGTCCCATGAGAGTTCATAGCCATGTAATACATAACAAAAAGTCCTTCTCTGCTTCTGATGCAACATAGACAAAAGATTTACAAGTTTAGGTCTGTGTAGTTTATCCCAGAAATTCATTCTTGTTTATTCTCTTCTCTAGGCAGGGTATAAGTATAAACATATATAAATATGTGAATATAAATATAGATATAAATGTAAACACAAGCTTGTTCTTTAAGTACCCTTCTGTTTGATTCACAAACACAGATTTCAGTCTGGGCACATTCATGAGACAGTGCCTCGACACAATTTCCTGGGGTGGGTAGACACATTGTACAAGACAAGTTGACTGAGTGTCAAAGCAACTGGTAGGTCTCTGGGTCCCTATAGGATAAGTACTCAAGGTGAGAAATGAGACTCACCTGGCTGGACAGCTGTGTGAAGAAGGCTACAGTGGATGTGCCTTGTTACATACCTGCAATAAAAGAGTTTTTTTTGTTTCCATGGCTACTAAAGCTGTGACTTCCACTACAGATAAGTTAATGCAAAAATAAGGAAGGAAGGGCATTGCAGAATCATAGAACTGTTTTGGTTGTTAAGAAACCTTTAAGATTATTGAGTCCAATTGCCAACCCACCACCACCACAGCCATGACACCATGCCCTAAAGTGCCATGTCTACACTTATTTTGAACTCCTCCAGAGATGGTGACTTCATCACCTCCTCAGACAATCTATTCTAATGCTTAACCACATTTTCAGCAAAGAAATTTTTCCCAACATCCAATCTAAAGCTCCCTGAGGCAATTTGAGGCTATTTCTTCTCGTCCTATCACTTGATACTAGGGAGAAGAGACCAACACCCATCTCACTACAACCTCCATTGAAGTAGTTGAAGAGAACAAGAAGGTCTCCCCTCAGTCTCCTTTTTTCCAAATTAAACAACCCCAGTTCCCTCTTCTGCTCCTCATGAGACCTGTTTTCCAGTGCCTTCACCATCTTTGCTGCCCACACAGCACAGAGTTCCTTTCCAGTTTATAAAAGGGAGTGAAGGTGAAGACCATCATGACAGCTCCTACCATTTACACTGCTGGGCTCTACCTGGTAAGGACAGGGTCTGGGGACAACCAAGCCTCTTTGGGACCAGCTACTTTGGACCATCTTTTGTGCATGTAAACAGCTCCAAGGATGGCAAGTGCCAGCTTGTTAGGTCAAGACAGGAAAGCTTGGAAGTATTGGGTTAATCTGTCAGGAAATCAGTCAAAGCAATTGCCGGACATGCAGCTGCCTACTGCTTTCTGGCTAGGATTGAAAAGTGTTGGTAAAGAATTGTTACAGAAAAACACAGGGCAGAGACAGCACAAGCACAGGTTGTTCCAGAGCTCAGGTTAAAGGGCTCTTCTGCTCTGCTTGCCTTTCTCCTTTAACAAGACACTTCACCAGCTTTGTTGTCTTTCTGAGGACACACTCCAGCAATTTAATGTCTTTCTTGTAGTGAGGGGCCCCAAAACTAAACCCAGTACTCAAGTTGTGGCCTCACCAGCATGGAGTACAGGGGAAAGAAAAGGAGAAAGTGTGCACTCGTTACTTTGGCCATGGAGATCATTTAAGTAGGTCTCAACTAGTCAACAGCCAGCACAGCACTGGTTCTCAGCAATAGCACCTAGGAGGATTTCACTCACTGACACGTCAGTCACCAAAACAAGTTACAGTTTGCTCCCCATTTGGTAAATGGGCACATTAACATCCAGGGCCAAGCGTGTGAGTTCATCTGTCTGTGTAACAGTGGCAAAAAAACCCCCAAACAACAAACATTTATAAGGCTGCTTTACCTGTTAGTACCCAGTTTCTTTCTCTCCCTCTGTCAGCTCCCATCAGTGAGTTTGAACTGGAATCAAGACCACCACCTAGTATAAGACCCTACTTTCAATGCAATGCCACTCTTTGAAAGTCATCTTTCTCAACTGCTGAAGTATGGTCAGAGAGAGCTGTACTAACAGCAGTTCTCACTGCAGAGACCAGCTCTAACCCCAGGATCTAAAGAAAATCAAGCTGCTTTCCTTCGGAGACACTAGTATCACAGATTTTATTTTTTGGGTTGGTTGGAAGAGACCTTTAAGAACATTGAGTCCAACCTGCAATCTCAGACCACCATGGCCACTAATCCATGTCCTGAAGTGTCATGTCCACATATTTCTTGAACATGTCCAGGGACAGTGACCCATCACCTCCCTATTCCAAAGCCTGGCCAAATTAGTTTGGTCTGGAAGGAAATTAGAAACTACTGAGTTGGTAGGGACAGTTCATCCTCCTTGTCCACCTCATATAACAACATTCCTGTTAAGTCCCAAACAGACAGTGGGCAATGATAGCATCCTCCTCTTCTGTTTTGGGGTGACATCTCCTATGACATACTTGATACAGTTCAGGTCTTCATCTTCATAATCTAAATCCACATTCAGCCCATCCTCATCCTCCTCAAACTCTTCCTCAGAGTCACTCTCCTGTGAAGGAAGGCGAGAAGGTGTGCGGTGATTTGCCTCCCACCAGAACATCTTTTTCTTGTGTTCTGCCCTCTGTTATGCAAATGCCACCTGGAGACATGGCAGGCCCCTGTGAGCTTGGGTTCACTTGCTAATACAGCACGAGGCCACATCTGATTACCCTTTGCAGGCTTTCTTGGCCCTGAACTGAGGAGCTCTTCTCACCATCCATCTGTTGTAGACAACCTTTGTAGGTGCCATGGAAGAACTTAAGACACAGACTCTTTCTGTGTCACTCCTGCCTTCAGAAATGCCATTGATGAAATGTTGAAAACACCATCCTCTTAAGTCTTGTCCATCCTGCAACATCGGGAAGCCACCTGGCTTCCCAATAGTGCCAGCAAGGGTTGCCAGTGCCTTCCTGCTGGGATGGTTCCCAGGAGGCAGGGTTTCACTCATACCTTTGCCTCATCCTGAGTGAGTGGCCTCATTCAATGGACATGTGTGGTGTTTATAGTTATCATTCAATGTTCTCTGCCCCCAACCTTGGCATTTCTCAGGAGCCTGCCTGCAGGCTGGGGCAGCTGTCGCTGTGCAAGGCAGACTGGTTGTGAGTGGGCCATGCTCTGCTTGCCCACCATGACCTTACTCTAGAGCTTCACCTTCCTGTGCCCTTCATCTAAAACCAAGCTAAACAAAGCCTGTGACTACCCTTCCTTCATGCTTGAACTTCATTTGTGGGGAGAATGGAAAGGGGATATGATAATTCTCTTTAAACACCCAAGAGGCAGAAGAGCTATTTAAGCACAAAGCCTAAGGACAAATGGGCTATGAATAAAGCAAGTCTGGAAACTAGGAAGTCCCTAATCACCACAGGAGGAAGACCTCAAGGGGAAAACAGCCCAATGAGTTTTAAATGGACAGTGGCCAGGTTGTGACAAAGATTGAATGACATGGTCCTGGGTTTGATGACCAAAGATGTCATTTTACAGCCTCTGTCCCTAAGTATCAGGCACCCAGGCAAGAATTCCATTAGGAAAGAAGTGACTTAGCAAGGTAGAAGTTCTTCTGCTTTATTTTCCTTTGCACATTGGGATTTACCTACATACATGAGACAAAACCTTGCCCAAGGAAATAGAACGAGCAGTGATGATGAAGAACTCAATTCCTGGGGAGGGGTGGGCAGAGCAAACATTAGCTCCTCCCCTCCCCAGCACCCCAGGAGGGACAACATTCCCCTGTAACCAGTGCTGATGGTGCTCATTCCTGCATGCTCTCTGGCACAGCTTTAGTGAAGACCAGCTGCTGTACATGATACGTCCTTTTTCCAGGAACTCTGTCCGGCCCTAGCAGGAGATGGACTGCTGTCAGCTAGCAGACCTCTGACACCTCCAACCCTGTGCAAAGGAGGCTGCATATTTATAAAGCTTTCCTCAGTTCTTATTTCTCTGTGCTCACTCCTTGGGTAAAAGGCTTTTTGTTGTCTCAAGGATTCCACCATTTCTGCAGGCCTCCCACTTGCTGATCCTTCCTGTGGAGCAGAGTGGGATCTTCTGGCTCCCACCTGCAGCACCCTGGAATTTCCAAGGTTTCAGAGGTTCTGGTTCACACACACTTGGCCAGAAAAATCAAAAAATCTGTCTTGTTACTGGGAGATGGAGGTGTAGGAATGTCATGTGTGAGTGAACAGAATAAATATCAAGCATGCTTCCCTTCTCCAGCAGCTAATGAAAAGAGCCAGCTTGTGCCCTGAACGGGCTTCATGGCAGTGTCTGGCTTTCGATTTCAAAGCAGCTTCTCTGAGGCCAGAAGGACAACAAGGCAGTGATGGCTTCAGTTTTGTCAAGAACAGCCTTTAGATTGCACCTCTGGTCTCTATTTTGACAAAAGAGAGTCTAGCAGGGTGGTGCCCAGACATCATCCCAAACTCCACAGCCTGGGTCAGCAAATGCATACATACACACACACACCCTGCCCTGGGCTGCCCTTGGTGTGCAAGCTGCCCAGCTGAGTTGGAAAACATCTGTGATGCAATGCAAGTGAGCACTGGCTGGGAGCCGCAGCAGGTGGTCCCTTCACCCATGGGTGCCTGGTGGCATGGGCATCAGCCCCAGTTAGCTTATGGCTGGGGAGGCTGCACTTTGGTTTACAGCTTGCTAAAATTAGGGATACTCAGTGCAGATAAAAATACTGCCCTAGCTATGTGAAACTTTTAGGGAGGCAGCCAAAGAGTATGTCTGACCAGGCTGAGTGGCAATTAAAGCCCCAGTGTGGCTTTCTTGGAGTGTTACCTGTGAAAGCTACCTCCACAGGAGTGACCTTTGAGTTTTCCATATTCGGGGACTTGCCTTTTAGATCAAGAAGCAGTGATTTCTGGGAGAACAGATTCAGCAATAAATAGCCTCTCCAGGCAGCTCAGGTGGTAGGAAAGGGCAGGAAGGTGAGACCAACGTGCTCTTTCCTGTTCTCTTTTGCCAACAGGGTGACTTCTCTAGTGGCAGCTGCTCAGCAAGCTTTTGCCCCTTCACTTTGATGACCATAACCACTGCACTTCAGGACCAGCCTGAATTATGCAAGAAATTGAAATGTTACTAGTGGGGTATACAAGGGAACATTAGAAGTCATAGTACAGCATTAAGAAGGAGACACAACCTCCTCTGCTCTCCAACAAACCATCCACCAGCTTGAACAGCAGAGAAGGCAACAGTAGCATGAAGGCATGAGTCCTGCATAAAGATCAAAAGGGTTTTTTTGGGAAACACTCGACATATTTGCCATCTCCTACTACTTTTTATGAGAATAAAACCCTAACATTTGGGGATATAAAATCATCATCATCACATCAACTCGGTTCTGACCATCAACATAAACTGCAGCTTTAAATGATTTAGGAGAAAAACAGTAGAGAAGACGCTCCCTTGTCATCTTCTGTTGCTCTCCTCATGTTGCTTGAGTTTTGTTCTTTCACCACTCCCAGCTAGACAAAGAGAAAGCTCCCCGTGCTGAGGAATTTACCCATGATAGCTCTCACTGAGGCCCAAACGTCCCCAGTGCTTTGCCTCCCAGCCTGAGCAGCTGTGGAAGATAAGTGGGTGCTAGGTAATTGGAAAGAAAGTCCAGGCCATAAAGCCATAATGTTGCTCCACAGTGAAAACTGACCATGACACCCACCCCTCCCACTCCCATCTGTAGCCTTCTCTGTTGGATTTGGTCTGCCATTTAGCAGCAAAACTGACACCAAGTGCCAGGTTTGCCATAGTGTGGTCTGCAGCTGGAATAGGCGTGCAGTCAGGCAGCCTAGAGTGGCACAGCTGCTCTATAGCCTAGGATCTTAGAATGACCCTCTGAAGCTTTCCAGCGTCACACCTAGGTTCAGGTAGGTGTGAAGCTGAGATGTTCTGGCAGGGAGTTGTTTCTCTCCATCCCCATTATTCAGGTTGCCTGTAACTGTTGCATCCATCCAAGAGGAGGTGATGGTTGCTTACTTGGTAGTACTCAAGCTTCACTTTGGGCTGGCATCTCTCACACACCCCAGAGCGCTATGCACTTCCTCATGTTTATACAAATTCAAGTACAGCTATTACCGGAAGGAAGTGGGAGAAAAGAGGAGTGCTCCCAAACTCACACCTCCTTTTCCCAGTGCTGCACAGGACATAGCTTGTGATCCTGTGGCTAGAAAATGTGCATTCTAAAGACTTCGTGCATGACAGGAAGGCTGCAATGAGAAATGAGCTTACAACTTGCCAGGATTTTCACTCACATTTTCAGCCAGCTCTGCTTGCCTAAAGCTCTTGCTGTACCTTAGGGTACAGCATGACCAGTTAGGTCCAGTTCTTCCAGGGCAGTTTCTCCCTTCCACCTCCCCATGCAGCTGTTGGAGCTAAATTACTCACTACAGAGGCTGATACAAAGGCAAGGGCTTTGGCTGGCCAAGACTTCAAGTGATATGAATTTAAAGGGAGGAGGAGGGGCTGTGTTCTTACATTACAACTGCTTCTGTCCCAAGGTTCTGAGCCAAGAGGATTGTCAAGATTAGAAACTCTATCTGCACTCAAATCCCACTAGCATTATGGAATCAGAAAATACTGTAAGGGGATATATAAATGCTTGATACTGTAATGAGCAGAGGACGACTAGCCAAACTCCTGTGCCTCTGGCGTACTCTATATTTTGCTACCTAACAGGCTTCAAATACAGGTGTGGGAACATGTCCTCACCTAAGCACTGGTCAGAATCACCTGCTGCAGGGGAAAGCAGGGAAAACAAGGGAAGGAACAATGTTCAGCCCCTGCATAACTTGCACTTGAAAAACCCACCATAGGTCCTGAGACACTGCCAAGTTCTCCTGTCTCTAGGCACTGCCAAGTGGAAAGAGCTCCCAAGAACCTCACATTGCATAAAGATTTTCCCAGTGTGAGACCTCAGTACTCTACAGACAGGTGCAGGCTGTACCCCTCACCAGATTATCTCACCAGCATGAATGACCCAGCAAAGGAGGTGGACTGCTCACTTGTCTGTCAGCTCCATCCCTGCAGGTGCATGCACATGCTGTACACATGCAGTCTCCCACAGACACACACTGCTCACACAGAATCACAGAACAGCAAGGGCTGGAAGAGACACCTAAGCCTAGCCCAACCCTTCTGCTAACACAGGTTCGCCTAGATCAGGTTGCACAGGAACATGTCCAGGCAGTGAAGGAGACTACTCAACCTCTCTGGGCAGCCTGGTCCAGTGCTCCACCACCCACAAAGGGAAGAAGTTCCTCCTTAAGTTCAAGTGAAACCTCCTGTGTTTTAGTTTGAACCTGCTGCCTCTTGTCCTATCACTGGGCACCACTGGAAAGAGCCCAGCCCCATCCTCTCGACCTCTACCCTTCACGTGTTTATAAGCATTGGTAAGATCTCCTCCCAGTATCTTTTCCAGGCTAAAGAGACGCAGGTCTCTCAGCCTCTCCTCACATGAGAGAGGATTTGACATCTTCTGTCACACATCTTCTCTTGGGATGGGCCTATTCAGAGGAACATTTCCAAACACTCTACCCACAGCATATACACCTTCTAGAAACAGTCTGGCTAGACACAGTCACATGAGCCCTGCCACACAAACAGGCACACTTCCAGTGCTACTGTGACCTTTTTTGCCTTGAGACCTCACGAAATGCACACTCCCACAGTATCACACACAGAGACTTTTATTCCATCACCCATTCTTTCTGGACACATTTACTCTTTCCCAGCACCCACTCCCCTCTGAAGAGCCACTTTGCAAATGCTGCATGCTGACACACATTACTCCTGATTAATGCCTCCTCTCTTGCAAACATCTCCACTCCCCCCCCAACTACTTGTCTGTAGCAGGTGTTGTGGGTTTTCTGCACATTTTTGAGCTTCTTTGAACAACCCCAAAACACTCAAACCTTCTCCTGTGTACAGGAGTCAAGAACTATTGAGCCTAAACTGCCTTAACTTCAGCGTATGGCCAACATAGTCCTAGGTGATTAGCTAGTTGGAGTATGGATTGGGCAGGAACAGTCTTCTTCCCTTGAGTTTTCTGTGTTTGGCCTCTGGTTACAATGCAGCCAGAGCCTCAAATATTGTCCCTAAGGAACCTCTGGCTTGTCTACACAACTGCCAACAAGAGGGAACAGACTGACAGTGCCCTTAAAAGCTGATGAACCTACAGGCTCCATCCCTTTATCCATTAAAGCAGAACCCCATAATGGGGAACAGAACACTGCTTCTCTTCTCACTGCCCACTTGCAGATGTCTAGGAAACTCACAGGAGATATCCCTCTCTCCTTGCATTATTGGATACCAGCTACTGCATCTATGGCCTGAACCAGGAGATGGGATGCCGGATCAGTGACAGACCAGTGCTCAGCTGTCTTTGCAATTGATGTGCAAACACAGACCAGGGCTATGCCCCATTCAGGTAGTATCCATTGTAAGAACATGCCCTGAACATTCAGCCTCACCTTTATTTCGAAGCACTGGCAGAGTAGCAAGATAAGAGCAGTGAGTCACTCAGGTTACCTGACACAAGCACCTCTTTGGCCTCCAAGCTGGCATTTCTCAGTAAAGACAACAGACCAGGTAGCCAAGGGGAGATCAAGGTCATGGTGATGTTGTGGAGAATAAGGCCTTTTGGAGGGCTTTGGTACAGGTCTGGGATGCAGCCACTCTGGGTGGAAGGGAGAAGACAGCCATGGTCTCCGTCGCTCCCCTTTGCCCAAGCAAGTTCTCTGAGCCTTGATCACCAGGGTGCCTGCCGTCATCACTTGGGATTTCAAGGAAGGCCTGGATGCTACCAGCACAGGGAGCTGGTCAGACCCATGACAACCTGGTGTGCAGGCGAGAGGGCTGCCCCACAGCTTTTGCTCCCCAATGCCTTTAAGCGCTGCTCATTCTTGGAGCAGCCAGACACAGGCAGAGGCTATTTATAGCAGGGGAGCTAAGGGGCCGCACGTCCGTGGGGGCAGCGTCACTGGGTGACATTCGAACTAGCTTTGAGGCTGGGGGAGGGTGCCAAAAAGTGTCCTGAGGGAGGGTGTTCCTCATAAATCAGCCCTCCATCTCTCTGGCCACAGCTTTTCTTCTGCCTCCCTCCAACCTCCCATATTGGAGGTCAGGCAGCTGTGCCCTAATAGGGACATTCCTGTCTCAGAGACCCCCAACCCCTTGTGCCCATTATTCTTCCCCATCTAGCAAGGTTGGGAGTGGGGACAGCTAGGAAACCATCAGCATCAGATGCATTCATGGAGCACAGAAGGAGAGGGAGGAGGAGGGAGCTCTTACAGCTGCTTTTTGACCTCAGAGCATCATTACCACCTTGTAGGGTCTCTGTCATGCTTGTGGTGGGGCTAAGCCAGTCATCTGGTGGGTAAAGGGGCTTATTTCCCAGGGTCACTGCATCTCTGTGGAGCCCATCTGGAATTCACAGGGCACTTGCAGAGAGTCTCTCCTTTCCTCACATATCTATTTTCACAAAACAGGCAGAAACTCGATATCTGCAAGAGGCCCCTTCGTTAAAAATGGTGGGGACGGGTGGCAGTGGTTTTGTGAAGCTTGGGGAGGCAACACAAGCAGGAAGCAAACACGAATATAGCTGGAATTAGACTCATTCCTTAAGGAAAAAGATGGAACCAGGAACAGGGGGGTGACTGAAGCCTGAATATGAGATGTGACTTAAAGCATTTTGTAGGAGAAGGGACTGCTTTTGCAAAGCCAGCAGATTGCTTTATTTTTCCAGATGCCTGCTCTGGCCAACCCAAAACATGTATGAAGGAAATGTGCTGCTGCAGTGCCCTGCATCCCCTCCAGTTTGCAGCCACTGATGCCTGGCACCAAGCACTTCCAAAGTTAAAATGTCCATGGTGCACACACGTCACACTCCCCTCCACTCAGGAAGTCAGGTTTTGGGTTGTGTTGGTGGTACAGGTCTTTCTCCCAGCTATGCTCACTACTTTGGTGTCCCCAGTTTGGTTAGGAGCCATCCCCCAGTGCCAAAGCAGCAGTTAACAGAGTGTGATATCGTCAGCAAACTCAGTGCTGGGACATAGTGGGAAGAAACTCAACCCTTGTGACCTCTGGGCAGTGTTATCTCAATGGGAAGGCAGCATGTGATGCATCCCAGCTATTGGTACTGTTTGAAAGCAGAATATGGGTCACTTGTCATGCCATGCTAGCAGTGCATGATGCCCTTTAGATACCCTGTGGTGTAAATGCCACTAATGTTGAGTTCTCTGTTTCCTTCCACAGCTGGCAGCTCAGGTCCTGGAGCCCAGGAGCATTGGTTTTGGGATGGTGGACTCCAAAAAGGATGCCAAACTTGCCAAAAAGTTAGGTGAGTCCCATGTCTGATATCTGTGGAATAGCTTGGAGAGAGCACAGAAGGATGCCCAATATCCAGCCCCATAGAGGACAGCCAAATCCTTGTCGCTAAGATGAGGGGGATGATAGTGGCAATTGCACACTGACCACTTACCCACCCAAACATAGGGGTAAGGATGAAAGGAATGAGCTGAGACCCTTCCACTAAAAAGCTTCCTGGCTGAGAATGCCAAAACAAAACTATCCAGCTGAAAAAGAAAGCCAATTCATGTCATAGTGATGACAGAGTGGAAGCTCACAGCTTGCTGAGCAGAAAATGCAAAGAGGTGCCATGGAGTAACTCCATGCTCTTCCTACACAGACACAGGTCTGACACTGCAGCACAGAACCAAAATCTACAGGCAGATCACATAGGACCCCAAATACCACCAGCCTCATGGCAGAGTGACCCCTGGCCACTAATGGGGAGGCTCCGGCCTTGCAGTTGTTTGGCATCCAGGCGCCAATCCTTCTGTCTTGTTCCCCAAAGCAGAAGGGGAAATTTGCTATAAAGGTGAAAGGTTGTTTGCATTGTTCCCCTCTGGGAACAGCTGTCTTGCAGGGGCTAGAAATCCCCTCATATTTTAGCCCAAAGAGCCATATGGAAATATTATGGCACATAAATACAACACTTGGGAGCCTCCACTGAGAGGCTCCACTCAATCCAGTGATCTGCCAATAAAATCTGCCATCTGTGACATCTCTACCATAGATTTCTACCCTTTTGCCAAGACTAGCTGAACCTCAGAGACGTTGAAGCTCACTTTGGCTTTCAGGTCACTGTGTTCACATAGTTAAGCCTTCTTCGGGCAGAGAACACAACCTGCATCAAAACCCATTTTCCCTCCAGTGATGGGTTGTTAAAATATGGAATGTCAGTCAGAAAGTTGGGCGTCTTACAAGTCCAGGGATGAAATTTTACTTATCACCCTGCTTCTTTGTCTGTTGATATTAAACTCTAACATCTCATGGTCACTGCAGCCAAGATTACCTCCAACCTTGACATCTACAAGAAGTCCTTCTTTGTTTGTTAATATCAGGTCCAGCATTGCACTTCTCCTTGTTGGTTCTTTAACTACTTGCAGGAGAAAGTTGTCATCAATGCACTGCAGGAACCTTTTGAACTGTTTGTGCTTGGCTGTGTGATCTTTACAACTAATATCCGAGTGGTTGAAGTCACCCACAAGCACCAGGGCACTTCATCTTGAGGCTACTTCCAGCTTCTTCCTGGTTGGGTGGTCTGTAGTAAACCCCCACAACCATATCATCCATGTTTGTGTGTCCCTTCACTCTTACCCATAAGCTTTCAGCACTTTTATCATCTCCCCCTGGGTTGAGCTCAACCCATTCCAGTTGCTTATTCACATAGAGAGCAACTCCACCACCTCCCCTTGTCAGTCTGTCCTTCCTGAAAAGAACACAGTCGTCCATAACCACATTCCAGTCATGGGAGCTGTCCCACCATGGCTCTGTAATTGCAACAAGATCACAACCCTGCGACTGCACCCAGATTTCCAGTTCATCCTGCTTATTCCCCATGCTTCTTGTGTTGGTATACAGACACTTCAGAGACTTAGCAGAGGAGTATCTGTTACCATTGTGGGTGTTGCATAATCCACTATCCCCTACAGCCCCTGGGATAGCAGTGGAGCTGGCACCCTGTCTCACAATTGTCCCAGGAATGTCCTCAGTGAGGCTCATTTTTCCCTCTTCCCCCTTTGAAATTTGATTTGCTCCTGGCCATTCAGCCAGGTTTTTTACCCAGTGTGGCATCCACCCATCCAAGCCAGGACCAGCCAGTTTCTCCAGGAGGATGCTGTGGGACATGGTGTCAAAGGCTTTACTAAACAAAACCCACAGCCTTTCCCTCATCCACTAAGTGGGTTGTCATAGACGGAGATCAGGTTCATGAAGGATGAACACATCTGCATGTGCCGTGTGATGGCACTCAAGATGATCTGCTCCATGACCTTCCCCAGCACTGATCTCTGACTTACAGGCCTGCAGTTCCCAAATTCCTCCTTCCAGTCCTTCTTGTAGAAGGGCATCATCTCAAACATCAGAAACAATTGTCAGGAAATTGCTCAGGCTGTTTGCAACTAGACCAACACAGTGAACTGGAAACGGTATTTTCCCAGGAGGTGTTGCTAGAAGAACAAGCAAGATACTCTGTAGTAAAAATGCTTTAAGTGCTGTTTCCTGTCTCCTTCTTTCAGGTTTGATTGAAGAGGGGAGTCTCTACGTCTTTAAGGATGAGCGGTTGATTGAATTTGATGGGGAACTGGCCACAGATGTCTTGGTGGAATTCCTTCTGGATGTAAGCACAGATAAGCTCAAAGCTAGATAAAGCCTCTCAGAAAAGGCCTAGCAAGTGCTCACTCTGCTAAAAAACACAAGTTTATCTTTATTTGAAATTCCATCCCTGTTTATTACACACTGGTAGAGATGACATTGTCCAGCTTCCCAAATACTTATCTGACCACGAGTTCCCGGGAAAGCTGATATATTTGCATGCCACCAGCCACTTACATCTTAAAGACAGAATCACTGAAGCTTGCAGGATGGAAAAGACCCTCAGGATCACCAAGTCCAACAGATAAGCCTACTCCACAAAGTTCACCGCTAAACCATATCCCCAAACACCCCATCCAAATGACCTTTAAACACATCCAAGGTTGGTGACTCAACCACCTCCCTGGGCAGCCCATTCCAATGGCTGACCATTTTTTCCATGAAAAAATTGTTCCAAATGTCCAGTCTAAACCTACTCAGTCGCAGCTTGAGGCTGTTCCCTCTTGTTCTACCACTAATTACCTGGGAGAAGAGACCAGCACCAGCCTCTCCACGTCCTTTCAGGTAGTTGCAGAGAGTGATGAGGCCTCCTCTTTTTCAAATCAGCAGCCTCAGATCATTCAGTCACTCTTCATAAGGTGTTCTGCTTCCTGTCCTGTTTACAGATTTGATTGGAGGCAAGAAACAGTCCTTCATAACTGCTCCTTACCCACCTCAGTTAGCAAGCTGGTGTGAAAATACTTTGCCGTTTGCAAAAACTTTCAGTCTTCTTTTTTAAAGAAGAGTTTTTCTAAAAGAAGAGCTATTTAAAAAAAAGAAAAGAATCCAAGAAGTAGCATTCTCATAGAGCAACTAAAAAGAGCTCAATTCATTGAAAAAGGCACCTGCTGGAAACTATTTGCCCATTTCTAGGCATAACCACATGAACAGCATAGTCTTCTACTGCCTTTTCAGTGAACCTACTGTATTGCACTGCCATGAGTTAGAGAAGATCAAGGTACTAGCTAGGACTTGGTGCTCTTGTGTCACAGAATCACAGAATGATAGGGGTTGGAAGGGAACTCTGGAGATCACCCAGTCTAATTCCCCTGCCAGAACAGGTTCACCTAGAGCAGGCTGCACAGGAACATAGGAAAATCTCCAGAGAAGGAGAGTCACTTTGTGCATGGGCACAACTATGTACTCATCTTTCTGCTGGATTGCAAAAGCCTCACCAGTGTGTTGCCCTTCTCTTTCTGCCCATTTTAATTCCTAGGAGAGGCAACACCCCAAAAACATGGTCTCTGCTTTGTAGGGAAAACATTTTGCAGCAGCTTGGCTTTCCTTTGAGATGAGTCTCCCTGAACGAGCAGCTATGTAATAATGCAGATCAGGGGTTAAGGTGAGTTTCAAGGGTTTGTTTCCTAGGGTGGCAGGTTGCCTAAGTGGTCTCCTGCAGTGCAGGAGTGCTGGTGGGCAGAGGCATGGCTGGAGAAGAAAAGCAGCTCCCTAGGACCTTAGATCTCCTACAGTCTGTGTCTTAGTGTACCAGGTATTGCACCCAAAACACATGCAAGTGGCTTCAGGGACAGAAACAGGCATCTGCCCCACCCAGTAGTGCAACAGACAGGGCAGGGCTCTGCTGTGACCCTGGCAGCAGTGGGATCCCCAGGTCCTATGGCTCAGGTCACTATGGCAGCAGGGAGCTGCACATGCTGCTGTGGACACACAGCAGAGACAGACTCACAGCAGAGCACCACTCACAAGGGGTGCAGTGTAAGGTATTTTGTGAGGTTTTGTTTGCTCTATTTGTGGTGTGCCACTGAAAAATCATGGTCTGTGAACAAAGGAAGAGAACAAGGATTTCTCAAAAGAGAAAATACCCAGCAAAGAACGGAAATAAAACCAAACACATCTGTGGTGCCTTGGCAGCCTGATCTCAAAGGAAAACAAACCCACAGGTTCTCTGCTCCTCTGTAGGCTGTACAGTGGGCTGACTGCTTTTTTCTGGGTTGTTTTTATGTGAAACTACACCTGATCCACCTGATTGCAGGGCAAAATAATCAGACCTAGTATCTTCACCAGCAGTGACTAGTTAAGAAAACAGAAACACTGACAGGCTGAAGAGGGAGATAGGTCTTCCAGCTTTCTCAACAACACTGACATCTCTGGGGTGAAAGCACAGAAGGTCCAGGCAGGGAAATTCGCATGACTTTCCACTGCTCTAAAACACTGTTTGGCCACCCTCTAGTGTCTTGGTTTTAAGGCTTTCCACAAACAAGCTCTCTGCAACGACCTGTCTCAGTAAAATGACAAGTGAAAACAAAGATATTCATCATTCACAGAAGCTTATGGTCCCCATACTAGCCCCTTTAAATCTGCTTTATCTCAGTCTTGATAAAGCCAGCTGCAATTGCTACCCCTTATCTCTCATCACAGCAGGTCCCTCAGCACTCATTTGGGTTACCCAGATGCAAATGAATCTCCCAGCTTCCCTCTTGTTGCTTCAACCTAAGCAATGATCCTAATAACAGCTTTCTCTGAAGGTGACCTGCATGTCTCAGTCCCTTACATTAAGGCAGAGAGCACTAAGCAGAGTTTCCAGCAGCAGAGAAATTGGGTGACCTCTTTCTCCCCACTTAGGCTGCTAGTGACACCTTCTGCCAGGCATAGGTTGATGCTACAAATCGTTGTGTTACCAAATGCATTTGTCGTGGCAGCTGCTAGAAGACCCTGTGGAGGTGATAAACAGCAAGCTGGAGCTTCAGGCCTTTGACCAAATTGACGAGGAAATCAAACTCATTGGCTACTTCAAAGGAGAGGACTCTGAACGTAAGATAAATATGTTCCTTGAAGGGCTTGGAGCCCAATCTTGGGGCTCTGGGGACTGGGCATTAGTTCTTCTGCATTAAGATTAAGATATGTTAGGGCTGTGACAGTGACAAAATTGCTGGAGGATGAGATGGGATTGCAGGGAAATTTCTGTTGTTGCTGTGCATGAGCCCATTCCTACACCAACAGCTGTGTCCCTTCTGCAAGGTGTCTGCTGTCAAGGCAAGGGGGAGATAATCCAGGGGCTTAACGTTAGTCTACCTCATCCCAAACCAGATGAGGTTACACTTACACTGCTTATGAGCCTAAAGGGTCAAAGAAAGAGGGAGGGAGGCAAAGGGAATGAGAGGGACACACATTAAATCATAACCTGGCAAACACACAGCAGCAGTAAGCAGGACAGCTCAGAGAAGCTCAGCATAGACACTGACCTGTTCCTCCTCGCAGAACCCCGAGACTGAGAGGGGGCTGGTCCCATGCCCTGAGCAATGGGCACCTCAGAGACGATTCCAGGCAAAATATCATCTTGAGATGAGTCTTGAGAAATCCTCACCTGAGACTCTCTCCAGCAAGCTCCAGCAATCTCCTCTTGCCAGCCCCAGGCAATCCCCCTGCTTTCTAGGTGGTGCTGGTAGTGTGCACCCCACATTAGAGAAGCTTGCCTTCAGCAAAAAACTCCAAGTGTTCCTACCTAAACAAGCAACATTTTCCCAGCTCTGCTGCACCACCACAGCCTGTTCACCTCTCCCTTCAGCTGTCTCACCTGCTCAAACTGGGCTGCCTTTGAAATCTTTGTTTCATTCCCCTTTTGTCCTTCCAGATTACAAGGCATTTGAAGAAGCCGCTGAACAATTCCAGCCGTACATCAAGTTCTTTGCCACCTTTGACAAAGGGGTAAGAATCCAGGGGCCTCCATGGGAGTTCACATGAGTTCTCCAGAAGCTCAGGATGTTCCCAGATTTAATGACTGTCTCCAGTTTCTCATTTTCGTTCCACCTATACCTTGTGCTACTGGTGTCTACGTTTGGGGTTGTCCCTCTCACAAGGTAAAAGGCCATTTCTGCAGCCTGGAGGCAGGTCTTGATCCGGGTCTGAAAACCATCCCAATTAAATTTATGGGATGTTGACTCTGGCCTTGCTCTACCCCGGTGGTGTAGACAGCATCAGTGGGTTTTTTAACCAAGGAAAGTTCCATTCTTATTTTGTTGGCCACCCTTAAAAGTGTGCGCTGAGAGAGAGCAAGCACCTTGACCTCATCTCTGCCACTCTGGATGGCAAAGAGGCATGTCAAGCTTACTCATCTCTGACCATCTGCACTGTAACAGGTTGCCAAGAAGCTAGGCCTGAAGATGAACGAGGTGGACTTCTACGAACCATTTATGGACGAGCCTGTTCACATCCCTGATAAGCCCTACTCAGAAGAGGAGCTGGTTGAATTTGTGAAGGAGCACAGAAGGTATGTAGCATACAGGATGCTCCTGGCCATGGCAAGTGGATAAAGGTGACTGTCATGGCAGGCTCCTTGCTCTAGGGCATCCCTCAGGAAGAAAAATAGGATGATGAAAACCTTTTGGTGATTTGTTGGTCCAGGACTGAGATTTTCACACATTCACAGAATGGTGGGGGTTAGAAGAGACCTCTGGGGATCATCTAATGAATCCCCAATCCCACCCCCCCACTAGAGCAGATTGCCCAGGACCACATTCAGGTGGGTTTTGAAAGTCTCCAGAGAAAAGACTTTCTGAGCAGCCTGTTCCAGTGCTCCATTCTCAAAGTAAAGAGGTTTCTCCTTATGTTTAGATGTAACTGTTGCCCCTTGTAACCTGGCCATGACTGAAAAGAGGCCAGGCTCATCCTCTTGACACCCACCCTTTAGCTATTTATAGACATTGATTTTGGCTGGTCTTTTCCTACTCTCAGAGGTCCAGATGTGTGTAAGCTGAGATCAGACCCTGCCACCATGGGGCTGTGACAACACAGCATCCCTCCCTCTCTCTGGTTAGTTCTCTCTCAAAGAGTAGGGAGGCTTGCCAGCAGTGGGGAATGGACATATAGCCCTACTTGTCCATGCTTTTAATTTAGATCTATACAGAAGATGATCTTCTCCAAGGCCTCTCAAGCCAATTCCAAATTCCCTCTAGTCGTCTTCTTCCCCTAAACAGCTTCACTAATGAGTACACCTCTCTCCTGATGTCAAATATGTCTCTAGGCAGGGTCCAAACACAAACCGAGCTCCAAGGAACTGTGATGTACTAAGAGGCTCCTGCTGATTGCAAACACAGAGAGGAAGCCACTGTTGTTATGGCTGCTCTTGGGTCTCATGTGGCCCTAGTGCTGAGCACCTACAGTGTTTGATGAACTCAGCAGGAGCTGTGGATGTTCCATGCTTTTTGCCATCAGATTTATTGCACAGTTGATCAGGCACTCATCTACCAGGAGTCTGGAAGTGATTGGAAAGCCTGATTCCATATAAAATCACAGTGTTGGATAGAAGTGCACAATTACCTATGAGGTGCTTTACTTTTACACCCTTAAAAGTACAGTGCAGTATAGTTACAGAGGCTATCTGCTGCTCTTGCAGCTCTACTTCTCAGCAGACATTCAGGGGATCGGAAAAGAGTTCAAGAAAAGCAGGGCTATCGACATAATTAGAAGACCCCAAACTGGGCTGAGCTGGAGATTTATGTTCACACACAGAGCATTTAGAGACAAGAGATCATCTCTAGAATCTGCAAGTCACCAGACATGGAAACAGTTACAGAACTACAGAATGGTTGGGGGTTGGAAAGGACCTCTGGAGATTATCTAATTCAGCCCTCTTCTAAGCAGGTTCACTTAGAGCAGATTGCGCAGGAATGCATCGAGGTGGATTTTAAAAATCTCCAGAGAAGGAGACTCCACAACCTCTCTGGGCAGCCTGGTCCAGGGCTCCAGCAACCTCACAAGCAAGAAGTTTCTCCTTAAGCTCTAGTGAAACCTCCTGTGTTCTAGTTTGTACCCATCGCCCTTTGTTCTGTCACTGGGCACAACTGAAAAGAGCCCAGCCACACCCTTACCTCCACCCTTTAGATATTGATGAGCGTTGATAAAGATCCCCTCTCAGTCTTCTCTTCTCCAGACTAAACAGCCCCCCATCATCTTTGTGGCCAGAGTCAATTCTCTGCTTTTTCTAAGATATGGAGTCCTCTATCTCCCATGTACTTGCAGGTCACTTTGCAGACCTCCTGGACTTTCCTGATCTTGGTTCTTCTCATCTTTGTTTTCCCTAAGCTCTTTCTGTTAAGCTTCAGGAGGCTGATTAAACAGTCCACTAAATGCTAGCCTAATAAGGCAAGCTCTTCACCAGCACTAAATTGCAGTGGAACCCCCCCAACTCTTACATATTTCACAATGTTATATGGTGCTTGGTAGGAGCAAGAGGGTGGACCATGTATTTTGCACGTTCCAAGGCTCAGAAAGGAATTAAAAGGACTCTCATGAAATCAGATGCCTGAAATCCTAACCTGTCAAGTGGTGCTATGGCAGGGGAAAAACTCTGGTGTGACGCTGGTGTATTCCCAGCACCTAATGCTGAGTATCTCAGAGCAGAAGTGTTTCTTCCTGCTGTATCACCAGTAAAGGACCTAAATCAAAAGGCTGGAAGTGGAATTAGTCAGGCACAAAGATGATCAGGCCTGTAGAGGAAAATGAAGAAACCTCATCAGCTGCCAGGTGCTGGATCCTTGTAGACAACTTGGAATAATCTTGTCCTCTTCAGGCAGATGTAGAGAACCACTTGGGTTCTCCTCCTCACACAGCAGATTTTCTCGTTTCATCCCAGCTGGCAAGTGTGGGCTGTTCCTCCACTGAGGTGCAAAGCCCCACTGCCACCTCTCTGTCCCTAAGAAGGAGCCTTGTCACATCACTGGAGAAAGCCTGAGCACTAGGAGCTTTTTGGCATGCTTTAAACAGCTCTTCTGAAAAGGGTTCCCTGCAGTTGTGCACAGATAGGCTTCACCACCTCTTCTTCCAGCCCTGCACAGAAATTGAGATTTCACAGAATGGTAGGGGCTGGAAAGAACCTCTGAAGACCATCTAGTCATTTGCTGAGCTCTCATTGTAGCTTCAACACAGGGTCTGAAGCAGGTGCCCAGAGAAAGCCCAGGTACACAGCCTCCTGACTGATGCTTCCCTGGGCAGCTGTGGGTGGTGGTGGTGAAGTTAACTGTCTGCTGAGCAGGCCAGGAAGCCTGTGTTCAGCACGTTGGGGTGGCTTGTCCAAGGCTGCACAACAGATGGGTGTCTGTCTGCGGATTGTGGCCAGGTGCCCTGACTTCAAGTTCTCCGCTCAGACTTTGCTCTCAGTTGCACTAATACAAATTACTCGGTACTTCCTCTGCCTGCAGCAAAAGACCTCTAGGTTCATGACTGTTTCAAGTGCAAAATGCTGAAGTTGGAAGCCCATTCCCCATCCCACACACCTTGTGGTGTAATGATGTGGGGGCTGAATTCTGCTTGCTCTTACTCACCTAAACCCCACTTACCCTGCTCCCTGCAGCACAGGGAAGCAATCAGAGCAAATCCTGAGTCACTCCACAGCAATCAGTATGTGTGGGTGTGATCAAATCCTTCCCACCGAGGTTTCTTTTTCCAAGAGCTGCCCCTAGAGAATGGCTTGGGAAAGCATCTTGGAAACCAGGTACAAGCATGCGTGAGTACATAACATACATTTACCTGATACCATCTCCAGTTCCTGGCAATCAGCAATGAGGAGACTTGCTGGGTCAAAACTCATATCCCTGATCTTGTGCTTTGTGGTTATTTCTTCAATGTTTGTAGTAGTTTTAAAATCTCATTTCTATTTTAATGCTGAAAGTATCTGACAGGAATGAGTTTGGCAGCTGAATTATTCATGGCATCAAAAGAGCATTCCTGTCTGTTCATTTTGTACCTGCTACCTAATAATTTTGCTGTGCACCTACTTGCTATGTTGTTAAGAGGAACAATCATAGAATCATAGAATTGTTTTGATTGGAAATGACCTCTAAGATCATAGAGTCCAACTGTCAACCTCAGACCACCATGGCCATTAAACCATGTCCTGAAATGCCATGTCCACATGTTTCTTGAACACCTCCAGGGATGCTGACTCCACCACCTCCCTGGCCAGCCTGTTCCAATGCAATCTAAACCTCCCCTGGTTCACCTTAAGGCCATTTCCTCTCATTCTATCACCTGATACTAGGGAGAAGAGCTCAACCCCCACCTCACTACAGCCTCCTTTCAGGTAGTAGTAGAAAGTGGCAAGGTCTCCCTTCAGCCTCTTCTTCTCCAGACTAAATAATCTCATTTCCCTCAGCTGCTCCTCACAAGACCTGTTCTCCAGGCCCTTCATCAGCTTTCTTGCCCTTCTGTAGACACACTTCAGCAACCATTCCCTGTTTCACTTTTCTGTTTTTTTCACCATTCCCAATTTTTTAGACCCCTTGCCAAATCCGTTGTCAGTCACCTCTTTTACAAGATGCATTCTCATCTATTTACTCTCCACCAAACAGAGGGCATTCCATACTTTCATTCACCACTGCAATATTTCCATGTCTCTTTTTCATATAATTTCTGTGATGGGATGGCCAGGACCACACATGTGTTCACTGTGCAGCTGCATAATGTAGCTGTCCTGTGCCATAATGGAATAATGTGTTTTACTCCTAATTAATTCCCAATTATTTGTAACCTTCTCTTTGCCTTTTGCCTTTGGAGCTGATGCTTTCTAAATCTGTGACAACTGGGCCCCTTTCCTGTGAGACAATAATTAATTATAATTTATTTCAACCTGTAGTTGCGCCTGGATAACCAGGGTTGTTTTCCTGCAAGTGCATTACTTCCTTTGTCTATCTATCACAGAATCATTTTCATTGGAAAGTTCTCTAAGATCATCGAGTCCAAACATTATCTAACTCTACTAAGTCTGGTACTAAACCATGTCCCTCAGCACCATATCTCTGTGTCTTTGAAACACCTTCAGGGATGGGGATTCAACCACCTCCCTGGGGAGCCTGTCCCAGTGCTTGAGAACCCTTTCAGTGAAGAAGTTTCTTCTAATATTCAATGTAAACCTCCC